>NW_028262290.1:127173325-127515825 GCF_047370975.1 Nipponia nippon
AGAGAAGAGAAGAGAAGAGAAGAGAAGAGAAGGAGAGAATAGTTCAGTTGGAAAGCATCTACAATGATCATCTAGTCCAACTGCCTGACCACTTCAGGTCTGACCAAAAGTTAAAGCATATTATTAAGGGCTGACAGGCATGGGGCATCAACCATCTCTCTGGGAAGCCTGTTCCAGTGTTTAACCACCCTCTGGGTAAAGAAATGCTTCCTCATGTCAAGTCTGAACCTCCCCTGATGCAGCTTTGAGCCATTCCCATGCATCCTGTTACTGAATACCAGGGAGAAGGGATTAGCACCTCTCTCTCCACTTCCCCTCCTCAGGAAGCTGTAGAGAGCAATGAGGTCACCCCTCAGTATCCTTCTCTCCAAACTAGACAAACCCAGTGTCCTAAGTCGCTTCTCTCCTTAGTGGGCAGACCAATACAGGCAACATTGTGGTCAGTGTCTGCTACAGACAACGTGGTCAGGAAGAAGTAGATGAGACCTTCTTAAGACAACTAGAAGAAGCCTCATCTTCACAGGTCTTGATTCTCATGTGGAAATTTAACCGCCCTGATATCTGCTGCAGGGGCAACACAGCAGGGCACAAGCAATCCAGTGGAGTTCTGGAGTGCATTGATGATAGCTTCCTAACAGAGGTGATTGAGGAGCTATCTACACGAGATGTTCTGCTGGACCTGATTCTTATAAACAGGGAGAACTCATCAGGGATGTGAGGGTCCGGGACAGCCTTGGCTGCAGTGACAATGAGATGGTGGAGTTCAGCATCCTGAGAGGAAGGAGCAAGGCTAACAGGATCACAAGCCTGGATGTCAGGGGGGCAGATTTTGGCCTATTTACAGGTCAGCATGGAAGAATCCCATGAGATATGTTCTTGGAGAAAAGAGGGATCCAGGAGAGTTAGTTGATTTTCAAGCATCTGCTCCTCTAAGCTCAAGAATGGTTCATCTCAATACACAGGGAGTCAATCAAGTAAAGGGGACAGGAGACCTGCATGGATAAATAAGGAGCTCCAAAATAAAAAGAAAACATACAAGAAGTGGAAGCAGGGTCAGGTGACCCAGGGGGAATATAGAGACATTGAGTGTGCAGCAACAGGTTTAGGAAAGTGAAAGCCTTGCTGGAGTTGAATCTGGAGAAGGATGCACAGGTCAACAAGAAAATCTTCTACAGTTATATCAGCAGGAAAAGGAAGAGTAGGGAAAACATGGGCCAGCTGCTGAATGAGGCAGAGAACCTGGTGACAAGTGTGTGGAAACGCCTGATAATGGATTGTTTATACCAGTAAGATATGACTTCGGGAATCCCAGGCCCCCATGATGGGGATTCCAATTCCAATTCCCATTCCAATGGGGAGGGAAATCTAGAGGAAGGTAGAGGAAGATCAGATTAGGGAACATTTAAACAGATTGGATGTACACAAGTCCATGGGACATGATGTCATATGTCCATGAGCACTGGGGGAGCCAGCAGATATCATTGCAAGCACACTCTTGATTATCTTTGGAGGGTCAAGGCAACTGGGGGAGACTCCTGAGGTCTGGAAGAAAGCAAATGTCACTCCTATCACCAAGAAGTGCAAGAAGGGTGACTGAGGGACCTATGAGCCAGTCAGCCTCTCATGGATCCTTGGGAAGGCGATGGACCAAAATCTCCTGGAATCCCCAAAATACTAAGGACAAGAAGATGATTCGTAGTCAGCATGGATTTATGAAGGGGAAATCATGTCTGATGAACCTGATAGTCTTCTACAATGTGACGACTCGCTTGGTGGAGGAGGGAAAAGCAGTGATGTTTATCTTCACTTTAGCAAAGCATTCAACACTGTCTCCTGTAATAGCATCTTCATAGACAAACTGCTGAAATACAAACTAGATAAAAGGACAGTGAAGTGAGCTGAAAACTGGCTGAGTTCAGAGGGTTGTGATCATTTGGCACAAATCCATCTGGAGGCCAGTCAGTAGTGGTGCACCCAAGGGGTCAATACTCAGGCCAATACTGTTTGACATCTTCATTAATGACTTGGATGATGGGGCAGAGTGCACGCTCAGCAAGCTTGCAAATGATAGAAAACTGGGAGGAGTGGTTGATATATCAGGTGCCTATGCTGCCATTCTGAGGGACTGTGACAGACTGGAGAAACAGGCAAACAGCAATCTCAGTAATTTCAGCAGAAGGAAATGAAAAGTCTTGCACCTAGGGAGGAATAACCCCATTAAATGCACACTGGGGGTCATCTGGAAAGCAGCTTTGCAAAGAAGGACTGGTGGGTCCTGGTGAACAGTGAGTTGAACATGAGCCAGCAATGTGCCCTGTGGCAAATGTGGCCAACAGCATCTTGGGCTGCATGAGGAAAAATGTTTCCAGCAGGTTGAGGGAAGTGATTTGTCCCCTCTACGCAGCATTGGTGAGGCCACATCTGCAGTGCTGGATCCAAGCCTGGGATCCTCAGTGCAAGAGAGATCTGGACATACTGGAGAGAGTCCAGTGAAAGGCCACGAAGATGATGAAGGGCCTGGAGATATGATGTACAAGCAGAGGCTGAGACAGCTGGAATTGTTTAGCCTGGAGAAGGCTCAGGAGGATCTTATCAATATATATAAATACCTGATGGGAGGGAGCAAAGAAGATGAAGGCACATCAGTGGCCTTCTCAGTAGTGCCCCATGAAAGGATGAGAAGCAACAGGCATAAATTGAAATATAGGAAATTCCATTTAAATATAAGAAAAACCTTTTTTACTGTGAGTGTGATCAAACACTGGAACAGGTTGCCCAGAAAAGTTGTGGAGACTCTGTCCTTGGAGATATTCAAACCCAACCAGACATGGTCCTGAACAGCCTGCTGTAGCTGACCCTGCTTTGAGCAGAAGCTTGTACCAGAGGATCTCCAGAGGTCCTTCATAACCTCTATGATTCTTTCAATTAATTAGTTACAATGCTTACTGATGCTTACTTAGAAGATTTACACCCTAGTTTATTCACAAAGGGATTTAGAATGTGTCTAATCTTTACCTAAACCTTCTATGCTTACATAGGTGTCTAAGAGTAACGTTCCACATTTTAGGCTTTTCTCCCAAAGATCAGTATTTCTAGCTAAAAGATATTTTATAATAGTACCTTGTGGCACTACTGACTACAAAAGGGAGCCATCTACTGATTCTTCAACATCGCTTCCTGGAACAGATATATTTTCTGGGGTTGCCATACTAGTAAAGAATGACTAGAAACAACACAATATAGGTCAGCTATGGCAGACATGATTCTACAAGCAATATAAAATTAAACTTGAGTATTTACATTTCCCCCTTGCTTCCAGATGTACTCTGTCTGACAAGAGCTGAGACCATTAGAAACAGCAAATAAAAATCCCATACTCCTGATAGTCCACTTTACAATGAATTATTTTTTTCTGCCTCAGAATAATGCTTATGTTAATATTTTTTTTTAAATGTATGTTTTGAGTTATTAGATAAAGGCAGTAGCTCCTGAAGATCTATAGTGAAAACCATAGTAGTCTGGACTTTGAAAAGCAGATTAAACAGAAGGCAAGAAGAGGAACAATTAAGAACAGTCAGTCCTGTATTACCAAAGTTTACAATTCTTGCTTAGAAGACTTTTTTCATGCTTCTACTTCTTTTTGCTGTGAACAGGGCAAAGGATGCCCTTATTGGACATTTTGTATTTCTTACCTTTTCTAAACTTAGTTACATATTTAGCAAATGAAGAAATAAGTCAACACTGAAGAAATATGTAGATGGCTACAACATTGTTATAATCAAAAATCCATTATGCATTTCAGGTAAAGAACCTTTCTCTGAACTGAAAGACTGAAGAAAACTTTTATTTGTATTCCTAGCTTGAAGCAGCTACTGAGCAATGCCTGCTCTGTTCTGGGAGTACCTTGGAAATTTGATGTTGTCTCAGTGCAAACATTTGTGTTCTATAACATCTCAAGTCTCCTCCCAGCTCTACCTCATATCCCCTTTTTGTTTTCTTGTCTCCTGCATGTGTGTATATCTTCATATTCATGGTGAACTACTGTTCCTAGAAATATCAAGCCTGAAGAAGTGGCATTTCCTTGAAATGACATCCTGCTTAAAAGCATAAAACAATAGCAGGGAAACAGAACTAATCTGTATTCTTGAATGATTGAATGAACGATGACTGAAAAGCAAAGTAATGAAAAGCTGTCATCTTGCAAGGCAAGACATAATCCCCTAGTAAAGGGTGCATACTGTGGTCAAAGTGTGGCTTCAGAAGTACTGGTGTGAAAATATACAAATATTGGTACAGAAAGAAAAAAGTCTGGTATGTTTGTGGAAAGTGTTTACTGACACAGTTTGACCAGTGGGTGTATGTTACCTTAACGGCGTATTCAGGTGATTTTAGCCAACAGCTCAGGAAGATTTTCTTTTCTAAGAACTGTACAACACTTCTAGGAGTGTTAGCTCTTCATGAGTATGGACCATTAAACCCAACTTTGGCAAAAACTGGGTTATATGAGCTAAGTTTTCAAGACTGGAAATACTAAAGCTGAGATTGAACACACAGATCGAACTTCTACTTACAGTCAAGGCAAAGGCCTCTGACATTAACGAATCAATCCAGTCATTCACATTACTTATTCATTAGCTGAGTAGACATAAGTGCCTAAGAATGAAATTTACATAAACCAACACAGTGAATGAGGAAACAGGTAAGGCAGGCTCTAAGAATCTTGGCAGTTGAAGTCATACAAATTTTCTGTTCCTGAAGCCATGACTTGGGCAGGTGTCTGCACTTCTTGAATGAGAATCCATCCAGCTGAAAATCATCTGCGTTGGTGGGAGGAACCACTGCCTATTACTATTTCTGGTGTTTGTTTTTTTTTTTTAAAATGAAGGCTGTATTTTTGGCCATGCTCACCAATGTCTTTGTGTTCTAGGCATGTGCAAACATCATCCAATGCCTTGGGCCTTTGACATGCTTTAGTGTGAGAAAGACACTGAAATGGTGTGCTTGCAACAATGGAGTTATGTTTAGCAGCAACTATTTGTGTGTCCTAGTAAATATATTGTAAATACTTTCAGCTGATATATTGTAAATACTTTCAGCTGAAACAACCAGATTCATTACTCGGCTGGAGTTAGACACCTATGTAAACACAGAATTTTTACATAAAGCTTAGACATGTTCTAAATCCCTCTGTGTAAGTCTTCTACGTAAGCACAAGTAAGCATCGTAACAAATTACTTGAAAACAGAATCACAAGAAACATGGTTGCAAATCATGCAAGCAAAAGAGATCCTCTAGTACAAGCTTCTGGTCAAAGCTTGGGTTGAATATCTCCAAGAACAGAGGTTTGACAACTCCTTTGGGCAACCTGTTCCAGTTTTGAACATGTTTTGATATGTCTTCACGCATAAACTTAATACTGAAGAATTGAGTTAAGGGTCCTGCGAAGACCCTTTTGTTACATCTCCAGTATATTCCATCTTCATTTGAGACAGAACTACAAAACAGAAATCTCTAAAAGTAATCTAATTTATGAGTCAATTCTATTTTTTTCTCCCTCTTTCTCAGATCTTCATCCAGCTTCTCTTATAGGAGACTATCATAGAATCATAGAATCATTAAGGTTGGAGAAGACCTCTGAGATCATCGAGTCCAACCGTTAATCTAACTGCCAGGTCCACCTCTAAACCATATCCCTAAGAACCACCTCCACACGTTTTTGAACACTTCCAGGGACTAGGATTGCACCACTTCCCTGGGCAGTCTGTTCCAATACCTAACCACTGTCTCCATGAAGACATTTCTCCTAATATCTAATCTAAATCTCCCCCTGGCACAACTTGAGGCCATTTCCTCTCATCCTTTTGCTTGCTACCTGGGAGAAGAGACCGACCCCCACCTCGCTACAACCTCCTTTCGGGTAGTTGTAGAGAGCAATAAGGTCTCCCCTCAGCCTCCTCTTCTCCAAACGAAACAACCCCAGCTCCCTCAGCCACTCTTCATAAGGCTTGTGCTCTAGACCCTTCCCCAGCTTTCTTGCCCTTCTTTGGACACTCTCCAGCACCTCAATGTCCTTCTTGTAGTGAGGGGCCTAAAACTGAACACAGTATTTGAGGTGTGGCCTCACCAGTGCTGAGTACAGAGGCACTGTCACCTCCCTGGTCCTGCTGGCCACACTATTCCTGATACAAGCCAGGATGCCATTGGCCTTCTTGGCCACCTGGGCACACTGCTGGCTCATGTTCAGCTGGCTGCCAACCAGCACCCCCAGGTCCTTTTCTGCCAGGCAGTGCTCCAGCCACTCCTCCCCAAGCCTGTAGCATTGCATGGGGTTGTTGTGACCCAAGTGCAGGACCCTGCACTGAGCCTTGTTGAATCTCATACAGTCAGCCCCAGCCCATTGATCCAGCCTGTCCAGGTCCCTCTGTAGGGCCTTCCTACCCTCCAGCAGATCGACACTTCCACCCAACTTGGTGTCATCTGCAAACTTACTGAGGGTCCACTCAATCCCCTCATCAAGATCATCAATGAAGATATTGAACAGAACCAGTCCCAACACTGAGTCCTTGGGAACATCACTTGTGACTGGTCGCCAACCGGATTTGATTCCATTCACCATCACTCCCTGGGCTCGGCCATTCAGACAGTTTTTAACCCAGCGAAGAGTGCACTTATCCAAGCCTTGAGCAGTCAGTTTCTCCAGGAGAATGCTGTGGGAGACAGTGTCAAAGGCTTTACTAAAGTCCAGGTAGACAACAGCCTTCCCCTCATCCACCAAGCAGATCACCCTGTCATAGAAGGAGATCAGGTTGGCCAAGCAGGACCTTCTCTTCATGAACCCATGTTGGCTGGGCCTGATCCCCCCGGTTGTCCCACACATGCTGAGTCATGACACTCAAGATGATCTGCTCCATGACCTTCCCCAGCACCAAGGTCAGGCTGACAGGCCTGTAGTTCCCCGGATCCTCCTTCCGACCCTTCTTGTAGGGGGGCATCACATTTGCTAACTTCCAGTCAGCTGGGACCTCCCCAGTTAACCAGGACTGCTGGTAAATGATGGAAAGTGGCTTGGCAAGCTCCTCTGCGAGCTCCCTCAGCATCCTCGGGTGGATCTCATCTGGCCCCATAGACTTGTGGGCATCTAGGTGGAGTAGCAGGTTGCTAACTGTTACCTCTTGGATTATTGGGGCTTTATTCTGCTTCCCATCTCCATCTCCCAGCTCCGTCTCCTAGCCCGACTCTTAAAGACTGAGGCAAAGAAGGCATTAAGTACCTCAGCCTTCTCCTCATCCTTTGTGGCAATGTTTCTCTCCGCATCAAATGGAGATTCTCCTCGGCCCTCCTTTTGCTGCTGATATATTTGTAAAAACATTTTTTGTTATCTTTAACTGCAGTGGCCAGTTTAAGTCCTAGCTGGACTTTTGCCTTGGTAATTTTCTCGCTGTATAACCTAACGACACCCTTGTAGTCTTCCTGAGTTGCCTGCCCTTTCTTCCAAAGGTGGTAAACTCTCTTTTTTTTCCCGAGTCCCAGCAAAAACTCCCTGTTCATCCAGGCCAGTCTTCTTCCCTGCCTGCTTGTCTTTTGGCACATGGGGACAGCCTGCTCCTGCACCCTTAAGACTTCCTTCTTGAAAAATGTCCAGCCTCCTTTGCCCTTCAGGACTGCCTGCCAAGGAACTCTCTCAACCAGACTCCTAAACAGTCCAAAGTCTGACTTTCTAAAGTCCACAGTAGTGGTTTTGCTGACCCCTCTCCTTACTTCTCCAAGAATCAAAAACTCTATCATTTCATGATCGCTGTGTCCAAGACGGACTCTGACCACCACATCACTCACCAGTCCTTTGTTCGTAAACAGCAGGTCCAGCGGGGCATCTCCCCTGGTTGGCTCACTTTCCAGCTGTGTCAGGAAGTTATCTTCCATACACTCCAGGGACCTCCTAGACTGTTTCCTCTCTGCTGTGTTGTATTTCCAGCAGAGATCTGGTAAGTTGAAGTCTCCCACAAGAACAAGGACTAGAGATCGTGAGACTTTAGCCAACCACTTGTAGAATGCTTCATCTGTTTCTTCATCTTGGTTGGGTGGTCTATAGCAGACTCCCACCAGGATATCTGCCTTATTGGCCTTCCCCCTGATCTTTACCCATAAGCACTCAACCTTATCATTACCATCATTGAGCTCTATACAACCAAAACACTCTCTAACCTATAGAGCTACCCCACCACCTCTCCTTCCTTGCCTATCCCTTCTGAAGAGAAGGAAGTATCAGGATACTTCACAATTTTCAGTGCATTTATCTTCATAGTATCCTTGAGCTATAAAATAAGTATAATTACTTACACCATACAGAGAAATTAGGGGGACTCTCACAGTCATTCAAGAAGACTATGACAATATAAGAAAAGGTTTGGCTCTCTGAGCCTTGACCAGGCTCTGAACCAAATGATTGCATTTTTTCTGCCTCCTTGTCCACATTCCATGTCTCAGCTGATTTGTCTGTTCCTTTTGAGAAGAGAAAGAAAGGCAATCAGGAGTTCAATCAGAGAGATCAATAGGAATGCATGGAAGAAAAGAACACAAGGAAACAAGTAACTTGAAAGGAGTTTAAGTGAAAGGAAAAATTTCATTTCCTTATTTTAAGGAAAAAGTCAGGTGCAGCATCAGGTAGGGAAGGCTACAAAACAAGACTGAGTGCTTACCGCTGTAGCTTTGTTCACTGAGAAACTACTTGCTGTGGTCTGTCCTGGCTTGCTACATAACTGAGGAAAGGTAAATGATAATAAAGAGCATCATTTGTTTAGTGGTGAGCCAGATGTATCAGCTACTGTGGGGCAGTGCACTTGTTATCAGATGACATTCTTCTCTTAATCCTGGGCTTCTAAGAACTAGGATAACTTCAGTGACAGCTATTGCTTCACATCTTTGCCTTGGTAGATGCAGTTTGCTTAAAGACATTATTTAATGACAGCTTGCCAGTCATAGTTTCACATTCCCTGGAGTTCCTGACATATTTTCTGTTAGTCTCACATTTTGCTGAGATCAGAGATTTCTGTCTCTGAAAAAAAAACGGTTTGCAGCCAGTCATTTTGTACCCTATAGTACCCAGAAATGTGGGTGAATTTACAGGCTAAAGAGTAATATTAAAACAATAGATAGAAAGCCATAATGAAAATAGGACTTTTTTTTTCAATAAAGATTTTAACAGAATAGTGAAAGGTTGCTCTGTCACTGTCCCCTTTGAAGTGTGATATCTGTATAGTCATCCTTTTTCTCTTCAGAAAGACAGATCTGTAAACCATTTTTAAATTTTATTGGAAGCTAAAATATGAATGAGAATGTTAACAAAGCCTATATTAAAGTCTGCATTACATGTTTAATAAAATTGTTTCAGAAGATTAAGACATTATTGTATCAATACTATTTTTTATCCATATATGCAAATATGAGAATTTATGGCTAGTATTTCTTAGTATTACATTTTTAAAAATCCTTATTCCTTTTCTATGGGTAACTTTGACAGGATTTTTTGATACAAGGGCTGTTTATTATTTATTTTAAATTAAGAAATCTCTTTCTCCAGGAATAGTCCCTGAACTTGGACTTTACCCTAGCATTCTTCAAAACAACCATTCCCAACTTGACAGCTAATACTCATGTATACTCATAGTGTAAAATGATTGAACATTAAAAGACTAAATAACCCATGAGAGCTATGACCAAGTAGGTGATGAGGGAAGCAAGGAGCATCTTTGATGCAATTGGTTACTTTTCAGCCTAAGAAATATAGCTTCCAATTTTTATTTGGAATTTTTATTTAGAATGGTATTTTTTTCTGCTTTCCTTGACCAAAGATGGTCCAACAGCAGAAATACAGAAGTCTACCTACAACCTCATTTCAGCAAAACACCATGCTGTAATCAAAATTTTCATACTTCTGATCTCTGCTTTTACTCTTTTAACTCCACTGCAAATGCGTTTCTCACTCAAACACTTACCAAAACCAGTCCAGACAGACATGAATCAAAAGCACACTAGGTTTATCTGGGCCGAAACAGGTGTGTTACTCTAACTATCTACAGCTGTTGTATATGACAGAAAGCATAAATAAAAAAAGCCTGTTTGAATTCTTCTGCAGCTGCAGAGGATGTGGGACTGGACTCAGACAGGGAAAAATAGTAAAAGTCAAAATTAAAGATATACTAATTCAGGGGAATTTTTCTGGTGATTTAGAGAGGCTATATTATCTTTATACCACCTTTACTTTCAGGTCTCTCTTGCTAGGACCCTAGCTACATAAAAGGCATTCTGAATCTTCTGTTGGAATAAGTTCAACACAATTATAAGTCTCACATGTTAGCTTCCTGACTAGTGGCGTTGTTCAGCAACAGTCATTTCTTACACGAGGTAAACTCATCCAGATCCAAATCTCTAACTCTCTTTGTGAGTGGTCTGCCAGAGGGGTTTTCTCACAGGGCTACAGAGAAAAGCTATATTGCTCAAAGCCTGTTACGTGTGAAAAGCTACGCCTTGCAGCATGCAATTGCTTCTGTGCTATGAAGGAGCTACCTGGTTTTGCTGAGCAGCCACACTGATAATAAGGAGATACAGCACAGCAGAGCACTATGAGAATGACATCCAGCCTGGGAATATGGATCATTTACTGGTAGAATTTACTGGTACTGAACAGATAGCTACAGTTTTATACCACCTTGTGGTAAACAGAAGTTATTGCAGTATTCAAGACTACATTTTCTTTAAATTGTTCAGAGCATCCATGTTTTGAGGCTGCTTATCCTCAGAACAGGTCCTTGACACTTCAGATGGTTGAAGAAAAATCTCAAATATAAAAATTAATTAATATGCTTCCACAGCTTTCTTCTTCCCTCTACCCTCTGCATCCAGTGACATACACAAATGTAGCATTAATAAAAACACTTGAAAGGTCTAGTAAGCTTACCCATGCAAAAAACATAGTTCTTCCTCAGAGGGAGTCTGAACATTTAATATACTGGGACTAGTATAATATCAGTTCTGAAATATACCTTTATTTTATTATCACCAGGGTAATTCCATGTGCTTCCCTTGCTATATTTTTTCTTATTCTCTTTGAGAATCAAAGTAAAAATGCAGAAGTGTCTTTTCCACTGTTTTTATTTATTTACTTACTTCTTACTTAAACTCTATAGAATACTTCTAAGTAAGAAACGTTTTAAATTGGCACATAGGACTGCAACATGTTTACTCAGAAATCAAGTGTTTAAAAGAACATTTGAAATCAGGGAATGACGCTTCCCTGAAAGGGCAAGGGAACAAAGAGAGCAGCCAGTCAGGGTTTTGTTGGTTCCAAGTTCAGAGCAGTGGTGGGAATTGAGCCCACAGGGAACTCTGAAGGCTGGGCAGGAAGATTAACTGTTCATTGTAATACTGTGTTAGCATTTGTTTCTGTAAGTAATAATTTTGTTTCATGTTCATAAAGAATAGGAAGTATATTTAGAAATAGTTACTTTGGTGTCTTGCTGTCTGGGGTAAATTTTAAGTCAACCACAAAGTTATTGAGTGTAAAGGGTTATAACAGAAAGACTGAGACAAGTTTAATTATAATACTGCAGAACTATGAAGGAAACAATGTAGTACACCATATAGTAAGAAAAGGCTGAGCATTTCTGGGATGAATATGATTTAGACGGATGAGGGACTCCTTAATGTTTGCCTATCCTTTTCCCAGAATTGTTGAGTTGTAGAATGGACTAAGAAATTTGGGAAGTTAGGAATAGATAGTGCCAGAAGATCACTGACATTTAGACCATATTTCACAGAAGTGCAAAGTGCTGTAGGGTACCAAAACATAATGAGCCAAAATTTTTAGAAATCTCCAAACTAGTTTAGTAATAATGTGCTGTGTTGTCTGATTGTGCGGAAAATATTTTGTGGTTTACTTAGAATGAACCTTAGTTATACAGAAATAAGGATTAGCCTTTCCAAGACAAGAATTTTTATTTTCTTTATATGTTTGATTTTCTGTGTTAATACTGAGAAGACACTGAAAACATGCTAGGTACATTCTGACTATGCAGGGAAAAAAAAACCCTAATCTTCCCCTGAAGAGCATACAAACTAAACACAAATAACTGTGTGTGATGTGGCATCACACATCATGTGTTAATAGCTACCAACATGCAAAAGCATTAATCTAATTTTTAAAAATTCACAGTAGATTTCTGTAGAAACTGGTGATCACAGATAAAAATCCACTAACTGCCTTAGGCAGATGATCTGACCATGACAGGTCAGGCCAAAAGTCCATTTAGCCCAGTGTCCAGTCATAAATTCTTTGAAGAAAAGTCTAAGAAACAGGACAAGTAAGAAACTCCTTTCTTTAAAATAATCTGCTGCCTTTTGGCATTCAGCAGGCTACGGGTTCTGGAATTGCAGTACATCATTGTGTTTAAAAGCCTAAGATTTACCTACCTTCCTTTAAATTGTAAAGTAGCCTTTGGAAACTGGTTTATTTTTGGTATCTAGAAGAACCTATAGCAATGGGTTCTCCAGTTTAGTTACATACTCTCTGAAGAAGTACTTCTAAGGCTTTTTTTAAACTTGCCGGATGATAATTTCATTAAGTGCTGCAAAGTTCTTGTGTTACGAAAAGTAATGAATGTCTTTTCAATATTCAACTTTTTTGATAGCATCCATATTATTAGTACCCCACAGCTGCCACTTTTCCAAGCTGAAGAAGCCCAACCTAGTATCTCACCAAACGAAAGCTACATTATACCTGTAGCCATTCTGTGGCACCTCTGTACCTCTTTAGCTCACTTTTGAGTTTGGGTTTTTGTTGCATTGTTTGGACTCTTCAAGTTGCATACATAATATGCATTTGCGTCATAAAAAAATGTGTTTCTTTTAGAATAGTTTCTAACACTTTAATTTTTGACCCAAGCAAGGAGACATTGTTTGCCAAGAATGACATGAAGTTTTCTGAAGATTACTCATATATAAATGCATTTGAAAATATCTAACACCTCTGTATGTTCCTGTGGCTTGCTATTAATTATCTGGATTATAGTAGGTCCTAGGAAACCTTGCACTATGTTTCAGACTTTGGCCAGTGGCTTTACATTTAGTAACTTTTGTAGTGTTTATTCTACTACAAATGTGAGCATTAAATACTGCATTTGATGAAGTCTAGTACTACTTTATGTTGCCTTTCCCCAAAAAATGTCTTCAAACACTGAACTGGCTTTGGAATATGAATCTTTTTCCCTACGTGATAAGAACTCAAGTTCATAAGAGCTGGAAAACATCTAGAATATAATAGTCACAGGTGTCGATACAGTCAGTGTAATATAGGTAGCTATTAAACTTGAAAAGAAGCTTGCTTGATAAGCAAACTAATATAATTTTATAGGCTGAGTTTACACAGGAACAGTTGCAGTTGAGATGCACACTGCCTGTTTTCTGCTGTCCTAATTATTTTATCTTTTCCACAGTATGGTTCCCTCTAGTGATTCTTGTAAGGAAAGAGGCTACCTGATCCCTTAATCCAGCTAACATTTTACAAAAGAAGATCCAAATTAGTTTTGTTTACACCAGATGCTTTATGTGCAATTGGGTATCAGACAATGGTGGCTGAAATATGAAACAGGTAAATTCAATGATCTCCTTTGAAAGAATCTCTTACCTGGGGGAACTAACGTGTAATGAGTTTGCATACTTGCTGCCACTCTGCAGTCCTGTCTCCTCCCCTTATGCAAACCAATGAATGTGTAAGCTGATTGCCAGATATCCCCAGTGTCAGACTCAGTAACAAGAACTGCAATGAGTATTTGATGGACGAGTAGCAAAATCTGATTTAGCAGACTGGATACAGCAGGCAAGTATGTTAGGAAATGAACGTATTATGCCTACAAGCTTGAATGCACTATGGTAAGGGAGAAGTTTGTATGGGTAGCAGCTAACAGAAATGGCAGAAAGTACAGTTAGAAAAATATTCCAATAATTAGCTATGCCACTGACTTGTTACATGGCCTTCTGCAAGCTATGCAACTTCTTACTGTGTTTCAGTTTAAAATGCTGTAATATTTGTCTACAGTACCATACAAAAGATTTGAATATCTCCTTGTTTATAAAAGATCATGTACTTCTATATTTAAAGAACATACACATGAACATGTCCTGTGAATCAGCAAATGTATGGTAATTAGTCAAACTACAGTAACCTGATCCCAGCCTAAAGAAAATAAAACTGTTGAACATACTGCTACTTTTCAGGTTGCTTATCTTATATAGAATCATAGAATCATAGAACGCTTTGGGATGGAAGGGACCTTTAAAGGTCATCTAGTCCATTCCCTCTGCAATTGACAGGGACATCTACAACTAGATCAGGTTGCTCAGAGCCCCATCCAGCCTGGCCTTGAATGTTTCCAAGGATGGGGCACCTACCACCTCTCTGGGCAACCTGTTCCAGTGTTTCACTACCCTCATTGTAAAAAATTTCTTCCTTATATCTAGTCTGAATCTACCCTCTTTTAGTTTAAAACGATTACCCCTTGTCCTATCGCAACAGGCCCTGATAAAAAGTCTGTCCCCATCTTTCTTATAAGCCCCCTTTAAGTACTGAAAGGCTGCAATAAGGTCTCCCTCTTTCAGCCTTCCTCACAAGAGAGGTGTTCCAGCCCTCTGATCATTTTTGTGGCCCTCCTCTGGACCCTCTCCAACAGGTCTATGTCCTTATTGTACTGAGGACCCCAGAGCTGGACGCAGTACTCCAGGTGGGGTCTCACCAGAGCAGAGTAGAGGGGCAGAATCACCTTCCTCGACCTGCTGGCCACGCTGCTTTGATGCAGCCCAGGATATGGTTGGCCTTCTGAGAACATTGCCGGCTCATGTCCAGCTTTTCGTCTATGAGTACCCCCAAGTTCTTCTCCTCAGGGCTGCACTCAATCCCTTCATCCCCCAGCCTGTATTGATATCGGGGATTACCCCGACCCAAGTGCAGGATATATACATATATATCTATATATGTTTCAAAAAAAGCACCTAAAATCTCAAATAAATGTTTTCATCATCTGAACATTTTTGGGTTTTTCCCATCTTACCGAAATTTTGTATCATGAATGTGGGCGACACAGGTCTGCACAACTTGGCTGATGCAGAGAGCACTATCCCCTAAAGATACCATGTCCTTTGGTACAGCTAGAATTTCCTGGTGCATTTGGAAAATTAGCAAAAGCCAGGTACCATTCCCAGGTAGAAGTTTTCATGCAGCCACCCTGTTTTGAAGGATAAGAGCATTGAATAGTATGACTGAAGCACTTCCATGCCAGTCACCCTCAGTACCATAGAACAGTTGCTGGTGTATTGAAGTTACTAGTGTATTCAAGTTACTATAATGCAGTCAGAGCCTATAGCAAAAAAAAAAGTGTGGCAAGAAGACAGCAATGTTATCCTAATTAAATTTTCAGTAAACATTTCCTAGACATCCACAAATAGTCAGGATGTAACTACTCAACAGACATGACTATCTACCACAGATCATCAGTAAAATACGCCCTAGATATCTAGGCCCACATCCCAAGTGGTGTAGCCCATCTCAATGTCCTTCCCCAACTGTTATCACAATTTCAGAGGCTGATGAACACTAAGCACAATTTGGCATTCAAGTCATTATTCTCATGAGACATAGTGAGTTTCATACTCTCAGGCTGTCGCTAGAGTCATAACTAAAGCTCCAACCAGAGCTCTCCTAATTACTTTGCTTCCCATGGTGCAGTGTTCCTGGACACTGGAGACAGTCATAAGTCCTGAGAGGTAGGAAGGAGGTAGATTTAATTCTTCCGCCTGCTTTATGTTTTTATTATTATAAACCTCCTAAAAAGTGCTTTTCTTGCTATAGTTATAGTCCACAGGATCAGTTCTCTGCTGGTCAAATCACTTCACCCTCATTCTCTCTCCCACATGATCCCATCTGTTGGATGGCCTCCTGCCTTCACAGCCTGTGATTTCTTTACTCTGCTCAATAAGCTGCCCACTGCTAAGTTGTCCAATAGATGTGGATCCAGTCTTTCATCCAGAGGTGCACCTCATCTTTAAAACCCTCCTGCAGGCCTTTCTTCATCAGTTACAGCTGCCCTCCTTATCTCACCACACTCAGGTAACAGCAGTCAAGCAGAAATGGTGAAAAAAAACACACTTCAGCTTTGAGATGCCACAAGTCTGCTCTGTTATGAAGCAGAAACAGCATGGGTTTTAACCATGAGTTGCTCACCAGAGGTATAGGAGAAAGCACAGGGCAAGAGGCATGATTCTTGTGAAGAAAAGAAAGACAGAAGAAAGAGGAAAAATCAAGAAGGCAGCTTTTTTTTCTTAAACTTATAAGTACAGAGGAATAGGAGAGAGCAGGCCAGAAGTAGCACTTGTCCCTAATGCCAAGGGGCAGGTAGGAAAAAAAGTTTGTTTGGCAAAAGATAGCTTTACTGAACATGTTTACTGAGTGAGCAGTCAGCTACCAGGAGTTACCTATAAAGAACCACAGGAGTCTGTGGTTACATTGAGACCAGACATTCACATCCCAGACTGAGCCCTGGAATCTGGCACATCTCTCACAGACCAGATGCTGACATGTGCCCACTACTGTCACGGAGACGGCATTCAGAATTTGCATTACATTCTGTTCACAGTGTCTTGCATTTTGCTGGAAAACTAATGAAGATTTTGATGTATTCACAAAGGGCAACATTCCCAGGATTCTGGAGTCTGTCAACCTGCTAATGCCAGGCAATAATCTGGTCATGTGCTGAAAGAAAGTGTGACAAGGATGACTGTGGCAACATCTCTATGCACCTCAAGTGAAACTGTATGTTAACAATATGCTGAGGAGCAGATATGTCCTAGAAGAGGTCACAGGATCTCTGCATGGCTATGATGTTCAGCCTGGAGTGTTCAATGCAGGCCTCAGCTGTGAGGCATAGAAATATAAAGCACAGAGAGACAGGTTAATATTTTCACCCAGCTCCACTCATTCACCTCCTCCAATCTGCAAGTGGGATGGCAATGCATCAGAACAAACATATTGGCTTATTTCCAGGTTATGGCTCTAGCTTGCACACACCCCTTCCTGCCTCCTCATGCTTCCTTCATTGACTCTCCTTCCCCCTTGCCACTAGAAAACAACTACCCTGCTAACTTTGTCCCTTTCCTCACCAGATCCCCCTGCTATATATACCATCAGTTCCTTTCTAAGCTATGCGGCCAACTGCCTTATACTCATCTACTTCAAAGATCCTGTGAAAAATATTTCTGTCGTTACCTCCTGTTTTTCTTCACTCAGATTGTTCACTAAGTCAGCCCACATATATTTGAGGCTGCACTTGTACACAGATCATTGAATGTCACTGATACTTCAGGACATTCAGCTCTGCCTTGTCACAGTGAGTTAATTAGGCAAAGCTAAAAATGCAAAACCATGGTAGGATTTAGGCAATTGCAAAACAGAATCTGCACTACATGAGAGCTGGGCCCATGTTAGATGTGTAAAATCTCAGGAATGGGTATAATGGTGATGCAAGAGGAGTACCTTAGAACTTTTAGGCATCTTGATGTAGCCACCAGATGTAGTATAGACATCAAGCGAGTGGCAGAAGTGAAGGTGGAGAGAGAAAATGCAAGACAAATCACTGAAGCCTTACAGATCAAGATTCCTAAATTAAGAGATGAATCTCAGTTTAATTGATCTAAGTGGTGAACTAATAACACAGCATGGCACAGTGAGCAATACAGCACAGGAGTTACTGTCTTTAATGTAAAACATCACTCTGAGGATTACTGCTTTCATAGTTAGTCAATGTTTTCCAAGCATTTTCATAGGATTTTTTGTTGCATCTTCTGTGCCTATCAAATTCACTGACATGTATGGTTTCGATACAATCAGTATATATTGCATTTCTGCTGTAGGCTGTTGTTAGTTTTCCTTTGTGGTGTTGAAGAGCTGCCATTGTTCTTCATAAAGATGAAAACATTTTTGTTATGGATAAAGTGAGTCCTGTTTAATCTGTACCTGTCATAGAGACATTTTTTGGGGCTTAATTTTATGTTTGTAAAGTAATTCCAGATCCTCAGATGAAAGGGACTCTAAACATAAGCCATTATGTTCATAATGATCTTATTTTAACATACCAAAATGATGTTACTCAGTTGTAGCACAGTAGAACCTGGAGACTTCAAGAAAAATCATAGCTCCATTAAGTGTGGCACTTTAACAAGACATAGTAAGAGCTTGTCCGCATATCTTAAGCACTTAGAGTCTAAGCAGGATAAACAGACAAAGAGTGGATAAACGGATAGCGCTACAAGCACATTGCATAAGGTAAGAATACAGGTCAACAGAAAAAACTGGAAACAGATCCCAGGCTATGGAGTCCACATCCACGGATCTCCTCAGCAGAAAAATTCAATTCTCATTTATACAGACTTTAAATATTCAAGTATTTTTTAGTACAATAATCCAATAATTATTTACAGAGGCCACAACAGAAAACATTCCAATCAGGTTCCTCCTCAAAGTTCTTCTCTCCTGCAATTTATACTTTTTCTCCATATTCCACACAGATTACTATGCTTGAAAAATAACTTCTTTCAAAGAGAAAATCCTTGGAAATACTCTCAGATTTCACAGAACATATAATAGAATTGTTTCTTCATGCATGCAATACTGTGGTAATTAATTATACTCAATCTTCTTCAGAAAATATTCAAAGTGCTTAGCTCCTCCAGTGTATTCTTTCCGTGTTACCTACATATGATAAATGTTGCAGAGCTGGCTAGGGATATCTAAAGCTGAACATTTTTCTACTGTCTACTATTGGAAAAAAGTTACCTCAATGAGCCTATCAGACTGTCAAATACAATGACTAAAGTGCAATCTTAAGCAATCTCTGTTCAAAGAGTGGTGTCTCCATTCTTTATTATCATACAACATCGCTTTTTTGGGTAGCCCTCTGGCAGCTGTGAACAAAGCCTTCCAGCCTCTTATCTATTTCAATCACAATAGGCTGAATCATCGCCATCTCTAGCTGGAGTTTTAACTGTGCACATGATAGATAATACAACAGTTTGCTAGAAAAATGCAGATTTTCCATCCCATTTTTTAAAATTTGTACTGTAAAGTTGAAAATAGTGAGCTTGTTTGGGATTTTGCATTAAAAATATTCTCTTTTCTTTAGTCATTGGAAAGATTGTTTTCTATAATTTCTCTAAATAGAAGATACTAAGAAAGCCACTTCAACCCTCATTTAAATTATTTGGAAATAAGAATAGGCATGTAAGAAGATCATTTCTCATCAGGTTCTCTATGTTTCCAACAATAATTCAATGAATTGTAAGACAGAGCACAATTAAATCTTTCTATTTCTGTTGTGGGTTTTTTTACTAAGGTATGTGTTTTTTTTAAATACTGATGTCATTGTAGACATCGCACAGGCAAGGACAAATCACAAGATCATCTGCATTTGTGTTTTCTTGTACTTGGCCTATATTTGATACTTTCATCATTAAGGGATTCTTTGAGGAGTTGAGGGAAGAACTTGTACTCAAATTGTTGAGGCCCTTGCACCAACTCATTCTGCAACAGAAATTCTGAAATGTAAGTAAAAGCAACAACAAAAATTAAAGTACTCCATGCTTTGTAGAATTAAATTAATGAGATAGATACTTCAAAGACTTTGTAATCCTTCCAGGCTCCTTACTGCATACATATCTACGAATCTGGGTATTCCTCAGTGTCCAAATGATACGAGGTATGGTTGAAGTTTAAATGGGAATTTCAGGACACTTTCTTTGTGGTCATTGCTTGACAGGAGAAAGGAATCAGTGCTCGAAGAGACCACTGAGAAGTTACTCTTCAGATAACATGGAGTATTTGGGTTTTGCTTGTCCCCATAAAAATCAGTAACAAAGACCTTGTTCTGCTCAATTCAGAGAATTTTTATTTAAGGCAATGGTTTCTAATGACTTCCTCCAGTGTATCTTCAGCCTTAGATATAGTCTTACTCTGTATAACTTGCTATAAGTACACAAGGTGGAATGCCCTTACCAGTTTTTCTGTAGGAGCTATCAAAATAGGCAGCAGAAAAATCAGCACTGGGGCTGCAAATGAGACTACCCGTCCTGAAGCAGCGGATGTCAATAGGCAGAGGACTTGATGAACACCGGAGTGGTCAGGGCTGAGATCGGTTCAGATGCTACCCTCTTTGCCACTGGGACTGTCTCCTCCAAAAATATTTGGAGTAGTTTATCAGAATTTGATTTTATCACCGTCGTTGTTATGGGGGCCAAATGTATGTGTTCAGAGCGTACAGTAGCTATAGTTTGATCTGAACAACTCTACACTTCTGATTTCTAATAAAAAGGAGTTGCATACAGAGCTCCTAAATGCAGCGTGACTCCCTCACAAGCAAATTTTTATGTTATGTGTCTTTCTATTTGTTAGTTTGTTACTGGACAAGACAAAACTAACACCTGATGTTCTATGATTATCAGGCAATGATGGGTACAGTTCCTTGTTTTGTTGTAGGAGTTTCAGATTGTTTCTTGTTCCTTTTCGTTGAGAAAAGGAATAGAAAAAACAAAGAAAATTGAGTATTTTGAATGAGAAAAGGGAAGGTAAACATTTTTTTATCAGAAAAGTTGAAAAAGGCTCACCTTTGCATAAAAACACAGAGAAACACAAGATGAACACACAGCCTTAACAGCCAAAGCCTTTCCACAGCATCAAGCACTGCACACGGATGTATGGATCCCAGCACTGGGATACACTGTGCCAAGAAGAAATAAGGATTTCATACAAGTGCTTGCTGGCACAAAAAAAAAATGTTGCACCCCTAGTTCAACCCACCAAAACCTCACCTGGGTAAATAATAATATCCATACTCTAGTCTCCTTACTAATTTTCTTTATAAATTAATTATTTAACACATCTGCCTTTTTAAAGAGGTTCTGTGGCCTCCACTTGCTCATTTGTGCAGAGGAAAAAACATCATACTGAGATCTCAAGTGTTGCAGCAATTAGTAAAATGAGAAAGATGCTGTTCTAGGATTTTCAGGGACATTGTACTTCACAATCCTCAATTTTACAAATGGGATAACTTCAAATGTGTTTATAACCTTAAGAATGTCAACATGTTTCCATTTTCTACAGTGTACATACTATTTTGAACCTACTTCACACAGCAGAATATACTAATGTATTTATTTAGATTCTGATAAAGTGGTCCTTCAAACACTGTTAAGGACTTAAAACCCTCACAGAAGTCTTGTACTGATAAGTATTTAAAAAAAATGAAAAATCATTAAATGTTAAATAAGAACTTGCATATATTTTCATTGGTTCATTAGTGTTTTTTGATTAAAAAAGACAAAAAAAAAAGATAAGACATGCAAAACCTAAGAAGAGAACTCTAAAAAGCTAATATTATCTGGCACTTAACAGTTCACCAGGGCACATTTTTGTGTATTTCTTAAAAAAAAAAGTAAAAGAATAGAAGGAAAATAAAAACCTTAAAAGAAAAAGAGAGAATAAAATTTATTTTGTCTTGCTTTGAACATGATGGGCAGACATGATAGATGACAGCTCTTGTACTTTCACTGTTTCTGTCTGATAGAAGGGTCAGCCTCAAAAAGTGACCTACTATGTAGGGATCTGAAAAACGGATCTCATGGGAGTCAGGCCCTTTTACATTATTCTGAAAGTGTCCAACGACTAGTACCCAGTCTCTCTCACCTCAGCTTTCAGATGACTTCAAAGTTGATATGGCTGGCCCCAGGCAGGCACTCATTAAGCCATGCCTGTAAAACTGCTTGAAGTACCACTGTCTTCTGAAATGGAATTATGCAAAAATAGCGTCTTGCTTATTTCTCATCTGCTCTCTTTTTGCACGTAGAGCAACACTGTATACTTCTGAAACAAAATTCTTCTTTTTTTTTTCTTAATGGTTTTATCATTAGCACACAAAATAAAAAAAACAGATTGTCTTGGACAGTAGCAGTGGTATTACGGCAGTCACATGTGGACAATTCCATTGCCATCATAATGCAGAGATCAGACATGCTGTAGCATATGATATGACCTTTATAATTGTTTCAGTCATATGTTCTGTCTGTCTATTACAAATTAAAATACTCAGATCCCTTCTGCTTCCAGGTATAGAGTTCCCAGGCCTCCAAGGGATTTTAATCACTTTGCCTTTCATCCGTTATTTCAAAAGGAGGCAAAGGAAATCACTGACTCATTGGGCCAATCTCTTTGCATCTCCTGAAAGGGATAGGACAGAGGGAAGATTACAAGCACTCACAAGAAAATAAAAACAAATCAAACATCTTCTTATTTGCAAGCTGAGGACATTGGATATGAGAATGAGAAAACATGTCACTACACAATAGCAAGTTTTAAGTCTTGTATCACAATATAGCTACCATATGACTTGTCACAATTTTCTGTAAGAAAGTTCCATAAATGTAAAGCCACATGAATGACCTACTAGGAGTCTTATTTTGTTTTTTAAAAAAAATTTTAAGCCTTTCTTTTATCTGAAATTATTATCCAGATTTTTTTTTTGCACAGGATTTTCCCTCTCTAGGAGCAAAAATTGCACTTTCGTCTGCATTTAGACAGAAATATGTCAGATCCACATAAATAATAACATTTGTCAATATTTGTCTATGCAGTAAGTAGCACAGTGGGAGGTGAAGAGAAACACAGTGGGAAATGAGGGTGCTCACCTGATTCTTTTGGTATTCGCTTTTACTTGGCAGAACCAACATCAGTTGGGACCTCACACAGAATAAAGTTATTTTTGGAAAATTAAGTCATCCATAAGGTCATAGAAAATGTCTTTTTCCAATTAATTCAAGTGGCATAGATTTTAAAACTTCATTTCAAATACAGAAATGTACCTGTGAAAACCCACAACTTGATGTTACGTAATATTTTGAAGGTGTTTTTTTCTGTTTCTTACTAATTTGAAATGAATTACCAGCTTTCAAAGAATCATTTTTACACTGACAAAGCTGAAATATCTACTGAAAATCTTAACAAAAAAAAGGACACAATATCTTATGACTGTTTCAAGTATCTCCTTATGTAGGCTACTATGCAGGATGATGCTTGATTCATGCAAAACTTAAAGCTCATGAGTAATTCCATTCAGTGTATGGTATTACTCATACCCTTTAATGAAGATACACATTTAAGTATCTTGACGGCTGTTTAGAATATACAGGGTCAATTAGAGAATTAGGGACTTTTCATGTGGGCTGATCACCAACTTCCCGTGCTCCTTCCCTCCCCCCAAAGTCCATTTTTGAGTCATTGAAGCCTCTTAGAATTTTAAAAAACTCGTAGGGCAGAAGAGTATTAAAAGACAAGGAAGTGACTGAGTTTTAAAACCAAACCCTGTGTATGTTAATGGACTATGTGGCAGATTATGTAGCGTAGTGTAACAGGAAAAGAAAGCAGACTCACTTACCTTTTCCTAAAAAATCTATTCTGTCTTGCATCTGTGTGCCCAAGTCCCTCTGGAGTTTTAAGAATGTGGTGCATAACTGATTTTAAAACTAAACAAAATTACCATATCTTTTTCTGAATGTAATTTGAGTGCACACTTGTGTAAGTTTGGGGCTGCTTATTTTAAATGGCAAATGGAAGAGGGACCCATACTGACACCAAGAAACACCAAAGAAATCCCCTGGGAAAGGCCCAACATAGGTCATTACACCCACTGTCCCTCCATCTGGCTAAACAGAAGCAAGGAAGTTTTCTAGTCTGCCACCTAATTAATAAGAGCACAATTCCAGAATTCATTTGCAGCTCAGTACTAATGAGTATATATCGACAGCAAGAGTTTCTATTTTAGACATATTAGTGAATATAATTGTATTCCATTCTCAGTGATTGGCATTTTGGATCACACATCATAAAAGAGGGTGGAGATAAAGTTTTCTTCTCTGAAGAAATTCAGTGTTGGATACCAGGGTTCCACAATAACAGCCAAATCAAATTGTTGGAATTTAACACTGTGAAGCACTTTTCTTTCAAATCACTTGATGATTTTGAAAACCTGAATCCATCTCTTAATATCTGTTTTTTAATCCATATGGAGCATCAGTCCAAACTAAGATTAGAATTAAAACTACTAAAGCACACTGGAAAGTCTTTGCACAAAAAGAATGGACAAGAACTAAACTTAATTCTTTTAAAAAAATAGTATCATTTTCCCTCTTTTTATTTATAGGAATCCAGATGTATAACCTGTATTTTCCTATAGATCTATCAATTTTTCTATTTTTTATTAACCTGGGATGAATTTAGACTATATAATTTCTTAAGTTGCTTCTAAATATAAAATAACAGACAGTGCTTGACAATAATTACATGCATTTTATATGAATAAATAAAGAAAAAATGCAAACATTCCGGCACTTTCAAATAAAGGGTCTTTACTGATTCCTGTATTACAATAGTCCTTCTCTACTTCTGTGTATTGTCTTCAGACATATCAACGCTGAAGGACAGGGAAATAGCATTGCAGGTTGTGTGATGCTCATCAACAAGAATTTTAAATCACTCACTAAAGGTGGTATTCTTCAGAATTGCATCACATTACAGTGGAAAGAGCTGTTAAACGCAAATATCAACACAACATCCAGAGGCCCGTATAAACAGTGAGGGCAACACCAGGCATTTTGAAGGCAACAATTCCTTTCATACAAGTTTTCAGACTACCTTAAAACCCTAAGCCCTCTGATGTGATGGAACTATTATCTGTGATGAAGCATATGTGTGTATCACTTCACAAGTGGCAAAGTTGGACAAAATGACATACAAGACAGCTGAATATTTTAAAGCATATCCAGGAAAGAAGATTAGTTAGGAAAACAGAATATACATGAGTTATCAGGAACAACATCCCTCCCCCTGACAATTTACAAATTTACATGCTAGTATACAGTGCTGGTCATTAAGGTCTTTAGAATTGCCACTTACAAGTACTGTAATTAAATATCAAACTATTACCACAGTATTTTCCCTACTTTTCTAAGGTTAATTACATATAAATGGCAAATGTGAAGTTGTACAGATGTGACCACTGTAATTGGAGATATACAGCACAATTCACAAAAATGCTTCTTTACCAGAAAGAAGTACATTATTTAAAATAATTTGTTCTTACAGAGCACTCGGAGTCTGTGACTGAGATCTGAGAGCATTGCATCCTTGATTGTACGTGTGCACCAAGAAAGTTTCCAATGAATTTCCAATTCAAACAAAAGGGTGTGAGAAAAATGTCCTTATCTCTTATCATGGTGGCATAGATAGATAAACCAGCTTGCCCTAAGCACAGGCAAAATGAGGAGTTGATTAGAGCAGCAGACTTCCATGGGACATCCCAGCAAACACAGTGCCAGAACCTATGCTGCCTACAGCAGAGCCTGACATCAGGCATCAGCATCAGTCTGCAGCTGATGATAAGGGGGTTGGTACACTTAGGGCAGGGTCTACGTTTTACTTTCAGCTACTAAATCAATGTATGGAACTGGTCCTTTGTAGCATGCCAAATTAGCTTGGTCTGCTCTCTTAAAGCTGGGATTTCCTGAAGAGAGTTCTAGTGCTATACAGTATGTTACCATATGTGAAATCACAGCAAATAGTCACAAATAGATTTTTCATGAAGTTTAGGTCCTGATTCTGTCTTCTTGCTTACCTGTGTCCATACCTACCTGGAACTCTGCTCAGTACACAAATACCTACAGTCTCAACAAAACACTACAATCTAACATAATATTATACCCTCTAAGCTAAGCTTTTTCATAATCGCCTAATATATCATATCAAAACACCGATACTTGCGCCTGTAAGTATGAACATATTGCGGTATTTGATGATTTCATGACATGTATGCCAGCATGAAAATACACTAATTTACATGCTAGGAGACATTATGGTAAAGATAATCAGGGGTATAGACATATGGATTCAACTAGCAATCCCTCTTCGATGCAGGTATTTTTTTATCAATATGAAGGCACATTAGTAGGTTAGACCTGATGTTCCCTATACTGAAGAGAATTGCAATCTATGTGGCTAAAGAACGAACTTGATTTAGGTTTGCTAGGTCCAGGATTTGCTACCAAAGGGAAAAATCAAATTTGTTTGATGCAGCATGTCCCTTTTATCTTTAAAGTAAAGAATTAAATCTTGACAGTCGTAAAGAAATAATGTTTATCTTTTGTAATTTATAAAATAACTGCACATATACTTATTGATCTAAATCTTTAAAATAAAATATCCAAATTATATTTGTGTAGGAAAAATGAATCCCTATGAACTCAGCATTTTTTAAAAGCATTTTATCTCACTGTAAAAACAGTAGAACATTTAGAAGAGAAGACTGAAAGAAACAGCATTGGTGAAAGCTGCAGTTTGTAATTGCAAAGTTAATTATCTTTCCTAAACCATCAGTTGTCACTTAGATAGACCAGATTCTAGCAGGCTCTCAGGGGACTGACTTTATTTCATTCTTAATGGCTTGGGACCCACCATTTTGCTGTCTCTGAACATTTGGTCACTGAATGCACCATTTATGGAGTATTGTTTAATTAAGGACAAATTAAGAGAACTGTGCACAGAATTTAATTTCATATCCTGTGTAAATTCTTTTAAAGAGGGTACTAACTATAGGCATTATAACTTTTCATTATCCACTGCTTCTACAAGGTATTGACAATTTATTGTTTGCAACAGTTAAGAGTTTTGTTTACCCTTTGGGGAATTCTGCTGGCACTGCAGTTTTTTGCCTCATCATTCCCTTAACCCCCTATATGCCACTTTCACTATTTTGTGATGAGCCATGTATTTGAAAATGCACTTTTTTTACATATGTTCAAATACACTTCCACAACAAAACAAAACAAGGCTAGGAGATAAGATGTACTATATACATGCGTGATCAAGGGGAATTCCTACGGGACTAGTATAGACTACGGGACTAGTATAGACTACATTATAGGCAGCCAAAATTCACTGAAATTCCTTATGCTGACAGCTCTGAACAGAAAGTGAGAATACACATAGAGCTAGAGTATTCATTGCTGTGCGGAACCTCCTAGTATCTTTTTGGCAGAGACACTTGCACAGTTTGGATGTAGTTTCTGGTAGTTAACTGGTTCTTCAGCTACTGCATGGGACCTGAGGAAGGCTGCTTTTCCTTCTCCTTCATGCTCACCCAGTCCTTCTGCTTGAGCTTCATAATCAATTTGGACTTTAATGCAGCACAATGACTGGAATTTCACCAACATAAAGAAATTCACGTTTACTGAAATCAACTATGCATTGTCTAGCTATATTTATAACTATAAAATTATTGCATCTGGAGTGAAGAACCATTTCTATTTCATAACTATAAAAGCATATAGCTTGACAGCAGATATTGCTAGTCTTTGAAAGCAACAATCTGTCTCCAAAAAAGCAAAAACATGTTTCTAGAATATTGCAACAATCACGGAGTTGTACACTCTGGAACAGAGGTATTCCAAATGGTACAAAGCACAGCTTATACCCTGCAAAGCTAGTTCTAACCTCTATCTAGAGCACAAGCATGAAGCACAAGTAACTCTCAAACACACCTGGTGCATTTTACAGAATCAGTAGAAACAAATACAAATGAAGGCTTCTATCAGGAAAGAGCTCTTATATGTGAAGTAGAAACAGTGATCAAAACTCCAAGACATCCATTGTCCTTACACCAAACCAGTGGCAATACATGATTTGTTCAGGAAGATTGTATAAATATAACCAGAGAGGTTAAGTCAGCAAAGATAGTTACAGCTATGCAGAAAGGAAGACTGTGCTTTAATTCCACAGTAAGCAATCTTTGCTTCACTTCAAGTTACCTGCACTCACTTCAGGCTGTGGCTGCCTTGGCTGAAGGACTTTGATATTCACTCCTCAACCCCTCGTGTAGACCATAATCAGTGTATGGGATAGGCAGCTGATCACTGACTCCTTTTAGTCACTGTTAACAGTTTAAATAGCAGGACTTTCTAGTGCACCTCATTTTTACTGTAACTTTTTAGAATTATACTGTCTAAACTAAGTCACACTTATAACTGGTTTAATCTGAGCAGATTTCTGTAGGTTATCTACATCTACAACTAGCTACATCTACTAAATCTGCACACTCAGTTGCCATTTAACAGTTTGGCACCAGAATTATTAGGAAAAAAAGAACTGATACAAACATCTTCTACAAAAATAGCAAAAAAACCTTCAAAATAATTTTTTTTTCCTTATCAAGTCAGAAATATTTATTTTATTTTATTTTACATAGGACATTTTGTTCAAACTGAAAAGCAGCATCTCTTTCTGATACTTCTGGTACAAGAGAACAGGAAATTGCAAGGGTTGCAAAGTGGTAACAGTTGCAGGAAATACCAGCCAGGCTCACCAGTAGACAAGTATTCCAGGTTAAATTGCTATCATTTCCATATTCCAAGAAAATGCCTTAACCACTGGTCTAGGACTTGGATGTGGCAGAGGACAGCAGAGGAGTCTGCTCCCTGTCTTATGTAATTAAACCTGTCCTCATCTTTCATTCACTCCCTTAAAGATATAAGATTCTTGATGTATACCAGTAACGCAAGTAAATTAGTATAGAATCCTAATAAAATTAATGCTGTTTACACATCTTTACTTCCTAACTTATTTTTGATAATGGTGCCAAAGCTGGTACTGTAAATCATTGGTATATATTTAAAAGCTCAGAGCATAAAGCATTGTTGTTGTTTTTTCTCTCCTGATATAGCTGCCTATTTCTGAGGAAACTGGATCTTCAAATTGTGTCTTGATGGAGAATGAAGCATTTAATTTTTTTTAAGGAAGCTCATTTGTCTACTCTGAAAAAGCATATGAAATTTCACTGCAAAAGCAATTATAAGACAAAATTAGCACTAAGAATGAAAGGACTATCTTAATGATGACTGTAGCATCACTGGCGTGACATTATAATACAGTAAGAATTATACAGCATCCAAAACCTGTCAAATGAGATTTAGGAATATAGTTCAGAAGTTATCCCCCATTGAGTTACTGTCCATAATCCTGATACAAATCCTGTAAAGTGTTCGTGTGAGGTAGTCCATATGCTAAGGGTAGCATATAATTTCAAAGCTGTCAGTTTTAATTTCTGTTTTATTAATTTTCCCATAAGTCTACAGACATACATTTCAGAGGATATATATCAAGTAGATTGTATCCACACAAAGAAGCAATACAGCTATGGCTTATTCTGACATGCTTCACCATGAAGAGTTCACACACTGGAAGGAATAATTGTAAATGCTATGTTTTGAGCAACAGGTGGGAAGATTTTTAAAACCTGGCGGACCAGAGATGAAGGACAAGGGCATGAAGCATGGATTCAAGAGGAAAACATGGATTTTTTGTGAGCATGCAGAGGGAGAACAGAGGAGAGTGTATCTGAATAACAGTTTTTCAGTCCTACCATTACATTCTCTCCCTTAAAGAAAAACTATGACAGAGTTAGTTTAGCCCCTTGGCTGAAAAGGCAGCTAGGACCACACTATCTGGAAAAAGAGAATTCCTAGATATCTCGGTGAAAGCCTGTCTGTGACTGACTAGGATTTACTGAAGGAGGAATGATGTAGGAAAAGATAAACGAGGAACTGGCCTAAACTTTGTCTTATCATTCAACACAATCCAGCAAACGTAAAAGTTTGCAGGAATCCATAGCTAGTTGTTTTCTTTTCCAGTGTGATGCAGAGGGTTTTCATCTGCCTCAGCAAGGCTGTGAGTACCTGAACTAACCCATGTAGAGCAAAATCAGTTCTCTTTCCACTACACTGCAATTTGCACTGTAAACATATCCATAAACCTTATATCTAAGGGGCATGACTATGCAGACCTTCTGAACCCTGAATTTCCATATGTCCTTGGAGAAACAGCATGACAGGAAGCCTGTGTCGGTGGCTGATCCCATATAGACCATCTTTACGTGTATCATACCTTTCCCATCTTTAATTCCCATGCCAAAGACAAGGGAACTCAGACATAGACTCACTAGGTACATCTACACTGCTAAGTAAAATAGGAGGAGTGACTGAAAACTGGAATCTTGGTTGTTCACACTGCTTAACTGCTCTCTCACCTTTGGCTGTGATGAACTTCACCTAGCTCCAGATGTCATCCTGGACATAGTCCATTCTCAGGACAGCTTCCAAAAGGGGTATGATGACACTACCAGGTGTGCCTCTCTCTACCCTACATTATAAGCCACTTTTCCAAGTGTACTTTTTTCAGCAATTCCACACACACACCCCAAAAAACCTCCCAAAAAGTCATATATAAGGCCTGATAACAGTGCAGGATATTATAAGTGATAAAATTATAGGACCAGCCCCTACTCTGACTTAGATGTTCTTTTCTATTTGGACTAACTTGGTAACACAAAAACTGAAGAAAGGAATTTTTTCCAATAACATCACCTGGCTTCTATTGAGCATTTCTGATATGAATCGCTGAAATAGCTTAATGGTAGAATCAAACTAATTTTTAGACATCAGTCAATATATCACGTCTAATGTAAGATTGGTTTTAAAATTTGCTGGCATCATGGATTCAATTAACACAGATGTTTATATTTAGGGTAATACTGTATGAACAGTGCAGTATGTATAATACCACTGTAAAATAAATTAATGTACTGAAGATAATTATGTTACAATGAAAATGGGTCTTCATAATTTACTAAAAATAACTGAGATTAAATCTCTCTATTTTTTTCAAGAGCAATTCAAAGTCCAATGTTCTTTACTTTAATCTTTCCTGTCCTTCACTCTCCTTCTGATAATTCTTCTTTAGAATAATTAAATAGTAGCTATGTCTACATGTCAGCTCTCAGATTCCAAATGTGCCTTAGACCATCTTGTGACCACAAACATAAATCTCAAAACTTTCATCCAGTGGTTTAGCTCTAGATCTCTAGAAAAACTGAGCCAGTGCTCAAGATCAAAGCTCTGGCTCTCCATCTGGACTCTGCAGCTAAGATTCAAACCTTGGACATGGCATGATCATGTGAAAGTCAATCACACAAACAGCTGCTGTCATTTTGTTTCTCCCACGTATTGAGTTTGACTGCTTGCATACAGCATTGCCCTCTCACTGTCTTTGCATCTACCAAGGCAGACAGACACAATGAATGAGAGCAATTGCAATTAACACAATTTTCTTTCAAGAAAATAAACATTTTCTGTTAATGATCTTGCAAACTACTTTCTCTAAAACTTCATTATTTTCAAATAATTCATACACATTTGATTTTTCCATCTAAAAGACCATCAGGAACACTTGTCAGCAATTTACTGCAGGCATAGAGAATTGGATTCTTAACGTCAGAAATCATCTGCCACAAAAATTTGGATGCTTGATCCCACAGTTCTGGCCTCATCACTTTAAAAAAAAAATCTAAATAGATATAACCATTGTGAGCAAGAGTACACTTACAAAACAGTGATAAGGGTACTTCACAAGGATGATGGAGATCTTTCTCCCAGGTTCTACAACCCATCGTCTCCAAGGTACAGATTAGAATGTCAGACTTGTGAGGCGAAGAAAAGGACTGCTCTCTCATGACCTCTAGGAAAAAGATGACTTATGGTCTAGGCTTAAGATTCACAACTGAGATCCCAAGTAAAAGAGGTGCCATTCTGCTCCTGAGATATAACTAACTCAGCTATCTCTCCAAATATTTAGGCCTTGAAATTTCATTCTTTTATTAACACTTCTTGCTTACAAACTGAGTGGGTTCTTCATTCAGCACAAATGCTTCTACAGATCCCTCTCTAGATCCCAGTCTCCTCCTTCAACAGAGGAACTACATTCTCAAATCTGGGTGGAAAGGCATCTCAGTTTAGCCATGTTGGTAAGAATTGTTCTGAGGCTGAAGTCTTTCAATGGTATCTCAACCTAAAGCTGGTTAATAAAAAAAAAAAAGGCTAATTTCTAATGTGATTTTTATACTGATAGTGTCTCTTTTACTGCAGAGCCAGTTACAGTACAGCATTCTTTGAAACAAGTGGAGGTATGGAGGATTTTTATTCCAACTAAAACAACAGTTTACCTGACTGTGTTCTCAGCCACAAACCATAGGAATGCTTCCCTACAGCTTGGCAGGTGTGATTTGGAGATAATTGCTGCAAAGGGAGGGGGCCATCACAGGCTTGTAATTCTCCTAGAGAGACTGCAGGTCTTTTTTCCTTCTGTGTAACCTTGTATGATAATTAGTCCAATTCCACCTGTCTGCTAAAGTAGCTCTTACAGTTGGGTGTCTGTGGTTAATTGATACTGTTCTGGATTAGTGCAGGTTCTGTACTAGTCATGAGGAACAGGCAGAAATAATTTTTAATGTTGAAAACTAAATCTGGATTCACTACAATATCAGCATTTGCCTTCAAAGATTTTCTAAATGGTCAGTCTGATTGTTATCCTTTTCAGAGTTCAGATGTGTTGGACGTTTTAAATTGAAAACCTCTTCTCATGAAGAAATATAGATTTACATACTGCAAAATTTAAAGCAGAACTGAAAAATGGAGTGAAAAAAAATTTTCCAGTAATGTCTTGACTGTGATAAATAAAGATATGATAAAATACTCAGGGTGACCTTGGCAGTTTAGCGCAAAAACTTGCTCTCAGCATTCATTACATGGATTTGGAAGCAAAGATCTATCATCAATAGCCCTAAATATGTCCACAGATTGAGAATGAAGTTGAATCTTAGATACAGATCCTGTAACTAACCATCTGGATATTAGTTACCCAGTTTTGCAAGGAACTTTAGCAGGTGCCTACATTTATATTTTAAGTATTCATGGACAAAAAGTTAAGAATGTTCATAGGAACTTTGGCTGAACTGCTGGCTGCATATCCAGTCAATAAATCTATTTATAGACACATACATATATAGGCCATATGACACCAACAATCCATATTGTATATGCTAACTCAGCTGAAGGCTTCTCAGCAGTGTAGGCAGAATCAGTTTTATGGAAGCAGCAATATGGGTCACAGCAGATGGGAGAAAGAGGCTAAAAAGATTCAGTGAGGCTTCAGCGGACAGAACAGATGGGTTGTGGGGGGAGAGAATGGGGTTTCTGGAGTAAGACTGGAGTTAGCAACTCAGAGGTCACTGAAGGTCCGTGATATTCTGGGTGCAAAGTGACTGAGAAGACTAAAAAGGCTGGAGAAGCTAAGTGAGACTTTAGTGGGGCTATGGATCAGGGTAGTGACAGCTCTTCTCTCCTTCTGTTGTTCTGAGAGCTTGCCCCTCATTACTCCTCATGGGTAATCTTCTTCCTGCTCACTTTCCTGAAGCACAGGACTTCCACCTGCCACCCTTTGCTTGTCACCCATGGGCCTGTCTTCATCTACTACCCTTTTCCTGACGGGAAGGCCTACAGTATCCTGTCCTCTCACAGAGGCAAGGCCTGCTTCTACCAGCATAAGCAGCAGCAGACCATTGAAAAGGATGGGTGTCAGAGAGGATTTTGCTCCTACACCTTCCTGAAGGAAAGACGGACAGAAAAGTGGTTATCGTTTCTTTAAGAAGCTGCACATCCCTAGGTTACATCCTGTTTGTTCACTCAGTGTTAGCAACAGCAGGAGAGGAAGATGGCTGTATAAAGCAGGAAACAAAGACCTGCTGTTCAGCCTAGAAAGCCAGGCCCCATCTTTGGCATAGATGAAGCATACAGTCTGCTGCCATAAGCTGCTGCCTACCTTGTCTTTTGGCTTAATACAACTCCGTATGTGAGTGTGAGTGTTGTGTATATATACATATGTGTGTATGTATATAGTTTAATCCAAGAAATAATGATAAAAACACAATAATGAGCTTCCAAGTATTATCAAGCCTATTAAGCTCCAAATAGTTCATTGAGGACCAATTTCTAAGTGCTAAATAGTACAGCTAGATTTTGCTTTTATGCAAAAATCAATGCAAACACATGAATCATTGAGAAGCGTGCTGCAGCCTTCCAAAGTCAGTTTCTAATTAGCAATCCATTGATCGAAATAGTTAGTACTACAAATAACACAGGAAAAAAAGTGTTATACTAAGTGTATGGAAAAGAGAGTCAATTTTTTTGCCCTTTACAATTAATTTCAATTCTTTCCACAGTTGAGGAAAGTGCCAAAGGTTTGCATCCTTAACACTATTTTCTACATTCAGCAATGTTCCTCCTTTCATTCTGTCCCATCAGTTAGAAAACTTACTCAGATTGTGCATGAGAATAAACCTAATAAAGAAAATAGATGAGGGAAAACTAGGCTTTGCAGAAATGTTTTTCTTACTACAAGAGTTCTCCCCCTCTCGGAAGAGGGGAATTGACCTAGCCTGTATTATTCCACTACAATAATGTACATTTGTCCTGTTATTTTGGTAGATATTTAGGATGATGAAAAACTGACATCAGACTGGAATCAAAACTAACAAAAGCTTAGAGTTCAAAAGGTTTTATTTATTTTGAGCTCAGTGTAAAACAAGTTAATATGTGTAAATCCTTTACATATGACTGTTGGTAACTTGCAGAAATGTTTAGCTACCTCCTATAGGAAGTTAGGGTCCATCACAGTTGAGTGTCATAGGAATGTCTTCCAGAAGTAAAGGAGATTGCAGATTTCACCATGGATATTATTTCAATATGAGAAGGGAAATCCTAAGAACTTCTCTTGTTGAGATCCCCTTTTTAGATTTTCTGCCCTTTCTGGGAAAACAAGAGGGTATTCTAAGACTGAGCTGAATCCTACAAAATGGCTGAAGACAGTCAATGTAAAGTTAAATATTGCATAGTAGCTGCTCTGTAAGTAAGTCTTGCCCTTTTTCTGGTTAAAGAATGAGTGGTCCAGTATTGGTTAAAGTTGAGGTCTGTTGCAAAAGAACCATTACTCAGTCTGTCTTCAGGGATCTATGGGGTCACCATGAGCCTGCATTTGGTACTATGTATTTGGTATTGTTCAACCCATGACCTTTATTCACCTTCAAATTTCAAATAATGCAAAGGCTTAAAAGTAATTGCTATGTTTCAGCGTAAATTGAATTATTTTAAAAATGCGTTAAAACTGTGGGTTGCATTCTGTAAAGAAAGCCAGTCTTTTAACTTCAGTATTCACAGAAAAGCATATAATGGTGCTATCTGAACAGCAGCATTAATACCAAAACTCAGTGAAACATACCATTTAAATGAAAGTTTGAGATATCTTTTTATCTTTTTAATTCATTACTTTAATATGTGCAGAAAAAACCTGGGATTTCCCTGTTTTTTAGTATCCGCACATTCAGCTATTGTTTAGAAAGAAACAGCTTATTTGAGAATCTTGGTGGAGTATATCCATCAAAGTACTGAGCTTATTAGAACCAAAATCTTCATCATTAAACAACTTTTTCATCACCTCAAAATTATATGGCTTCTCAAGGAATTTGGAAAAATATTTTTAAAAAAATTTTTGCTGGCAATTTTAAATGTTAAATATCTCTCATTGTTGACATGGCTCCATGTGTCTGGTCACAAACAAATTCCAAAGCTTAGCTGAACAGAATCTTGCATAGAAGTGATTGTAACTCTAAGGAAACTGATGAACCAATTAACTAACAAGAATATACAGCTGAAATTATGGAGCAGTCCTGGAGCTTAGCAGAAAATACTAAAAGTAATCCTATCCCTGAATCTTTATTACCACTGTTTATCTAGTGTAGATATAGTGCAGTTTTATCCTGAACCTAGGTATAATCACATAGATTGGAAATGGAGTCAAAGTTTGATAGAAGGTACAACATAACATAAGAAAACTTAGTTGTGCTGTAACTTGTTTGCTGTCAAGACTACTTGCTGTAAATTAAGTCAGATTGATCAAAAGCCATTGCTTTGTTTCTGTGCTACATCTTGTAGCATAGCTCTCAGACACTGAACACAGTAAATACGGCCCACAAACTATATTTCTGTGTTGAAATTTAACAAAACACATGGAAATCCTTGGAAAAATATAATTTTCTATTAAATTCCAAGACATTTAACACAATTTCTGTACACCCTGGCATCCCTCTTTTGCTCTATATAACTTTTCTGATGGTGAGACTAATAACTGTATGAAAACGGTTTTTATCTGGTGTTGGTAAAAACCATGATTTTAAGCATTTTATAACACATATTTACTAAATTATTATTGCTCTGAAAAAAATCTTGTTTACATAGTAGGTAATAAAGGAAAAAGCAATTTGTCCTTCTATTTTCACTTCAACTTATACGTCCTTAAAGACAGAGAAGTAAGGTGCAATGAAAGAAAAAAAGAGTGGCGTCACCAGCTCAAGAACAGGTAGGACACTAGAGAGATAATTAGTATATAGTCACTCAAATGTTCCAGCAGTCTGATCTCAGCAGTGAAGAAAACACAGCCTATTTCTGTATTTAGGGATCATCAGAAAAATCACCAAGACCTATTAATGCGTATAATTTAAAATAACCCTTGTAAATTTTCTCTGTATTGTTGTAACCCAGGAATGTATGTAACATTTCTCTCTGTATTCACCTTCCACTCAATGAAAATATAGAAAAATATTCTGTGTATCCTTGTCTTCCATAAAATCTACCATGGCAATATGCTTAAGTTTTCAGTTTACTTCCCTCATTTATTTTGATATAACACCACCTAACCTTCTGATATGCCTGCAGGATTCATGTATTTTTTCTAGTATTCAGGAAAGCAAAGCAGAAACTCTTTTAGGAAGCAGCCTGTTGGTCTAATGACATATTTTGTATCAGGATGCTTCCAAGCCAAACATTGGGTTGACATTTCTATTGAAACACATCATTTCTGTTTGGTTTCCTCAACTGTGAACCACAAGATTGAGGCACAAATGAAATTAACCCTGAAAATCTGCCCAGTGTAGCATTCCTATGTATTCTCTAGGAGCCAATAGCATCTTCCGATAGTAGAATTGCAGTGGTCACCTTTCAAAGCTCAGCCTTTGCCCAGAGTTATCAAGCAACTATCTACAATCTACAAGTGATGAAAGCAACTGGAATCAAAAGCTTTTAATTTCTGAAAAGTAAAGGAAAACATTTCAAATCTCTAGGCAAATGGCTATTCCTTGTTTTAAACACACAGAGAAGCATGAGAGTCTCAATTACTAAACAAATTGTCAGTGCAATCATGTGTGTGGATACTTGCAAACAGTGCAATCATGTGGATACTTGCAAACAGTGTGTGGATACTTGTTTACTTATATAATATATATGCCCATTGTGCCTTTAAGTGTTGTGCATGTCTTTCCTTTTCCAAGTTCCCAGAAAAACTGATACTGGGCAAGATTTTGAACTGAGCTTTAGAGGTGGCAGCTGGAAGCCAGTGATAGTTCATCCATGTGAAGTCGAGTGAACTTGCTGTGTGTCTTAGATGTTATTTTAGCAGTAATCCAGAAAAGCAACCTGTAGTTTCTTCAGTCACATCTAAAACCTATGTCTCCCAGTTCTCAGGCAACTGTTCTAGTCCTGAGACTATTGTACAAAACATGAGTAACTAATATTGCCATTGTTTGAAAAGACATGGAGCCATAGTGAAATCACAGAGCACATCATTGGCATTTAAGTCCATGAGAGAGTGCTGCAAACCCTGAACTTACATAGCTACACAGCACAGCAGAGCAGGGAGAGGTTTCTCCAAGTATGACGTTGTTGCAGGCACACTTGTTCCCTGAACATTCCTTCCACATTGGCTTAGCTGACTGCACTTTTGTGTGCAAGGGTATTGTAATTCCACTTCTGGGTCAACTAAAATTCCATTTACTGTAAAAAATTATGTTGAATTCTGCTCCTGGACACTTCAACTTTATTCCATTTTCTAAATTTCTTTGTGGATTGGGCCTTAATATTTATGAATGTCCTAAAGTCCCACTGAACTTAGCTGATTTGATGCTTACATATGTATTTGTCTCCCCACTAAACATAAGCAATGAACAACATTAGTCCCCTTGGAGAATATGTCTCACAGGAAAAAGTATTTTTTCTTGTTTAGAAAGTAAAAAATAAATAAATAAATTCTATTAATAAATAATGCAAGGCCAAATAGATGCACATGTGCCTGATCCAAAACACATTAATTTTCTATTGAACATTTAACAGGAAAACAAAGACAATGTCTTCAAGTGTAAATGAAAAAAAAAAAACAACCCTAAACAAAGTTTTCTTTAGAGACATTTAAACATTAAGATCAAAGAAACTGCCTGATACTCTTACTAAATTACAGGGAGCCAAGACTGTTTTGCAAGCACAATATTCACTATGGAATTTCCAATACTTTTTTGCTCTGATTCAATGCTCTAAGCAGCTCGTTATTTCAAGTCTTAACTGCAGAGAAGTTATCTGAGAGTTAGGCTGGCATTGATAATACATTAAAAAGCTTAGAAGCAGATTACTACAGCACCTACTCATGGTAAGATATTTGTAACATGAAACAAATAAAACTCTTAAAGTATTCCTGCCTCTGACATCTTTAGCCATCCAAACCTGAGAGGAAAAGAAAATAAGAAAATCTTGTCATAAAAATAGTTTTTTAAAATGTTGCAAGAAGAAGAGACTTAGCATTATACCTTCTCCTCTGCTGCTGCAGTCACAAAGGAGTAGCAGCAATCAGCTCAGAAGTGGGGAAATGCAAGTTATAGTATATGATTTGTTTCCCAAACCTAAGGAAGCATCATGGCAATTGTAGAGAAAGTTAATATTCCCACTCCAGCTCAGGTAATGAATGAAGAAATAGTGCTGTCGTCTAACGGAGACATTAGCCAAAAATCCTCAAAGTGACAAAGTGTTTTTAATTATCGCATGGTCTGCACAGTACAATCTTCCTTAAATTTTTATTGTTGATGTATCCAGACAAACTACTTCTGTGCTCATGATAAGTATATATGTCTTCTAATATATTCTTTTGGGATTATATGTTTGATTGAATAGCAATACTCAGCAAGATGTTGGGAGTACAGAGAAAAGAAGAGAGATACAAGAATTTTCCGTAATTCAGTTCAATCCAAACAAAACTACGTTTTTCAAAAGGTTTAAATATCATCATGAAAAGACTTGAAGCCATTATATATGAGGCCCCTCCAAAATGCTACCACTTAATCAGTGAAACCAGGAGTAGTGGCAACATTGTCTTTTGTTTTTGTAAAATTTCAGTGGACAAAGCCTCTAGGACTCTGTAAAAGCCAAGTGTTTCCTGGTCTCATTTATTTTATGGTTTGACTCGGCAATTATCAATGTATTTTACACGAGGCCATCAAGACATTTATTCTTTGCCTTCACAGTTAATAAAAATTAGAAGAGGACAGGAACATCCACAGTTCTTCTGTGTTGCATGTTTGCAGGATACTTGGCCTTACATGGGTCTAGATTCAGCTACCATTTGGAAGATTTTCTTTACAGCCACAGGGGCTAGAAGCGTTTATCTGAAAATGCAGTTTCGGTAGAGGTTGATAATGGGGCAGCAACAGTTGTCCTCAGTCCTCAGATGTGCTATTAACGTTAGTGTCACCAGTTACGTCTAAACTGTACTCTGGCTGGGTAGTCGGTCAGAATTACAATGAGGCCAGGACCACCATGTGGTGTGCCGCAGGGCACAAGTGTCCTGGAGCTTATATACAGCCATTGTGATGCAGCGAAGAAAAGGTCAATGTAAAATAGAGGTGTTACAGTCAAAGTATTTCCAGAAGAGACAGGGAAGTGATCATATATTGGTAAGACCTTATCTGGAATACCATATACAACTATGCCCACTAAGAAAAAGAAGAAGAAACTCAAACTACAAAAGATACAGAAAACAGCTATGGAATAAGCAAGGAATATATGAGAATGCTAAAAAGGGTTTCTTTGATTATCCTAACACAACGAAAGCTGAGATAGGGTATATACTGCCATCAGTAAATACATCAGTGGTAAACACTAAGGGTGAATGTTAAAATCGATGTTGTCAGAAGAATAAACTGGTATGTTTTGGCCAGGAGTAAAATTCTTTCGGTAATTAAAAGACATTTCACAGGGTTACGGCAGGGAGCATCTGGAACCATCCTTCAAGTAGAGCAATGATGGCAAAAATATATTTGATAGATCTCAATCCTTTTATTAAAGCATTATATGATGTGTTCCCTCTCATAGCAGGGGAGAGTCCCAGTGCCTCAACATTTCTTCCTTTTTGCCTCTACCTTTCCTCTTTATTTTCATTCAGCTGAAATGTACACCAACACTCCAAATAACAGATGAACAGCTGCGTTTGCCACTGCCCCTGCCTCCTCAGCAGTGTTTTGTGTATAGAGCAAAACAGAAATAATGGAGACAGTTATTATGAGACAAAAGTTAAAACAAATGTAGTGTAGTTCTGTTATTAACAAGCCTAACTAAGGAAACACTATAGCAAATGATAGCCAGGAGGTAGTTGACCTTTAAGTAGTTATACTATATTTTTTAAAAGTGCATATATATATATATATATATATATATATATGCACACAAGATTTTAGTAAGCATCATTTGGCAAATCTATTTAGCTATTCAAATAGCTTTTATCTCACAATGTTGATTTCTCACTTTTATTTCTACTCACTGTGCATAGAATTGACTGCATTATGCCAATGTTTGCCATGTTAACTATTTCTAAAGGTTACCAACTACGTAATCATATATGACATGAAAAAGTACTTGCATTTCCCCCCCCAAGAAACTGACTTCTGAGTCATTGGAACCTCCTTCTGCTGTAAACTATAAGTAAGCCCCCCACCAAATGTACACATTAGAGAAAAAAAAAATCAACTAGATCTGCCATTCTTCTTCATTTGTATATCAAAGAGCTGTGAAGATGTTACTCCCTTTTGGTTTCAAGACAATGCTCATATGCCCTTCTGCAAAAACTTCACAGAAACATCCTGACCTCTTCAGATGCTTTTTGTTTAAATGTTTTTAGTTGAATAATGAAAGCCAAAGGCTTACGATGCATCTCCTAATTAAGACAAACAGCATTCATTTCAATTTTTAAATGCTATGTATTCTTTTGCCTCCATCTTTCTTCTTTTTTGCTTTTCACTGTACCCCAACCATCAAATGTAAGACTTCTGATTCTCCTGCAAACAAAGGCCTGCACAGCTGTTACTTTGCAACAAGCACATTGTGGGCCCCATCCAAAGCTCATTGAAGTCACAGTCTTTCAATTGACTTCAAACGGCTTTGGATAGACTCCTTTTTTAAGCTATATCTTAATCTGTGATGCATTTTTAAAGCTGAAAAACCTTAATGCACTGATGTTTCTGCAGTTTATTATACCACAAGATACAAGAAAGATGTGAAAAAAAAATGGAGTTAACTTTGCACGAAGTGTTAATACAAAATGTACTCTTATGATACTGCTGCCAACTACTTTTAATATCCTAATAATGTATTGTTACTCTATGACAATACAGAATAATTTTAAATTCCCATTCATAAGGACTCCAATTATAATCTAATTCAACTCAGATTAACTATGCTTTGATGGCAATTTCCTTATTAAAAAAAATAGCCTAAGATAATGTGCTGCAAATATAGTTTCAATGCTAATAAGAGGCAGTTTAACAGTCTAGAGAAGTTCATTCTGACTACCTTTCCATTGCAGTGATAAACAGTACATAAAGCACCTCAATTACATATTTAATGTAAAAAATGAAGTTGTAACATACAATTTAGTCAAACTACTGTTAACTTCACTTTAGGTATCTTACTCTTTCAATAAGCAAAATTGTAATTTTGCTACTTCTACACAACTGTGACAGAATTGAAATCGGTGTTAGCAGTGTCACTACAGATGCATCTGCTTCATATAATAATTTCATTGCTGTGAAAAACTACAGTAGCTTTCATTGTTTAAAACTGCAGCAGCTGTAAGTGGGACATTTTAGTTCATTACTGCTTCAGCCAAGCTTTGCACTGAAAATTATTCAGTAAACTTTCATGACAGCTTTTGATTTTTACTATATCTTACAACACTCTTCTATTGCCATAAGTTGTTTTCTTGCGATAAATGTAAAATGATATGGAGCTACATTGCTTATGCCAGCTGAAGATTTGATCCAAAAGCTGATTCTGACATCAAGGCCCTGGCACAAGGGCAAATGATAAATCTAAATGAAAAATCAGAATAAAGATATCTGCTGAAGGTCTTAATCTCAATGAAATCACTAAGTAATTCCCTTTTACTAGAGGGAATTACAATGCCTATAATCTTTAATATTAACTTCTAGTTAACATATTTTTCATACATCTGAAAAATAGTAATTATATTCCAACCTTTCTCTGTTTTTTTTTAACTGTTATTCAAGAGGAAACTCACAAATGAGTGAAATCTTCTGACTGATACATAGCAGTGACAACCAGAATTTCATTTCATGAAAAATTCTGTCAGTTTGGATTTTGTATTCCAGAGCAAACAAAAAAGGGGTAAAAGGGAGTTCCTCTGAAACTCTTTTATGCGAACAAGAGTGACCAGAAAGTAGCCTAGTTATGACTGACACCTGTGATTAAAGGGACCCACATGGAAGTTTGATCTGGTTTATATCAAGCAGAGACTAGTGCATTGGTCTCCCTTACCCCCAAGTAGCCTGGATAACTAACTGCAGGAACAACATCTCCTCTAAGAAGCTGTTCTGTTAGTTTTCAGAAAGAAATATTGATTAAACCAGATTAACTCGATAACGGTTGTAAAGCAGGTTTGAAAATTCGCCAAGATGCAGAAGACCTAGATCTGACTTCCCATTCAGAATCAGAGACATGGAGAAGGATTTTCAACTTATATCTTCTTCTCTGAAAAGCATCCTGACCATTCCAGTTAAGATGAACGTCCTGTCTCTAACACCACAAATTCTACCATTGACAGAGGAAATCTATTTAAACATACTTAAATATGTTACCTTTTGCTTTTGATGACCCAACCCAATCCAAACACAAACACAACTCTGTTTCAAGTGAGAGTCCCAGTTGTGTCTCGGAATGAGCCTATGCTATGGTCAAGATATGTTTACACATCTTTTCTTATTAATAGCTCTACCTAATACCTTGATCTGCAAAAATCACTCTATTGAAACTACCACATTTTGAATAAACATTGGGTTTGCTTAATCTTTCTGAATTGTTGATTATCGCTCTTACTTTTTGAACATTCCCCTTTCTTAATGATTTTATAGAAATGAAAAGTTGCAATTTTCTCCAAATTTGAATCAAATCAGTGACTTTCATTGTTTTTTCCCAATGGTATAAATCTAATCCATTTTGAAACGAAAATGGGGATGCTAACGAACCAGATTTTACAATAACAGAATAAAAGGGTTTATTTGTGCTGTAAACTATGGAATATGTCCCTTTGGTTACTGTCATTTTCAAAGTATTGGGAATGAGATTTTTTTCAAATTAATTACCCACTGACGACAAAAGAGAGAACAAAAGCCTTCTGGGCTTTGGTTACTACGCCCCTGCTCCTGGAAGGCAGAGGGTTATACCGCTGGCCAGCAGATGGAGACACAGTATTCTTCTTGGAAGATAAGTTGCAGCTCGAGGTCCAGGTAGTCTTAACGTTCTACTGATTGTGACTTTGCAGTTCATCAATTTAACAGGGTAGCTCAATCCAAACCCAAATACATCTTCTGGGTTTTTCTCAACCATACATTTTTCTGGATTGTAGCTATTACTGCTCTAAATACTCTAATTACTTGGATAGTGGCAGTTTTGATTTTAAGCATAAATTTGTAGATATATTTGTGTAACAATGAACTAGATAAATGTTTAACTACTTTATCATCTTTCTATGATTAACAATTTCTCAAAAACAACAGGATTTTTTGTAAATCAAGTCATCTACGTGAGTTCCATACTAGTGGAGTCACATTTCCTAGACTCTAACTTGCTCATGGTTTTGAGTGTAAGTTTTATAAATTCAAACACTTGTTTGTTTTTTTTTTTAACACTATCAAATAGCTTTATTTGTATACCCCAAATGAATATTTGGAACTACATTCATCGTGAGAAAACCCAACCATTCCAGTTAAAAGTTCAACTTCTCTCAATATTCCTTAACTTCAAAACATTTTCCCACAAATATTCCCATCCATAAATTCAATAATTTTAATGTTCACTGAAAACATGAATTTAAAAATTGATCAATTGAAACAATTTTTAAAAATTAATAGTGGAGAAATAGATTTTCTATGGGGTACAACCATGAAGAATCTTGAAATGCTTCATCAACAAGCTCTGAACCCTGTGCCTCCAGATACTCAACACAGAGAATCATAGAATCATAGAATCATAGAATGTCCTGAGTTGCAAGGGACCCACAAGGATCATCGAGTCCAACTCCTGTCCCTGCATAGGACAACCCCAAAATTCACACCATATGTCTGAGGGCGTTGTCCAAATGCTTCTTGAATATTGTCAGGCTTGGTGCTGTGACTGCCTCCCGGGGGAGCGTGTTCCAGTGCTCCACCACCCTCTGGGTGAAGAACCTTTTCCTAATATCCAATCTAAACCTCCCCTGGCATAGCTTCCTGCCGTTCCCTCAGGTTCTATCATTGGTCTCCAGGGAGAAGAAATCAGCGCCTGCCCCTCCTCTTCCCCTTGTGAGGAAGCTGTAGATGGCAATGAGGTCTCCCCCCAGTCTCCTCTTCTCCAGGCTGAACAGAGCAAGTGACTTCAGCCACTCCTCATACAGCTTCCCCTCTAAGCCCTTCACCATCTTTGTGGCTCTTCTCTGGACACTCTCTAGTAGCTTTGTATCCTTTTTGTACTGTGGTGCCCAAAACCGCACACAGCACTCAAGATGAGGCTGCACCAGTGCAGAGTAAAGCAGGGCAATCACCTCTCTCTCCCAGCTAGCAAGGCAGTGCTTGATGCACCCCAGGACACGGTTGGCCCTCCTGGCTGCCAGGGCACACTGTTGGCTCATGTTCAACTTGCCATCGACCAGAACTCCCAGATCGCTCTCTGCAGGGCTGCTCTCCAGTCTCTCATTCCCCAGTCTGTATGTACATCCAGTGTTGCCATTTCCCAGGTGCAAAATCCGGCACTTGCCCTTGTTAAATGGTTGGTGCACCCATGTCTCCTAAAAGCACCAGAGATTCAGGGAGCAACGTATAAAGAACATTATTTTACATAGAATCTGCAATTCTGCAATTTTTTTAAAAAACTTCTCAGGAGATTGAAGATAAAGAATAAGATATTCTATATCCCACTTCTATAGTTGTCTTTTTGAAAAAATTAAATATTTTTTCTTTGAAATTAATGGTAACTTTGGGTAGCCTAAACTGTCCTGGCTTTCTCTGGGAGAATGACATGTGCATAGTACTTGCTTTATATTGGATAAAGGATTCAAAGTTGTATCCTTTTGTTAGGTCACTGAAACTTTGCTGATAAAAACAATAACTGTTTAAAAGCCTTTTCTAAGTGCAAAAATAATGTTCATTAGTGGATACATTTGTTCACAAAATAATCACAGGTAGAATTTCTTCTATTAATATTGAAAACATTATTTCATCCAAGTCATTATCAGTCATTGAATGACTTTAGTTTATGTCCTGATAGATCATAACAACAGACATTCCACTTTTGCTACCATCATATTCTAAGACATCATCATTATTATTATTATTATTATTATTATTATTATTATTATTATTATTATTATTACCCTAATTGGAAAAATGAGGACCATTGCCAACTACTACAGTATTTTGGCTCTTCAGCGGATCCTGAGGAGTACTGAAGTGTAATAGGAACTATGATTTTTCTATACTGCATATTTTCATTTTACCTTCAGTCCTAAAAATTCATCTGCTTTGTGATTTCGAATATCTATGCCAACGGTTGCTTTTCCATTAAATTCTCTACACATAAGAAGAGAAAAAAGGCGGTACAAGAGCTATGACAGTGTTCAGGTCATCCATGAATTCTCTAATGGTAGGGAAACCTCAAAAAACTAGATTTGTTGGAGTGGAACAAATCAGACTTAAAGGGCTGGTGAATCTGATTTTATATTTGCTGTATTTTGCCTTTAGCAAATACTACTGAACAAATCCTTTTTCCCCCCAAAGGGATGGCTAGAGCTGGTTTTGGTTTGAATCTATGTCAATATTTTTACTTCAGACAAATAAAAGTGATTAAGCTATGGTTTGAATAAGTTTGTCAAATCAGTCTTAAATAAAAAAAAAGAATTCTGAGTTATTCAAGCAAACACATGAAAATAGAGATAGCAGTATCTTCTCACTTTCCTAACATTTCCAGTACCTTTTTAGTTTTTTAAAAATATAAGGAAAATGAGCTTTGCTGCAGCAGCTTCAGCATGGAGTACATATGTATTTATGTCTACATTTTAACTCTTTAGAAAGGGTTAATGGTGAACATTATAAGCAGCGATGTTTAAGAAAGTGGTATAAGTTAACCTTTATGACTGCCAACACAGAGGCATTCCTTGTTCTGTGGTCACACTTTAGTTACAATAAAACATGCTTATGGAACACATAGTCAAAACTTGTTGTCAATTATTTAGTATTCCCATAAACCATTAGATGGTCAAAAATATCTTTAATTGATTCCATCTCTACCTACACTACTTATTATTTATTAGTATAACAAACTTCTCCATGGGAACAGCTAATTGTATCTCCCTAGTGGCCACTTCAAGTGGAATAAGCATTGCACAGTGCTGCCTAAGATACTGCTGAAAGGTCTTCAGCATTTGGGATTTGATTAAAACTGTATTACATGTACACATCAGCAACCATTGCTAAAACAAAACACTAATTTAAAAAATCCTTCTGCTATACTGCTTAACACAATTGAAAAGCCTTGCATGCATGGAAAGAGGAGGGTGGGAGAGTCTGCTATCTCTTTTTTCCCCCCCCTCAGACAATCATTTTGTAATAGAAATAATATAGCATTCTCTTGTACAATGAGAAGGGAAAGTGTGAACCCTACCAGCTGCACTGTGGGAGAGACCTTTTCCTCTGACATACATGTAGCACAGCTAGCTACTGCTGTCTAAGCTGCATGTTTTTGTTTCCCTTTTTTTTTAAAGACATAATTGTTAATCTGTTCTATAGTAGAAAAGACAGATGTTATGGAAATAGTAAGCCACGCTGTGTTTAGATTGTTCTGTGAAAAGACATTCCATAGGCAATGTTTCACAAAGGAAGATTTGGACAATAAAGCATCCATTTTGAGACATGCAGGTGAGTTGTAAATACTACTGAACAATATCAACATAACAGCATTGCAAGCATACTGTAACATTTAACTGAAGTGTTCAAAACACTATGACAAGATTTTACAAATATATGTTAGGCTGATTATTGGGTTAAAATGTAACAAAAAATGAGCAGGTATGCTTTTCACTTAAAATAATTTGTGTTCTTTCATCACCCTCAGAGACCCTTGGTTGAAATGATGAATCTCTGACAATCTCCAAAAATGCAAATCAAAATATAGCTGGCTGATTCAGATTACTCGTACCTAGTTCTTTTTTTTTTTTTTTTTTTTTTTTTTTTTGCTTAAGACAAATGGCATATCTGGAAGTGATCTTCAGGCAACTGCTGAGAGACACATTTCAAAAACTAGATTCTAACCCTGCAGAAAGTAGACCTGCATTCCTTTCTGATGCCCAGACTTCATATCTGAAAGTGGATTTACACTGTAAGTGCAGCACTGAGTTTAGGTCATAGGAAGAGCTGAGTTTAGGTCATAGGAAGAGCTAAAACAAGGAAATCATCTCAACCAGAATAGCATCATGAATTTGTTCAGATGATCATGGAACACAGTCAGTTCAAATGACCTCAAAGGCATAAGTAGAGTGTCAGTAGTCTTAAAGGTAAAAATAAACTCTGACAAAATATTGATGAACCTGCAAGCAAAAACACGACCATTGTTTGCAATTGGAGGTGCCATGTCTCAAGCCAGATGTTGACCACTGACCAGGGTACATTATTGTCTATATAGTCCTTTAATTGAAATTGCCTTGCATTTGAAATTTCCTACTTAACAAAATGAGAATAACTTTTTGCTTTTCTTTCCCTATCTTTTCTTTTCCCAATGTTTAGGAGGAAAGAATAAAATACTGATACATATTATTAATCTCCAAAAATAAAAACATTTATGAAAAAAATTAAGCAAATTTTTGATAAATAATTTCCTTGTGAAATTAAGGGTTTTGTAAAAATTTTTTCTATTTTCCTTAGGTAGTAAACTAGAATTAGAACTGCCAGGATCTATCAGATTTTAAAAGTAAGTAATGTGGAGCAAAGAAGAGAGAAAAAATGAACAAAAATTCAAGTTAGAAGCACTAGCAGACAAAGCAGCTGAGTTACCAGATGTGGTGGACAAATATTACTAAAGCAGAAGTAAAAGCAGAACATTAAGTTTTAGACAGAAAGAAAAGGGAAACAAAAGCTATTTAACAGTCATCAGTGTGAAGTGACAGGAATAATGAAGTATTATTTTCGAGAAAGAGATGTCTTACTTTCTGCCCATGCACTTAAATGCAGTGTTTTGGTGCAAACATTTGTTCCATACGTTAGGTAAATGACCTGTATTTCAAATATATAGTCAAGACCTGTAAAATTGGAGAGTTAGGTTCTCAGCTGTTACAAGCTGACACAGCTTCACTGGAGTTGGTAGTGTTTCCCCATTGGAGGGTGTGGCTCTTAATATTCATGGCACGATGTTGCCCACCGAGACTGCAGTAGGTATCTAATGTGCAACGCTTGCCACTCATCTGTGATTGCATTAACTGACTATCTCCTAAGTGCAGAAAGGATCATGGAGTGGTAAATGCTGAGACTGTAATGGTTTGCACAGTAAGAGAGTTAGAATCTGATTCACATGGAATCATTGCTAATACCAGTGGAATAAAACTGAAATGAAATGTGATGTTACCAATTGTCCTTGAGCTCCTCTCTCTGACAGGGAAAGCTGGCATACCTGGGAGGTGATGACTGATATTTTACACTACCTACACATCCAGGTAGAGTTTCAGCTTATGTGCAGGTCAGCCTCTCTGGATGTACACTGTCGAGTTGCTCTGCATGTGCATAAGGCTACCACACAGAACATTTGCAGTAGGGCTGTCCATACATAGTATCAAACTTTCTGCATTGGCTGTGGAGTATCCTTCAAACTGGGTGCCCCAGCCATATCAGATCACATCTCAAGGTGGCAAAGAGGCCGATGGCCACTGTAGCAAACAGTTCTCAGGGGATGTTACAAAGGGAAAAGGTTCTTATCTTAGTATTGCGAACATAGCCTTAAATGTAATTTTAGGACTAATATTCCACTTTATGCCTTTAACCATTTTTAAAAGAACATGGGGCATTTAGATAATTCCATTAGCTTATTTTCTGCAAAATCTTCCAGCCTAATGTTGATCCAACTTATTTTCCTGTGTATAAGAGGCACCAGAGTACAACACATACCTCTATGCCCTAGTGCCCATACCTGTTGCTGTTCTGATTTCCCCTATGTTAACAGCGGCAGCAGTGAATAGGAATGATGTATAAGACACACCTTAATTTATTTTTACCCACTATCATGCGTGGATAGCTTGCATCAATATAAATCTGAAATAACTTTCTGATGCCTGGTATTCACCAAGCATCAATAAACTAAGGTAAGCCTAGAATCATCCCTGCTTCTTAATTCTTACTCTTTGTGGGTTTTATCTACAGTAAACAACCCTTCTATTAGCTTCCAAAAATGTGTGAGATATGTAAAAGACTTTTAACAGAATTGTTTTTGAATGACAGTCAGTGTTTTTCAACATTTTTAGTAATCAGTTTTACTCACTGTTTTATTTCAAAATCTGTTAAAATCTGCTGGTTCATTTCAATCATTTTTCTCTCAAGAGAAGGAGGAGCTAAAACACCGGTTTGTAATTGATCCCACTATTACCAATAGGAACATTGTTTTGATAACAGCAGACTGACTCCACGAATACTTACTGGATGATCTTTGCGATGCGTTTTAGTTATCATATGACTAAAGCAATAAAAGTAGGATATTAATATATGCCTCCACCATAGCTGGTTTATGAGGTATAATTTTATTAGCTTGTTGTAAAAGTAGAACTAATCAAAAAGATCAGAATGTTCATCCTATAAAACTCCATCACCTCAATGTATATTTTAACCCCGTCAATATGACAAGAAACTACAAATACACAAACATTTTACGAAAACAGACAACTTGTCAGATTCAAGATGCTCATAAACCAATGTGCTTTCCAGTGAGAATGGAACAAAAGAATCACTGAAAAGGCATCTCTGAAAGGGATGAACTTTAGAACTAGGGAGAAAATGTTCTCTTCATCTTGACAAGAAATCTAAAAATAGTAATTCCTCTAGATTATTACTTCACCAAATAAACTTGTTTTCTTGACCTATCACTTAATTAAAAACTTTCCCATATAGCCTGAAAAATGCAACTTTGTGTGTTCCAAATAACTAATAATAGGGGAAAGCCTCTGTAAAACCCAGGCAAACCACTTGATTTTGTACAGATTAACATATCTGGCTCAATCATAATGGTAGAAATATGGAAACCCAGAGGGAATTGTTCTGCTGTTATTAGGACTCGCTATAAATAAAATATGAAGCATATATTCCAAGAACAAATCTCCATTATGATTACAAAGAGCTATCTAAATGAAGAGAGAATTCTGTTGCTTATGGAGTATACTGAAACAGAAAATCATTGTAAACAAAAAGCTTTACCAATATCACTTTTTCTGAAAATGTTAATGAATTTTACAATAGAATATTGTTTTCAGTCTTGAAAAACCTACCCCCAATTGATGCCCCAGATAGTCTCCATATTAATTTACCCCAATATGTGTTTTATTAACAATCATAATACATAAGGAATAGAAGAAGAACTGATTAAAAAAGAAAAAAAAAAAAGCACCAAATAACACCTAACCCAGAAGCTAGCAAGACTAACTGGCAGAAAAGCAGGGAAATGCGGATTTTCACAATACACGAAAAGTCTTCTTAAAAGCCATAGCTGAAAGTCCTTCTTAGGTTTAAAAGACTAATTACTAACACAACATACTGAAAAAACTACAAGAGGTAAGCAGTATGTTCACTAGTAACAGACTAGCTAAAGACAGAGTAAGTGTTACAAATTTTAATAAAGAATCTCAAATACATGAATCAATGACAACCAGATTTTTTTAGTAAAGAATCTGGATTTTTAAAACTAAAGACTAATTTTTTTATACATAAGAATACTTCTATCTTTATTTACTATATGGTACTATAAGTAACATTAAACAAATTGAAAACAATCTTTTTGACACAATTTCTTAGCTATTCTTCAATAATAATACACAAATCAAAAACTCATTAATAAAACTGTCTAAAAAAAGAAACTAGATCTCCCAAATCATGGCACTTTCTAAGACACTTTTCAACTTTGTCTGCCCAGTGGCCTGTTACGTCTCAGCAATAAAATATTGTGCCTTATCAGGTTAGAGACCTACTTATGACCAAGGCAAATCTGGTATCCCTGTATGGAAATCACCTTGAAACAGGAGCAGTTGCTTCTGCTATTCCTGCCTCTCAGTGACAGCAAAGTCTCCAAGGATCTTGAAATCCCTACCAACATCCTTTCCCTTCTCTGGGCAGCTTCAGAGCAGCAAACGCATTCTTCTCCTATTCTGAGAAGCACGAGAAAGTGCTGAGTTTCCATTTTTTCCTAATCCAAAATTTCTCATTTAATTAATTTTGTGCTTCCCAGCCTAGCCTGGGGTCAGATTATGTATCCATGTAATCCCTAAACCAGTTTTCATCTGCCAATCATTTGTTTGTCACTGTTCCCTCATCACACCAGTGCATCTCCACAGCTTCTTTTATCACCTGGAAATTGGATACAGCAGGGCTTAAAATCTTCTCATTCACATGACAGGAGAAATCAACACAATTTTTTCACATAAGTGCCCTTTCCTTAATAACACCTGAAAATCCCCTACAAAGAGAGAAAACAGGGATGAGGTGACCTTAGAAGAAGAACCCCACGAGTGAGACAGGAGCTGTATATCTTTCCATTCTGTACATGGCACAGCACAGGGACACATTCATCCTAATGGGTTTGTTGAACACTTTTACTCCAAACACAGGAGAACAATAATAATTGCCGATAGTAATTAAAGTAAGAAAGATATCACGTGAGCTAGGTTGAAAAGTGCTCAACATTAAACCAGTAGAAAACAGTGCTAGCATATTTCTTGCATGTATGTTACATATACAAATAAATCTGTAAAGATGTAATGATGACTGTCATATTAAACTAGTTTTTTTTAATGACTGCAGAGTTCCATTATCATGTTCAAATGTTTAATGAAGAGTTTACTGTTACTCAATTCCTAATCACTTTGAAATATTACTATCCTTTCCTTTGGGGGAAAAAAAGTATGCGAGATGACCATTCTTTTGATTTAATTGTACAAGTTCTCTAAAATATGTTACATTTAGGCTTTGATATTATTCTTTAAATGAAAAATAAATCAGTGAAGTTCTGCTTTTGTTTGTATTTCAGTTGTTTTGGGAAGACGTTATTCCTGGATGGTAAACTGATATTATAACACCCATCACAGTTTTTGATATGACAAAGTTACAAAACACTGGCCAACAGAAAGCACTTCCCATTTTTTAGCCTTTAATTCTAGAAGATAACATCTAAAAGGATTTCACAGATATGTCTCATATTTACCCTGAGGCATCAGTTCATCTTTCAGAAATTATCTACTTCAGTTATCCCACTGCTCTGGTGCAGAATGTAAAAAGGAATACCCAGAATTTTCCATTTTGGGAAATCTTACCTTTTTAAAACAATGCTCATAAAAGAACATTAAAAATGTACTAACATAAAAATGTTTATACATGTGTATATACATATATAGTTGTATATACACATACACACATATTTGTTCCTCTCAAAGACTAAAGTTTACAGTCCGTATGATCTCTTTAATTGTGATCTACAATGAAAATGTTTTCATTCTGGAGATGACCATGACTGTCTCATTTCATTGACTTACAGGCACCCCAACTGGCTCAATAGCTGCAGAGAAGCAAAGGGATTGTGGACATTTTAGCACCCATTATTTCTTTGCAACTTAGCTGTGAGGAGTAAAAAGAATGAATTTGCTCCCATTGAAAAGAATCCACATATCTGTAGATAACTTGTCTAACTGATGGTTTCTAGACAATATAAAAAATACAATAAACAAGACAAACTACAGAGCACTGGGGAAACTGGGTACAGATCTATCCCTTGGCTGTAACAAGCGTTATCTCACATCCATCCATCCATCCATCCATCCATCCATCCATCCCCACAGATGATATAGCTCACACATACTTCAGTTGATCCAGCATATTTTGGTAGATAGTATCATTATCAGTCAAACTTGGAGCCATAAGGACAAAATGTCTTCTCCATTTAAAGGAATGCTATCCAAACAACGTTGCATAGCAGTGTTAACCAAATAATGCACAGTAATAATAAGAGGTCAAAAACTACCTTTTATCTACTTCTGGACAAATACTACTTCTGTTTCTTAGCTGCCCAAAATGTCTCCAGGAATATGCCTGTGAAGACTTCCACACTAACCATGAAAGAAGTAACTCTGTTATAAAATAATACTGGTAACATTCTGTCTGTTCTATACATGTGTTGAGATCTATGCCTGCCTTGAGGAGGAAGAAGAATAAAACAAAAATTTAGAGGAGAAAAAGCAGAAAGGTACAATAGATTACTAGCAACAACTTCCTACCCGCTTCCTTCAGAAAACTTGTTGACTGGTAGAACCTATCTGTACTGGAAGAGGGAATGGTTATTCTTTTATACATAAAGTAATGACTGTATTTTCATTTAAAGGGTCTGAGATCAGTGATTAGCCAGCTAAGCATGTTTATTAACTAGTCTGCTGAGCTGATTTTCTCTTTTTCCAAGCAGCAGTGTGGTCCAGCTAGAGAACAGCTGACAAAGTCAATTTTTGACTACCTTACCAACCGTATTCACCAGTTACAGTTACTTATAAGTAGACACTCTGCTTATACTTTCTACTGCTATATTTGAGAATATTTTCTAAAAACTGTGTTTTGATTCCAGGTTCATCGTTTGTTACCCATCTACCACCCTGATTGCAATGACAGGGACAGATCCAGCCGTGCTGTGAATGGGAGCAGTGACACAGAAATGCAGTTGCAATCGAGTCAGGTGGCACAGTGCATGAACTATACTAGTGGTGTTAAAGGGAGGGGCTGTGACGGTATTATACACCCTAAGTAAATCTACCCCTAGGTAATCCTTTATTCTGTGCCTGGCAAACAGGATACTGTACAATAACTTTTTACAGAATCCTGAGAGTGTGAGGTAGGTTTAAGGAAGATATTTTGTTGGTTTTATTATCATTGAACAACACTTGCTCTCCTGACCCCACTGGTTTCAGGAAGGACTTTTTATTGAGTAAGGTTCTAGTCACTGTGAGTAAAGGCAGCAGAATCTGATCCAAAGGGATTTAAGCAAACTTGTGGTTTTTCTTATTGTTCTAGTCATGTTTTTACTGCTTTCCCTTTTAACATTAGGTTTAAATTCAAGTGTCATTTCCAAAGAAATAGCTATGATAATCTGTGGTGAGCTGATTAACAGCACTTACGCAAATTTCAATGACCACAAAGTTGTGAATGTGTCTGAGTGAGTGATCTACTTCTTATAAAGTAAATGAGTCTTCTTTCACATGTTTAATAATACTTAGAATTCTCTTCTCCTCCTCTTCCCCTCTGTATTCACTCTGAAGTCCTCTCCTTCTCTCATTTGTTGTTGTTGTGGCAAAGTTATTTTTTTCTTCAATATTTCCACTCACCCACAGTTAATCATTTATGGCCTTTTCCACTGCAAACATGTAGAAAACACGTAAAAAGGAAGCCTGTTATCACACAATCAGCAACTCCGATTATAGCTTGATCAGAACTGACATCACTGTGGTTTCATTAGTGATATTAGATAAGTGCAATCTATTTTCAATCTCTTTCTTTTTTTTTTTTTTTTTGCAATGTCAAAAAAGACACTCACCCTGCCCCGACTGGTTCTGTTTGACAGTGACAGGACTGCATAAAGGATTCCTTTCACTTATCATCTGAAGACCATTTTACATGCCAAACAAATCAAATCTACACATCTCTCACCATCTTTATCAACCTGCCCAGACAAAGGGTCGGAAGCATTACAACCTTTGACTTGTTAACTTATTTTTCTCTCTTTACAGCCTAAAGCAACTCTTAAAATGTAGAGGATGTACGTGCAAACAAGTAAGTTTTGCAATATAAGTACTGGGGCAGAGAAATTCTCCCACTGACAAGATCTGCCAATGCAGATAATGTTCTCCCCCTTGTGTTTCATGTTACACATCCTATCCTAGGTTTGGCAGATACCATACCTAAAGTAATCTTTGCAGAAAAAGTAAAATAAATACTCATCCCAGGAGATTTTTATTTTATTCTTAATATTTTTATTTTGTTATCTTTACAGTTCCAATAAGTGAATGAGTCAAAGTGCTTTCAAGTGCATAATCTGGGATCCCTTAGGAAAATAGCTCTTGCCTAGTAAAAATAGCATTATTAATTTTAAGTTACCTATTTTTATTATATAGTGCTTCTACAGCACTGTTAAAAAGAAATGGACCAGACCCTGGCCACAAATATGATTCTTCAAATTTGCCTTTTTTGTAAGAATTTTTTTTCTCCTGTTGACATTCGTGAAAACTAATGCCATCCTGAGTTTCAGTAAGAGTCTGGTTTTTCCTCATCTGTTTCCAGCTAGACTCAATCAGGAACATACTTTCACAGAATCACAAGAAGTTAAGGCATTCTTCTTGAGAGGAACCTGAGAAAATCCAGAGATCCTGGCAAAGCCAAGGGAGATGAAACTTCATGATCTTCTTAGGGCAGGACCTGGGCGAAGTTTTTTAAAGCTGTATGGGTGCCTAAGAGTGCACCTACTGGAATGTTTGGATAGTGAATGTAACAATTCAATATTTGATGGTTAAATTAAGCTATTTTTTGCCATGAGCTGGGAAGATAGATCAGAAGAATAAACATTCTGTACCTTGACTGGTTTCTCATCTCTCTGCCTGGGTACTTTCTACTGGTCCCTGTCAGAGACGGCATACAGGATTAGATGGAGCAGGTATAAGCTATTGCAGTAGCTCTTCCAGATTAGTCCACTTGGACTCCAAAGTTCAGCATCACAAGGGAGGATATTTGTAGGTGCTGCAAGTTTGTACCCTGAAGTTATACCTTAGAGACCCAGAACTAAAGACTAATGGATGTTCTTGTACCAAACTCGCTGGGAAGTGAGTGGGATCCCAAGATAGGTCCAATTTAATTATGTAAGTGATCATACACTAGGCAGTCAGGCTCATCTATACTACTTACATCAATAATAATTACACTGTTAAGTGAAAAGACTTTGGAAAAGAAGACAGACTGGATGTAATGTAACATTAAGTTTTCATAGGTATTATTTGGTGTGATATTCACAGTGAATTGTATGTTAAATCTTTCATAGAATCTATATAAGTTTACAAAGAAGAGAGGGAGGGAAAGTTCCTTCTTTCCATGCAAGGAAGGAAAGGAAGCTAGAGAAGATGAAACATTGATTCTGGATGAATATAGACTTCAGTCACATATGCAAATGATTTAGAGATAGAGGAATATTCAGTCTGGGTAGGTAGCAGTATGCCAAAAAGCAGCCCTCCTCCACAACAGCTCTAAAGCGAAACAACAAAACACAGTTCAGCTCCGCCTGCCTTGACAAGGAGAAAGGCCATCTGGAGATTTACCATGGGTACATCTTTTTCTTCAAATTGAGGGACTTGAAATAGCAGGAAAGACAAAGAAAGAAAGTATAGAATTCAAAAGGCAGAGTGAAATCTAGTAACGGCAAACACTGCAGCCCCAAATAAGCACTGGTCAAAGTGAAGACAGCAACAGAGTCCTCTGCATGGAGGCAAACCGAGAGCCCCTCTGTAGTCCCATTAACTTAAATCTCAGCTGGATATACCACCTGTGCAGACACTGCATCTCTCCCTTACTCATATATGTACCTTTCCATAATCACCTCCTTTCATTTACCTATAACCTCTATTCTCATACAGACACACCTATTCTTTGATCTTCATTCAGGTCTTTCCCCCACTCACATACACTTCTCATTAGCACAGACAAGATGCATCTGACTAAAGGAAGGGTTTCTGTCTGAAATGGGAGTTCAGCTATGTGAAGGAAGAGGCTGGGTCTTTGGGAGAGGAGGAGATTAACATTTTTTAACAATACAGTACCTTTGGGAAACAGATACATGCCTGAGTGGGGGAGGAGGTGGGAACAGTTAAGTAGGGAGAGCTACAAAGATATTTTCATACAGGTGAAGATAAACATAGTAAACCCATTAAAGTCTAATTTTGGAAAAACTTCTTAGAAGCCATTCCCGGCTAATTATTCTCCAGTAATAAATGAATAGAATAGTAAATGTTATTAGAATAATTTACTATTCATCAAGAATAATAAATGAATAGAATAATTCATTATTCCCACATCCTTGTTCTTTGCAAGCTCTGGCACGCTAACTAGGGCACCAGGAGGAGTGTCTCAGGAAGAACACGGAAACAATGCACGCAAAACTTGGAAAAGAGGCTTTAACTTTAGGTGAAAAGTTCATGCAACCAACAGCATATTGTAACTGTGTTACTGACATGAATTACCATTTGACCCATGTGCATTTTACCATACTCTCTAAAACCTATTTGGCTTGTTATTGCATAGAGATCCAAAATTATGGAATAAGACTGTGATCTTTTCATACAGGCAGTATTTTTTCCAAAATTATTTAATTATTTCCTGGTCATAATTTTGTCAGCATAAACAGGTTAAGCAAACTGATTGGTATTGGCACAAGTAACAGAAATCAAAATTAATAAAGCCTACATCCAATATTCTTGCCCAGTTTCCTGGGTCCCCATATTTTATGCAGATATATAATGTATATATTTTGTATTTTCACATATATAATACACCAAAAGACTTTCTTCCACCAAACAATGTACAAATCCTTTCTTTTCTCACATGCCCTCCAGACAGCTTTCTCTGCATCACAGGCACAGTTATCTCCATAGACTTACCATGTGCTGTCTCCCAGAGCTCCATTTGATTCACGCTCCGTTTGCTAAGCATGCTACTCTCCACCAGCAGCCAAAGGTCACAGTATAATCATAGCAACTGAACTTGTCTAGAACATCTATAGATGTCATGCGGATTCACAACAGTAAGTATAAGTTTCTAGATCTTTCCATTCAGACATAGTTTACTGGTAAGAGCCATGAAAGTGCTCTTAGTAAGGCTTACATTCTGCTTTTGGCAGGTTCTAAGGCTTTTGTATCAGCAGATACTTCTTCTGTCAGACCCAGTTTATTAGATGAGATCTAGGCTTCTAGAGTTTCTCAAAGGGTCATAGTAAACCCATTTTAAAAAAAAGAAAAAAAAAAATAGCCCAGAAACATACACTGAAAGGAATTTTTTTCCAGCTGCAGGAAAAAAGTCTTGTTTCATACTAGGTTATAATACTGTGTATTACAGAAGCTTAAAACAATACGTTGAGGGTTGATCAGCTTAGAGTAGGGCACTAAACAACTTTATAACCTTGGGCAAGTTATTCAATCTTTCTGTGACTCAGCTTCTAAGATGTAAAATAGAAAAAGTGTTCCTTTATCTTACTGCCTATCTTTTTTTTTTTTTTTTTTGCCCTTGCTTTAAACTTCAAGTTCAGTGAGTTCAGGACTATCTCTTAACATGCATCTTGTAAACGGACAGTCTTGCAGGGGTTCTATAATGAGCATAGCTCACCTCTGTCCCATGATATGTCTGTGTTTTGCAATCTCTTTTACATAGCAGGTAAGCATCAGCCTTGCTCCGTTCTCAGACCTCCCTAGACTATGGAAAGAGATAATAAGGAAGCTTAAAATAATCCATATGTATGGATGGCTTTAAAAGAAGATGATTAACTCATGTTTATAATACACATTGTTAATTTTTTAAAAAAAAAAAAAGGTTGGGACTCAGAGAGCAAGCTTCCATCATAATTCTGCTGTAGCCATATACGGTGGGTGATATTTCAGTGTTCTAAGGTCCTATCTCACCTTTTGCTGTGCGTAAGTTTTTGTAACTCTACTGAAGATTTAAACTCAGGGAAAATCTCATGTCCTCTCTGAAAATTTAATATAAAATAGTGATTTAAAGAAAATCTTTGAGATGCTGTAGGATAAACCAATATTTTTGGACTGTCCTGGCCAAGCCAGGCATCTGGCTATTGCAATTGAAAAAGGAGAGACAGTGGAAAAATGTGAAGAGGAGGCTGACATTATCAAAGATAATTTCTAAAGCAATACTTGAAATGCATGTGAGAGGGAACAACGTTCTTCTAGTGATCATGAGATGAGAACGTATTCAAGTGCTTTAGGTACATATACCTAGGAAGGGCTGTTTCTTATAAATGTTACACACAAATTCTGAAATCTAGAGAGATGTTCACAAAACTTCTTAACACATGAGCTCAGTTTGTTCCAGTTATAAAAATGGGGTCTTTTTAGACTGTGGTGTATATTTTTTACCCAGTTTTGTGAAGAAACTGGCACACCTAAGTTATAGAATTTTTCCAATTTTGAGAAATGTTCCTATCTTAAATCAGGACAAAAAAAGTTGGTTCATTAATATTTTCATGACCTGAGACACCAAAAACATTTCATATTAGTCAAAATATTTTGCTTAGCCTTCTCATTAAAAAAAAAAAAAAAACAAAGAAAACAAGAAGTTAACATTGTTACTTTAAAATGTCATTTTATCTCAGTCTCCTAAATAAACTTGTGTTTTTAAAATGTAAATATAGGATGTTTCAGTATTTTATTCTTTAGAAATTTTTATTCAGGAAAATGTCTAAGCAGACTGTTTTGTAGTTTGTTTTTGTGAATCATCACCTTTTGGTAAAAACAAAGTTGGTTAAAAAATTTCCTACGAATTGAACTGTTAGCTAAACTTCCCTTACCTTTTCTGCACCATCTGACCTATATTTTTATTCTGTGCTTCACAGAACCTTCTGCTTAAGGTTCGACTGATAATCTACTAGATGCTATCCCTAATTTTCTCACTACAAGGATCTAAAATTTGATGATGCTTCCTCTTACTTTAATGGTAGCTAAATACCTTCTGAAATAAAGGGAGGGGGCAGGGAGGCTGAGGAGAAGCTTCATGTAGCATCACTCTTAGTCTTGGCATATTCAAGAACTTCCATAATAGTTTTTATTACACTCCTAAATACTTGAAAATAGTAGGGAATATAAAATAAGGGCAAAAACTAAGGAACATCTCATGTATTTAAGTTGATCTCATCTAGATCAAGATTCTCCCAGCTAAAAAAAGAACTGCTTTTATAATGCCGAACATAATAATTAAGCAACACCAGAAAGTACGAGAAAATGAAAGTCTCTCACACTGTCCCTGGGAGGAGGCAAACTTAGAGGCAATAGACAAAAAGAGGCAAGGTATGAAGTATGCCATTGGTATGGAATGCTTGCAGGTGGACTTCATATAGCTGTTACACCTTGGAAGGCAATTCTCATAATTTTCTTCTTGGAATGAGTCTCATCAAATTTGTGAGTAAAGGTCCCCACAAACTGTGTGGAAGAGAGTGGGAAATTCCAACTTTGGCAGCTGATGGTCAGTCGCTACAAACTCTGTATGTTGCACTTGAGTATTTTTGCTTAATGAGTATCTGAAGTCTGAATCAAAAAACTGAGGCTTCGGGCTGAGTCCTGTTTCTGTTAACTCAAGTTCCAGTACCAAAAATGATACCACTTGCTATTTATGAGTTTGGTTCTGAACAGGCAGGGATGAAGTGCACTTTTTTTGGTTGTCATTTAAGTAAAACATGCCATTTCTACTTTTCTTTCTTCTCTTTTTTTCATTTTAATAGAGATACATTTTGCAGTCCTCAAGTCTGTGAGCAGTAAAAAAATAAGCACTACACCAACTTGTTTATCACAGTTATCAGTGCACTTGTTTGTGTGAGATTTCCTGTGTTAACAGAAAGGAAACATACTAATAATAGATGGCAAATACATGTTTTTGAATTTGTGCAACTGGGCTTACTATTTATATTTTGTACAAATTAAGTTACTGTGCGCTTGGAAAGAGAACACTGAGAAATCCAAATTTAAAGTGAAACAATGTGGCTGTCAATAAAGCCAACTTTTCACCAACAATTAAATTTCATTAAAGACAAAGAGAACACATTTAGGCACCTGTGACTACAAGATAAAAATCCATTAGCTTTGAGTAAAGGTCAAAGATGTGCTTCAATAACTTCAGAGGAAAATGTCTTAAAATAAACTTGCAGTTTAACAGCAACAACAACAAAATCAGGTAAACTAACTTCAGGAATTATTTTGAGCTGTTGTTTGGGAATACGTCATAAAGCAGTCTTTTTTCTTCCCTAATATCTCTGTACATTCACCAACAAAAAAAGCTTATTTCCCAAACACATACAACATTCTCCCTACTAAATGGTCCTAATAAATATGTTTTTCTTAAGTAACATAGGTTTGTTTATTTTAAGTGATTATAAACATTTTTCAAGTAAATGTTTTGTAAAAGTGCTCAAGTCTAATAATTTGTATGAGGTTACATTTTGACATTTAACCTTAAATTTGGCCACATGAAAGGTTTATCATCACAACTATATTGCTTTCAGTACGTAGCAGAATGATGCTATCCACTTGAAAGTCACCTTGATCCGAATGTTAGCAGCCTTCTGCTCCACACCTCGGATATTATTTAACTATGTCTCCACAATCCTTTGCCACTTAGCTTTTTGCTTCCATTACCAAATTCCTTTATGATTACTTCTCTTCCCTTTAGGCTTAGCTGGACATGTTTGATCTTCCACACACAGAAAAGACTATCCCAATACAGACTGAAAAAGTACTGTTATTTACCTGCAGTTGGCCATCCGAGGATTTTATTACCTTCAAGGGAGAATTCTTAATTCATCTCTTCTGGCCAAATGCTACCTAAGCTAAATCAATGACAGTTAAGTCAAAAGACATTGTAAGATTCTATGCTAATTATCTGAGAAATAAATAAATAAATAAAATTTTCTCAGACTGGAAAAATACCGTAAGCCAGATTTTCTATTTTAGACATGAATGCCTCATACATTCTTGCAAATATATGATATATGCATGCAAAGCAGATCTTTACATCTGCCTACTTCAGGGTGTAGATATTTGTCTATATATGTGCAAATAAGCAAGTATCCATGACTAACACTGAAAACCAAGTAAATTAAAAAGACATCCATGTCCTTAAATCTGAAATGAATTCTTTTATACATGTTATCTCCTGTATTTTGGGCAATACCAAAAGCTGATTTGCGGATTTTAACCTGGAACTGAGGATGGATTGTGGGAAACATGCCTAAGTCTGGGTTTGTTGTTGAGACACTAGACCAAGGTGAATCTTGACTGCCTTGTGCAAGAAAGAATTCAAATCTCTGGGACCAGACTAAAAAACAAATGCACTAACAAGCAAATAAATAAAAGTAGATTCCTTCTGTGTGAATTGTATCAAATTCTTTTCTGGCTAGAATGATTACCTGAAAAGCCTGAGGAACTATATGTAGCCATCATAATAATGCTCAGTAGGACTACTCAGAAAATAGAGTTTAATTTTTCATAAATATTCAAGTTTTCAGAATTTTTTGAGTGAAAACAAGTCTTTTCACAAAATCTTAATAAAAATTCTGAAAAAAACCTAAACCCTAAAACAGGAATAGAAAAAGTATCCATACATGACAGGTGAGTGGACAGACCTGCACACAAGGCTATGGAATCAGTCTTTCATTTTCCCCAGTAATTGTTTATATTAAATATATCACCTGCTAATACCAAGTAAATTGCTGCCCAGCAAAAATCTCTTTGTAGGGTATTTTCAAGGGACCATTTCTGCTTTCTTTAAGGTTTTCCCAGCCAGTCAAAACATCACCAAAGGGGACTAAGTTCTCCCATTAAGTTTCTGAGGAAAAGGAAGAAGACCCTCTTTCCCCTTTAAAAGTAGAGTCTGGACAGTGGAAATAGCAAAGATTATTTCTGGAGAACTCAGTAGCCTCTCAAACAAGACAGTCTTCTCCTATTGCTGTCTGCTTCTGCTCTCAGTGGTCTCTTAGCCCAGAAGAAATGACAGTGAGAAGGTAATAGAAATTAAAATCAATTCTCAAAACATTTGAATAGTAAAAATGGCATTTGAACAGCAATACAGATAGAAAAAATGCTTCTGAGATCTATCTAATTGTGGTAAAGGCTTTTTAATGAGAAATGGTATGTCTCCGTGTTGCTTCATAATTCACGGTGCCATTCTAGATGCCTCTGTAGCTTAAGTACAATAAAATTTTAGTGGGATTTTGAACACTCCCTAAGTTAACAGGTAAGTCAATTTAATGTCATAAAAAGAGATGTAACTCTAGAGATTTTAAATAATTTAATCAGGTGTAACCATTTCTTCTAAAGTTCTGTGATATTTTCTATCATGCTAAAAAGCACTACAGCATATCCAAATGCATGGCTACAGGCAGCAGCAATGGCTGATTTAATTTCATGTGCCTGTTGCTGAGCAGTAAAGTCATTCTGCACAAGCTAACACAGGCTTGGGAAACTGTACAGAAACCTCTGTACTGACCAAAAACTGCTCAGATCTGGCTTTTGTGAATCTACTATAGCAAAACCACGTAATTTTGATGGGAAAAAGAATAGACTTTTCTTTTTTATATAAGTTTTTAGACTACTTCTAGGCTAAAATAGTAATTTGTTTATACTCTCATGCCTACAGCTGAAAGTTTGCCATTGATTTTAACTAGAGAACACAGATTTTTCACAGGCTCTTACGGATACCTAGGCACCAACTTGAATGTCCAGAAAAAACCATACCCATTAATCCTTTGATTTGGAGGGAAAAAAACCTTCATCAGATTCACCCTGCCCCGCTTTGGTGGAACTACCATAAGATCCTTTAGTAGTTGGCTGCCTCTGGTGATGGACAATAAATAAATAAGACTCTGAGACTATTTTTCCATTTGCCCTGCAATATGTTTTGCAGTAGGCAAGAGTTACCGCCAGTGCTGCTCTAGTCCTTAGGCCATACTCATTGTTCAAGGCTCACTAAATACAGATCAGTTTAGGGGAATTTTTCCTCAAACGAAATGAGTTTGTGTTTATTTTGTACTCTGTTGTGCACCCTCCTACATGACCACCTACTAGTTACCCCATGTGGTAACACAGCAGAAAAACAAGGTTTGCTGTTGTCCTGGGAGTATATTTTATGTTATCGCTAGTTTGCATTTTATTAACTGGGGCCTGGGGGAAACATATCATTGCCAGTATTTGTGATTTTATTGTAAGTTTTACAATATTTAGCCTTCTAACTTTGTGAAAGAAAAAAAAAAATAAAAGAAGAAAAAAAAAGAAAAGAAAAAAGAAAAAAAAGAGCTTGGGAATGATAAAATCTCAAATACTGGGAGATTAGTCTAAAAGAATACACATGCATACTTATACACAAACAGATGTATTGCTTTCAAAAATCATGCCATTTTTTAGCTGATCTCATTATTTAAAAGCCTGATTTGTGATTTCAAACACTTGTGGTTGGCAATATGGGGTAGTTTAGCAGAAATTGCCTGGGTTTTATTTCCTTCCAGTGGGGATAAAATAGCATAGAAGGATACAACATTTGCATAAAATGGGAACATGCAGTAGAGTTAATCTGAATCCTTCTAGAAATCTAAATTTTTTTCCTTATTTTCCATATTATTCATTGTTTACCTCTGTGCTAATAGATTATTGCCTTTTATTTGCAGCCTAAATGAAGGCAGGATATTAAAGTAACCTTCCCAGAAACCCGATCCTTGAAAAAATTTTTATTGCTTGCTTTGAGTTGCTCTAACTTTCTTATTCTTATTCAAGCTTGGAAAACTCCAAAGTCTTCTAGGTTTACTGAGCACTAAAAACTCATTATCTATACCGAATTAAAGTTAACCTTGTCTTTTGAAAGGTTACTATACAGTGAACAGAATGGTGAACAGCCATATTTTACTCGTACTCTTAGCCCTTCAGTTTCACATTTAGAGTTTTCTGCCTTTACCTCAACATGTTACCTTAATTACTTTTGATGAAACAATTTTCCAGCTGCAGTTGTTTTGCTTCTTTAAAGAAAGGGGTTTTGATTGGCATTTGTAAAGGAAGGTAGAATTCAAACAATATTTAAAGAGAGAAAATGTCTGTTATGTAACTAAAAATCTAAAAATGGAAACAGTTTTTAGTTATTAATATGGAATTTTTAGAGCATGAAACAAATGGATCCTATCATGCATGAATCAGTATGAAATACTGAACATACCTTTTTATTCATTGCTGCATAAATATTCTGTGACTGATTATGATTTGTAGTGAATTAAAGAAAAAAATCAAATGGACATAGAAATAGAAAAGGATACCTGGACCTACTGGTAAGTTTTATGTATATTTTTATGACATGCAATAGCAACGAGATGGGAGGAAGAGACGTTGATACTGATTTAGTGGTACGGCGGCTTGGTGAAAAACTACAAATTTGACAACACCTAGAAAGTACCATTTGTACCTTCTAAAAGACTTTCCGCTGTCTGTTTGGATTCTGTTTACTCATACCCACATTTGTAAGTTTTGTCCTGATCACTGAAGTAATGAGAAAGTAAATCTGTAAGGATGAACCCAATGCACTCAATACCAGATGCACAGAGCATGTGTAACACATCCACTAAGTGTATTCATGGGACCTGTCTACACTGTTTTGTCAGCTTTCTCTTGAGAGCCGTGATCACCCTTAGACATACGCAAAGTCAAAGTGCCCCAAGGTGAAGGGACCCTGTCTGTATCTATGCTGCTTGACCTAGGCATGAGTTTCTTCAGACATGCTGATTATTCCACAAGCCTTTCTAGCACCCCTGAGAAATCTCAGTTAGCCCTTGAGTTGTGCCCCACTTGTGATCCCTCAGGCTGTTTGCCGTAAGGAATTCTGTCTGCCTCTCACATTATCTACCAGCTCTTCTGATTATCAGGAAAATGTGGGAAGGAGGGAGAGAACGTGAATCCAGACCCCTAGGCTATTAGCCTTCTCCAGTTTCCAAAGAGCTGTCTATACCTGTATCTGGCAGCATACAATAAAACAGCATAACAAGTACCTGCCTCACAAGCTTAGCCTGCCTGAATCCTTGATGGAATACGATGGCCTTTCCCACTGGAGATGGGACAACCAACATATCCCACAGTCACCCTCCATCACTCCCTACCTGAACATCCTCTTGAAGAAAGCTTTGCAGCTTGGCCTTAGAACAGCAGAGCCCACGAGAGTCCTCAGCAGGGATGGAAAACCCTCATGGAGCTTTTCTGTGGAGGAAAAAAGGGTAATTTGGAGGCAACGTACCTGCAAGAGCACCTAGTAAGGAGATAAGCTGCGGGTTGTGGGAAATTGTGCCAGCATGGCAACTTGAAGCTATACAAGAGGGAGGAATAGCGAAGCGGGTTGGATGATATGGGACAAGGTGACGAGCAGGGATCGTGTGGCACTGTGTCCCAACTATAAATAATTTCTCTTCTCTCTCATCACGTCCCCATTTTTGGATGCAGGCTGCAGGCAGGCCTCTTACCAGTTCAGAAGTGATGCACCTGAGCACATCTCTGCTGGGTTTTGGAAAAGGTTGGGTGCCAGGCCCAGGCCTCCCACAGCACAGGCCTGTGGTCAGCCACCATGAAGAAAAAAAATGGCTGCCAGCCCTGGGAGGGGTGCGGCGCTGCTGAATGGAGATCTGTCGCTGGCTGGTGGCAGACCACAGGCCAGCAAGGTGTTGCCAGGCAGAATAGGGTCACTTGGCAATGCAGGGCAGGGGGCAGGGGAAGACGAGGGTGAGGACGGTGAGGAGGGCCCACCACCCCTCAAGGACGAAGGGGAATGAAGCCACCACCACTGTGTGGGTCTGTCTGCACAGATGTCCCTTCTTGGCTCTGGCTGTGGTCAGCCACATTCATAGACTGTTCCCATGGACTCTCAGGAGAGATTCCAGGCAGTGAGGGAGGAGGCCATCCTGCCCAGCACATAGGGTGGCAATACCAACAGCCGAATAAATTTCCAGTGTAGGCATTTTTGTGTGGCACTGTATGCTTTCAGGGGTACTGGGCCATGGAGTAACCCACATTTCTCTGCGGGGAAGGTGGCGGCAGCCTCAGGCAGGGGTCTGGCCAGGGAAAGGGTGAGGATGGTGCTTCCCCACAGCACCTCGGCCACGTGGCTCCGAAAATGTCCCTAAGGACACCTGAGACCAAGGGGAGGTGGGCAGCCAGGCAGCTTGGCATCAGTGGGCTGGCTGTGGGGTGATCTTACAGGACAATACAGAGGCAACCACAGAAATCAAGATATTAAGACTAGTCATCTGGAGGTGTTCATTTTTTGTTAGTACACACAGACACTGTGCGTACATGACGAGCGAATATCTTCTCTTTCCATAGCGTGTAAAAAGCAAAGTAGCAGGTATATAGAACAGTATACAAAGTTTCCTTATTCCTTTACCCACTGAAAACTTTACATATGTAACATAGTATGGTATATATGCTTGCAAAACATATATTTACATCATTAGTCATTCACAGAATAATGAATTAATTAAAATCAGAATATTTCTGATTTCAAGATGAAGCAGTCCCGTTTGTGTTTTTTGTTTAAAGGGAAATGCATAGGTCAGACATTATATCTGGGATTAACATCAGTCTCTTAGTTTCACACATAGATTAAAATCTTAATACTTTGTGGCTAAATCTCACTACCTCAAAAAAAAAGATATAATAGAAATCCCCTCTATCCAGTCTCATTTGTCCTTCACTGCTTTTGATGAATATCCTACAGTAATCTGTAGAACACCTAGCACTACCAACAAAATTCAGACCTGGGACTTTCTATTGTTAAAAAATATAGAAGCAGAAGCGGAAGAGAAAAAGATGCTGAGGAGCAGCACAGAGGAGCTTTCCACTGGTAGTTCCATGAAACATTCCCATGAAAAGTTATGCCAGGCTCGAAAATAGATGTTAACACTTTTCTACCGCTATGAGTGAAAGGAAGCACTCATCATCGATATATTCCTACAGTAAGGAAAGTGTGGCACAGGGACAAATTCACACTGCTCCATGCAAAAACTCTTATACTGTCAACCACTCTGGCTGTGACACCATGCCACTGGTTTTTTCAAACCTTCTGTAGAGAAAGATAGTTTTCTCTAGTGTAGCACATTAACATGGATACAGTAGCCATCAATTCTTCTGTACAGGCTGAACTCTTGCAAATGAGCAACTCATGAAAAATGTAACTCTGCCAAACAAAGAAATCTGGCAGCATACTAAATAAAATGTAGTATAGCTTTTCTGCAAATCAAGGAAATGCAATTGCTAATAAAACCCTAAAAGGAAGGTTTTTCTAGCTTTAGGCAGATTAAGCCTAGAGAAGGAAAAAGATAGATAGGAAATGAGCAGAAGAGTTGGTTTCTCTTGGCTTATGAACAGGGTTTTTAAAGAAACATTTTCTTTTCTGAAAGTCAAGAGGAAGAAAAAAGATTGAGACAAACTATAGCCAGCTCAGGCAAGGCTTTGATAGATCTTTTGCTCTGAAAGCACATGAGACGTTAGGCTGTTGCTGTCTTGAAATAGCTAGATGAACCCAACACTTTTTTCCCCTCTACTTAGTGGTTATCTCAGCTGGATACTCTAGAATAAAATATCTTTCCTCTTCTAGCATTTTGCTGTGAGGTAAAAAATTTATTGTTGCTACATTTTTTTGGGTAAAGATAACATGGCCCAATACTTTATGTGTGAATGGTATGAGTCTTCCTATCTATGTCAAGCTGGATTTAATGCATTAGTAGTAAGTTAAGGAGTAGGTTAGGAAAAATAAGCTGAGTTTTGCTTCCAAAATGTATGCTTAGTCACCTGTTTCTGAAACAAACTTTATTTTATTAACTGATTTAAATAAAATCAAGGTTTTAAAATCTCATTGGGAGCTAAGTGTTAAAGACTTTCCAAAACTGAATTACTTTAAGTGTTCATATGTGGAATTAGTTGGAAAACTTCAGGAGGGATATGTTATGCTACATCTTCTTGTTAGAAGTCCATTGTTCAATAAAAACCAGATATTCTTATGCAACATGAAAGATGATGTTGCCTTATATCATGTTTTCCTTTGGCTTCCATGTATTTATCTCCTCCTTCAAATTCTAATCTGAATTCATTAATACTATTAAGGGAAAAACTTAGAGAATTATTTATTTATTTATTTTCCTGGATCAGCTTTTTCACCTTTCCTAAGTATAAGCATTGCATTTGTCATCCTTTCAACTTATTACCACTAGCTTGGTTATATTTACTAAGGGTCTTTGTTATCACATGCAAAATTGTATGTTTTTTTTTTTTTTAAGAATCAAGGGATAGATATTATGTGCTTCTCTCAACTGGCGTTCGGTAATCTCCTGAAGTTCCCAGTTCTGATTTCTCTGTCTTTATTCTAAGTATTAATCTTGCCTTTAGTCCTGATGGTTAAAGTCACCATCCTAACTTAAAACAAAGCACTCCTCACATTACTGGAGCCAAATCTATATGATGCGCTGTCTTTAACCCCAATTCCTGACCTTGCAGCCCATCGTTCCTTTCCCTGCTCTCATCTGCTTTGTATAAACTGAAGAACTCTTTTTGCCTGAAGATTCTGCCTTTGAGGCAGATAAAGATCCAAACCACCACAGAAAGCTTTGTAATGAATGCCAACACCTTGAACTACACTCAGGAACTAATTAGCAGTTGATGTAGTAACAAGTCAAGAAGCTGTTAATTCACACTAAAAAAAAGTCAAGTCTACCAGAGTAATTCATTGTCAACACACTCATTTAGACAGATGTTCACAACTGGCACGCACATATAGTACATATATACACACATGTCTGTCAGGGACTGCATATATACACATGCTTAAGTTTACAGGTGATACTATCTCACTACAGTACAACAAAGTATAATTTCTTGAGTAGAACTTTCCCTGGTTTAAGAAAACAGCACTTATTTTACTGGGAAAGGTGTACAGACAATGGACCTATTCATTGTTCGGATCCTGCAGGGATGACTGTTTGTATGTCGTTGAGGAACACACTAACTACTGTAGGTCACAGATCCAGTTTACATCTTTTTTTCCAGCAACCAAAAGGAGTCAGTCTTCCCTCATGTCTCTTTGCAAAGAGATCCTCTCCATGAGTAATGCATGCCAAATGATATGGAGATAATACATAACAGGATTTGTTGCATTAGTATAAAAGATTGAGATTGATCATGTCTTCTCATGACACCCCCAGTAGGTTATGCAGCTTCACTGTGCTGTCGTGTTTCACTTATAGCAATGTTACTGCTTATAATTTCAGCTAGAGCACAGCAATACTTTTTACTAGGTCTTGTGCACTGTAGTTGGGCATCGCAAGGTGCCCTGCTCTGCTGACATGCTCCCTGCTGCTCCATGGACCCTGGGAATTTCTGTGTACTGTGCTCTGAATTCCAGAAAATAATGCAATTACGTGGCTTAGGATCAAGACAGATATTTCCCATGATTCTTTTTACTTCATCTGTGTTAGCACCATTTTCAAAGAGCTGTGTGGAGAGAACACCAGTGAACGTCACAGTGTCCCTGAACGAATATAAACAAATTGCCACCAGCAAATCTGCAGTCAAATGTTGGCCTGTACCGTAGGGCACTGAGGGTTTACAAGATCACTGAAAACACATCGTTCCTCCTCCTACATGTTTTCTTCAAGTAAATGTACTGTATGGTATATTGCTTTCAGACTCAGCCAGCAAAATCTGACTAGTGCTGCAGATAATCAGTCTCAGATCTTCAGGATGTCAAAAGCCAATTTCCTAGAACTGTGCTGAGCTCCTCTTGGAGTGGTAGCGACAGAAATCTGCATATGAGTTCCCCTCAGCATGAAGAATCACATGGAAACCTCTCAAAAATTATTTTGCTACTTAACAGTAGCTAGTCTGGTGCCTAGTTTGGTGCGGGCAGATAGATCATCACATTTTTTTAGTGACAGTGAGCACCATTCTGAAGAAGATACTATCCTCCTACATCATAAAACACAGCACAGAGACAGACGTAGGTCCAGACCCAGGTAGTAACCTAGGTAGTTATGAAAGTGTATAGTTAGGATTATGTAATTATGCTGTAACCACTGATGCAACACAGACTTTTTAACTTCCATCCCTTGTAATTCACAGATACATAAAGGTGATGATCCACGATACTGCAAGGCTTGATTAATCAGAACTAGGTTACTATTCCTGTGGAGGTTCTGGAAAGGTTCTACATAGGGGATCTCTATGAGGTCAATTTTTTTTTATTTTATTTGAGAAATGGAATTTCTGCTGTGATAGCAGTAACACTAAGGCGTTGTTCTTTCCCTTAGTCATCCTGAAGATTCAAATTATCTTTTGTAACCTTGGTTCATGAAGCCTTTGCTGGACACTTGCACAGGCAAGAACATAACATCTGTATCAGGGCCTGAACACCCTGTTCCTGACAAGTCCGGGTACAGATGTTCTAGAAAGAGTATAAGAACAAGACAAAACTGCAGCACTACTTCCCCTCGCAGCTCAGGAATGTCTTAATGCTAGAAAAACTTCAATGGAGTCTTATTTCATCCATTTGTCCAGTTGCCTTTTGAATTCATGTAATATTTTAACATCCACAATGTTCTGTGCCAAGGAGTTTCAAAATTTAAATATACACCGTGTGAAAAAGTATCTCCTCTTGATTTGATTTCAATCTGTTATCTGCATAGGAATAAAGAAGGTCTTTATACCCCAAGTGGCTGTGGAATAAATATAGTGTATTTGAAAGATTTAGGACTAGAAGGAAGATACTGAAGCAAGAAGTGGAAAAGAAGTTTTTTTTCTCTTGTGAATGAATTTGCTTTTCTTTTAATTACTGTGATAGGACCAAAGGAGAAATGGTTTTGCATAGATCGGAGAAATAATTTAGCATCTGCTAAGCATTCTCCCTAGATGTTTTACTTCGCATACTATAGTCCAACTGGAACTATTCTGCTTTCTGGAGAATGACCTGATGGTATAGGATTTACGTACGGCACCATGATACAATTTCAGGCATGATCATTGTACAAACAAGCATAGTATGTCTGGCTGAACATCTTACGCTGGAATCATACAAGGAGCTCCTGGCTCAGCTCTAGCATTTAAGCAAGGTGACTTGTTAGATGCGGTAGAACATTGTCAGAGCAGTATAGGGTGCTCAGATAAGCAAAGGGCTGAGCCCAGTACCCAACAAACTCGTGTGGAATAACCTGGGAGGACTTAGACACCTATTAGTTGTTCTATGATGAGTATATATCCCTTTGCACTTTGCAGCAGGTCAGTCTAGCCCACATCTCAGTAAACCTATTTGCAAACTTGTTTTAGTATCTTGCATTAAAATGCCATAAGATTTGCAACAAATAAGCATTCAAGGTGAAGAGAAAGCACTTTAACATGAGAGGACTCAAGATAACTTGCCACAAATATGAAGTGTACAGTGCTTGCCACAAATACGAAGTGGACAGTGGGCCTTGCAAACCAGGACTTAATTATTCTGTTTTGTTCCCATTGAGAGCCTGACACATAGATTTTTTGTAAAAACAAGTAGGAAGGTCTGTGGCTTTCATCCTTGCTAGAGAGTAATTCCCTGTTTCACTCCAAAAATTAAAAAATAAAAAGTAGTATATATAGAAGAGTATATTTGTCTGTATGGCTACCTGTATACTGGGTCAATACAATATTCCCTTTGTATGTGTTAGCATCATTTGTTTCCTTTGTTGATACAATGATTTTGTTATTGTTGCTGTCAGTAGCAAGGGTGATAATGGATTTGTTATTCATGGAATTATCTGTCTATGACTGGGAAGCAGACCTGGCTGTAGCACTCGTATTTCTATAATATATCTGTAATTATGCATTCGGGAAATTTGACAGCAAAATGTCAAAACAAAAGCAGATTTGCTCTGTTGAAGGTACTTGAAGACAAACAGCGTTACATCAGAAGCTTGTATCTGGTTCAGACAGGCTATTTACTGCAACAAAAAAATAGCCTTCTGAATTACTTTCAGCCTTCCATTCCTCATGTTAAAAGGCTACTACAGTGCCGTGTCACTTATCAGCAGAGTAAGGAGTCACCAAAAGAGTTAAAGGAAATGATCACTTCAAAAGACTGATTTCCTGTAGCTTTGAAAAGTGAGGGTTTCCTTCAGTAGCATTTAATAGTTATAGCCGAGTACATCGCCTACTTTACAGGCATTGCTAACACCCATGTGAGGCATTATTGATTTTCACACAAGAGAATGTCTGCTTGCCTGTTGGAGCTACAGTAGTGCTCACAGGAGGCTGTACCAAGCTCCAAAAAGAAGCAGTGATGAATTCCCTCATTCTATGTGAGGGACAATATATTCCTTTCCCTTACCGTCCAATACCTACAGTCTGACAGCTTCATACATTGATGTTTATGAATCACCGAACAGTCAGTGGGAGTTAGTTCTACGAAAAAATTAGAAGGTGATACATTTCAGATTATGGTTGAAAGTGGAGTTTAATTGTTTACCTAAGAGGAAGTCAACATCAAAAGAGTTTTGATCACCAAAAGACTTTAGGTTTAATGCATTAATTTTTTCAAAAAGATACCATTTCAATACTGTTATTTGCAATGACTGTAACGAAATTGCAATTAGCACTAACATCAGGCTGAATCTTTTGCTAGAATCTTTTACATATGAGGTAAGAAAAGACTGACAGGGAAATTAGGGTTTCTTGCTACAGACGCAGGTGTGACTTCTGTACCTGCGTTGAAGGTTTCCAGCAGACCCCATGTGTAAAGAGACATCTGAGCATTCAGTCTGGAAAATCTATGGTGGCTGTCACACAGCACTCTCTTCACCTTCTTAGTTCTTATTTTGCTTTTGACAGTTGGTAAGTCATCTTTTTAATGGCTCACCACAGTTTTAATGCACAACTTCAGACCAAATTGTTTGAAACCATGACTTAATTCATGGAATCTATTAAAAAATGTGTTGACAGCCTTCATTCCAGGAAGAAAATGTTAATTACTTGTATCACAGTAGCACTCAAGATTCAGGCCATATTGCCCTAGATTATAGATATGCATAGTTCTTGTATCTGACTGTTTTTTTTCTCAAAATGGAATTGACTGATGTGAAGTACTGCCACACTTATTTTGCACAATACAGAGATAGCAGTTATTATTATATAGGTGAGGAATGGTGCCAAAGGCATGTTAAGTGAACCAAGATCGCAGAGAGGTCTGTGGCAGAGCAAATGATTGCTTATGTCTGCATCTCCTGAGTCTTTCTCTGGTACAGTAAGAAAGAATCACCTTTCCTGAGGACATAATGTCCAACTGATAGTAGAGAAATTACATGATGGAGAAGCATGACTTTTAACACCTGTAGGCTGTTCCTACCTGATGTTTTGTATTCTGAAGCTCAATTTTGAGATATCCTTGGGTTTGGGTCTCAGAGAAAAATTACTCTGCAAGTCCACCAAACCCAAAATGCTTCCAACTGGGCATTTAAAATCTGGGGCACCCAGATCAGTGGCTGTTTGTGAACATTTGCTCTTACAACTGTGATTTGACCTGTAAAAGAGAGTAATTCAGAAAATGTCTGGAGTCTTATTTTGTTCAACAGATCTGTAACTGATATGGGCTAATGAAATATCATTCACCATAGTTCCTAGCCAGATTCACAACAACTTCTTGGTCCATCTGTTCACTGAAGACACAGCATTTTAAATATCTCTTTGTACCCATATTTGTAAAGTCTGTATTTAACTTCCTCCACTATATTTATGGTCCTTTCTCAGTCAGAAATACAGAAATGAGTGGATTCAAGAAACAGAAAATAACATAGATTGGGTACAATAAGAACATAAACCCTCATCTCAAAAAAAACTCCAAAACCCCACGCTTGAATCTTTACTGAATAATCTTTTGCTATTCAAAAATACATATTTATGTGAATTCACTTCAAAGTTCTTGCTCTTCTACCAATAACAAACCACAAATAGCTAAAGTGAACAGCACATGAATAACGAATAGGCTAAATATTAATCATTCAAAATATTCACTAAGTACTTAGAATTTTTAACTACTTTAAAAAAACGACAACTTTGTCTGCTAATGATGTCTTCAGCAAGAAGGAAATGAAATGAATAAGTAAAGATTTTATTTTATGTAACGTCTGTGGATGGGTATTACCAAAATTTTACACATATATATTTCTTACAGATACTGGTTACATGTTGGAATGATAATCATATTTGTTAAATATGCTGCTCACTTATTTGTTAGAATTTCTGATGCATAAGTTGTGTTTCTCTGTTTATAAGACATAGATAAAGGCTCTTTAAATTATTTTTTTTTCCCAACAATACCATTTAGTGTATACGTAAATGAAGCCATAACATTTAAGAAAATGTGCCAAGTCATAAACATTACAGGTTTTTATTGGTTGAAAGGATCTGCATGAAGGAGTTAAGTTTGTCTTCAGCACTGTGGCTGTTTTCTTTTATTGTCTTAACTGCCAGGAAATGAAGCCTGATTATAAAAGACTGATGGAAAAAATAAGTTAAAGGAGCCCACGTTTCATTTATGAATTTTTAAATAGAGATATGCACAGGTAGCTCTCTTGTTTATACCTAGGCAGTCTTTATAGAAAGTGTGTAAATGTATTTACTTGCAATAAACAAAAATTTAAATCCTCAAAGTTGTAGCGCCCCATTGATTTATTTTTCTTTCTTTTTTGAGTAATAGGCTGTTGGTGAAAAGGGGTTAAATACAGTTTCTAAATGAAAAAGTGTTTTATTGTGTCAAGTGTCAGGAAGTGAGTAGAGGTGCAAAGGAAAGAGAGAGCGAGAGAATAAGATCGTTAGAGCTGATACCATGAAGTGTAACATAAATTCAGAGATGACAGAGCAGGTGAGGTCTTTGAAATGCAGCCATCACAATAATGTCACCTACAGCTGAGAATCCACAGAAGGAGAAAAAGAAAGAAGACAACAAAAAAAAAAGGGGGGGGGGGGGGGGAGAAAGAAAAGAAAAAGAAAAAAAAAAAAGAAGGGGAAAAAAGAGAAGAAAGAAAAAGCATAACCACAAACCAAATGTGATCTAAATACAGGGCAACAGACTTTACTATGTGGAACCTACTGAAACAATTTTTCAAAAAATCCTTTCTAGTAAGCATTGAGCAAAATAGTAACGATATCATGCAGACCTTCCATAGGAAGTATGTCATTCCTCTTTAGCAAGTAAATTTCTTGCAGTGCCAGATTCTGTCTTATAGAATCAAATTAGAAACATAAATTGCATGAACATTTGGCCCTACACATATTTTTACTTTGACTGTTCCTTTTATCTTGTCAGATACCACAAACTTTGACAAGTTTATTTGTGCTCACTGTGATAAATACTCTAGGAGCGCACATAAGTGTACATATTTGCCCCAATAGAGAATGTTATCTTATACTAGACACACTTTTGTTTTCATATGAAGCTTCTTCATGGCTGTCCAAGGAAATGATCGCAGGAAATTTTCCTTCTATTCTTTTCTCCTAGTGCCACAGTATTTCACCTCATAGGCAACGCCTTACTCCTTAACTGTCTCAGCCACATGCATCCCATTGGTTTTGCTGCCTGAGTGCAAAAACCTGCAGTTAGGATTACTCAGACAAAGCTCACATTGAAATGAGTAGGAGTATTACTCACATAAGGCTAAAAGCCCCCTGTCTGGTTATGCAAAGAACTGATATGCAAGGTGGGCCAAGTTTTCAGCCAGTATCAATCAGTGTAGCTCCACTACAGTGGAACAGAATTAGCGTGCTTCAGCCAAGGAAGTGGTGCTACATGTGCTACGCTTTCATACTACAAAGGAGATATTTGTTACATCAGGAAACAGGGTTGATGCTACAGCGGCCTTGTCAATTAAAAAAAAAAAAAAGAAACGTAAACAAAAAACCTACTCCACAACATTCAGACTCTTTCAGCCATCTAGTTGCATCTAGTTATGATGAGAGAACATACAACAAACCATATTTCATCAAAGAGCAAACTTTGCAGGGCTCATACAGGATTCATTCCTGTTTACATTACATGTCAGATTCCTAGCAATTTCTTTTGCTGTTAATGTACTAAGAGCTGTGTTGCATCTTATGAAATCTATTTAAGTTTCAGAGTTAGGAAGAAGAGGACTACAAACTTTGCAAGAAAAGGATTAGAAAGAAAGGCACTAGAAGTCAGTGTGAAAAATGAGCACTATCTAGAAACACAGAGAGCATGCCAGACTGGTAAAAAAGAGAAGCAAGGCACACTGACAAAACCAAAAAAGAAAAAAAAAGACTTTTCAAATTCAAACATCTATGTGCTACCAAGTATTCTGAAACTAAAACAGTTTTAAAAGTTTGCCAAAATAGGAAGCTACTTGTCAAGCATCATTAATTTATATACCATCTGCTTAGATGAGAAAGTCAACATTGGACAATGCTCTAATAATTAACATTTAACTTGTCATGTGTAAGCAATTACTTTAGTATCACCTTTTTCTATGCCACAAGCATATGTCTTATGCTTACCTATAATGGAAAACAAGGACAAAGGGCTAAAGAAAAGTTTATAAAATATAGACATTTTCTAGAGTGGAGAATTTCTACCCAACTGTTTTTTAAACAGACATCATGAAAACAAGAGTCTGTTTAATTATTCTGTAAGACCAAATTGAAGCTGACTACTGCAGAAAACATTGGTCTAAGGCTTCAAGAAGAGCAGTGCCATAAGCTCTAGTTGTTTTCATTGATGGCCACTACTGACAAAGTATCCTAATTTGGGAAAGTTATTTTGGGGAATGAGTTCCTTTGTCTTGAAATCTATGCACCCCGATGAACCAGATGGCCATGTAACATGTTTTCAAAGAGCTTTTTAAAGTAGATATACCGACTGATGATATTTTAGACATTCTCTCTACACATTACTCACCCAATATTTATGAAACAGTTCTTTTCACAGCTATTAACAGATAAGTTTGACTGCTTTGAGCAGGAGAAGCTGGACTAAATGATCTGTAGAAGTCTCTTCCAACCTCAACTATTCTGTAATTCTGTGATCTCTTCAAAGGTATAGCTCTGTTCTTTTTAGTATGCTCTGTTTCAGGAAAAGGTTCAGTTCAGATTTAAATGGTCTAAACTCCACCTTTACCCTTATATACACTATTTTTTAATAGTGAGATGTCTTTGACAGCACGGAGTTACCTTGTGAGCTTTTTTTCTGTATTACTTGCAGTACTGTGTTTGGCTTGGCAGGGGATAATCCCAGAATAACTGGGGGGGGAGCGGATTCTTGGACTTGAAATCCACGGCCTGATTCTTTTATTTCTGTTGTTCTGAATTGTATTTCTATTGTATGTTATATCTACCTGTATTCTTACTAGTGTCCTGCTATTTTTCAGTCTGTGTGACTTCTACAGCAAACAACACTACTTCCATGCTATATTTTCTTCTCCTTGGCCAAGAGTACCTTCAATGAATTTGCAAGCAACTTCTCAAATTCTGGTCAAGCAAATGGCAGAAAAGGTTCCCAGTCTTCCTTAATTACCCAACTAAATCTGTGCCTAGCGTATAACCAGGTTGCATCCTTTCCACTGCTCCTATCTGTGACAGCTTTTTCTAATATACAGCTTTTAGATCTGACGTACGGCAGGAGTGGCCATATTGGTTCTCTACTGGGACTACTTAGTGGTAATAGAGTGCATTAGATAAGTACACAGAGAAAGCAAAGGCTTGATCCCAGATTAAAAGGATAACAAGACAGTTTAGTTTAAGAAGTTTTATTTCATGGACAGTGCTGGACTTTACGCAGGATATAAAGCATGTCTCGCAGCAAGGAGGGACTACCCTACATAACAGATTTGCCCTCAGTACCCAGGTCTCTGAGTACAACTACCTTCTGTGGACTTTGTGTGAAAAGCAGCTCAGCAGGAAGACAACACAGCTCTTGCTGTTTCATGATTTCATACCAGAATTGGAACAACTATGCTTATTTCCTAGTGGCCACTGAGTTCATCACCTGCCTGCCCCTCTGCGTGACCTCATTTTTAGCAAATCTCAGCTAAGTCAGAGAGCGTTCTTATGCAGCCCAGGGAGCATCATGGAGCGGGATGTTATACGGGCAATAGCCATTCTTCAAGCACATCTTCCTCTTTACAAAGGAGCTGGATGCTGCAACGTTGGGTACCACTGACAGCCTTCAGCTGGAATCATGCAGATTAAAGCAAGGGATATTCACAAAATTAGTTAAATATTTTCAGTAATGACACAAATGGATAAAATAGTGAACGAAAAGGAAATACATATAGTCCTCTAGAGTGTTTTATAACTTGACTAAAGGTATCATGGATAGCAGGGACTTTACAGGCTGTCAGCATTAACATTAGCAGTTTTTAACCATGACCTGAGCTCTGACAAGCTGTTTCCACACTGTCAGTCTCTCTGCTTGAGCTGGCAAGTCATATATAGTAAAACTGTCCAGACTTTATCTGTGCAGTTACTTAAAAAGCCTATCTGGTGCATTTGTCTGTCCCACCAGTACGAAGAGAGCCTGGAAAAGTCTGAGTGACCTGTTAATCTGAGCAATCTTATTGGATAGTTAAAAACAAAACATCAACATGCATCGCCAGGTTGGCTTGAGAATCCTCACTGCCTTTCTATTTCAGCAGATTTTTTAGAAAATTCCTCACTGCTGCTTAGTGCAGGCATTGATTAAAATACTATTTATTACAGACTAAATAAAAAGAATTTTCCCACCTAATCACTAACATGTTCATTCAAAAAAATTTTTACGTAGAAGGTACTAATGATTTAGGGGTATGTATGCTCTTGATTTTCAATATCATCTGGCCTTTTTGCTATGCCTGTGAATTCAGTAGCACTTTTCAAATCCTAGCTGTGGGCATGCTACTGTGCACTTGGAATTGCCCAGGAAGGAGATCTGAGTGTGTAGGATCACAAGTGAGTTGCAGCATGGCAATCTCGCCAGGTCTCCAATCTGGACAACAGACTAGACAACAGGGAACTCAGCTGCTCCTCAATCTAGGTACAGCAAATAATGCTTAAATACTTTTACAAATCCTGAACTCACTCTGTTGTGCCGGGTTATATCTGAATAAATTCCTTCCTTCCTTGTTTAACCAAAAGTGGTACTGCATTTCCCAAAAGATCCTAGATTTTATTAAGAATAAAATGATATTTACAATTTCTAGCAGCACAGACCTCTGTCTGAACAGTATGAGCAAAGTTTATAATTTCATATGGAAAGCCTGGAAGGGTCAGACTATAAGGTGAAAATTCTAGGTTATAAATAAAACAAAATGCCTGCTTAAGACAATGTCAAAATAATCAACACTAAGTATTTATATTTCCCTCTCAATAGCTGGACCTTAGAAGACTCAAGCTAAAAACCTGACATTTTCTTTCTAAGTACATATGATACCATTATTCTCAAGCAGACTTCTTACTATTGTGTATACAAGCCTTTCCCTATACATAAAAGTATCCATCTCTTTATCCAGCCGCTCCTTAACCCCTCGGCATGCAGCCCCTCTCTCCACTTGAAGAACTGATGCATTAAGCCATCTATAAAGTCACTACCCACTCTGACAGGTTAGTGGTAAAGAAGAACCACAAGGCACTGAGACAGGGATGGTTTTCTCACCTTCCCCAAAGAAACTAATCCAATATATATGATTAAGTAGATAGACTGTGACTACCTGTAGAGCACTGAAGGCAATCCGGAAGCCCTTAGATCTGTAGGCAACAATAATGAGACTTAATTTCTTGAAATCTGCAAACTAAATAAATGTGTGAGTGTAAACCTCATGCTAAGAACCATGTATATGAACTTCGCCATGATGATTACTACGTACGTACATTGATTAGTAGAGAGAAAACTTTGGAGCACAGAATTTTAAAAGCAGAAATAATAAGTCATGTACTAAAGTTACAATGTTCTTTTGAATTAAATGCCTTAAGCAGAACTTGATTTCTAGGAGATTTTCTAAATAGAAAAACTGTTGCTCTCTCATGCAGTGGCTTTACATTAAGTCTCCACTACGGAAGAAAAAAATAAGAAATCGGAAGCAGAAGCTTATAGAAGGGAAAAGTTATGCAAATATACATTTGGGGGCGTGTGTGTGTCTGTAAAATTCTGTTGCCTGCGATACTGGTTTAGCACTGCTGGAGACCTTCATCTGCCCAAATACCCTTATAAGAAGGAAATGTCAGATGATCTTCAGTGTTGGTAAAATTTTGAATATCAGGTCAGCTGCACAGCAAGTTCCTTCCTCTGTGATCTTGGTGTGAGAATGTGAGGTCACAGCTGCTCTGGTAGTATATACTTTCATAGTTTTTGTAGGGGCAAAAGATATTTTGCTTTGTATACCTCCCCAGTACAAGTCCTGTTCCATCTCACAATGGAAGAGTTGGAAGCTTTCTTTTCTTTCAGCCGTGATGAAACAAAATAATCACATCAGTCCAAAGAAATCTAAAATAAAAGCCAAATAAGTTGCTAGTGACATTTCATTCGCAGATATAAAAAGACAGGATCTGATCCTCCACCTATAAAAACTTGAATGGTCCTTATTGAATTTAATTGAAGCAGTGATGGAGTCAATACAGTTTTTTAGATTAAAAAAGGTTTCTCTCACTCTTGTTTCAATAATGTTATTAAGTTGCGAATCTGAAAGTAATTTCTTTTCTCTCATATCTAGTGGATTCATGGCATTGTTTCGTAAGTTGTCTGTTTTCTTTTGTTCAAATGATCAATGAGCACCATCAGATCCTAAGCCTAGATCTTCTAATGGACCTTATATGCTGAGATACAAGTTGTCAACTGTTCTCATGTCTGAATTTCCTGTGTTCAACAGGTGAACTCCCAGTATTATATTTGGACAACATTGTCTGAAATGTAATGCTTTGAAAGCCATTTTGAATGTATAAATGGAAAGTATTATAGAATTGCCAAATTACAAATCACTAATTATTATCTACTAGTGAAGTGGCACAACAATGTCACCAGATCTAAAAGCACTAGCCCAAAATATTGGATCTTGATTTTCAGTTCCTAAATCTAAACAGAAGTTAACAGTTAGGAACTATCTTCATCTCTCTGTGGACTGGAAGGCTAAATCAAATCATCCATGAAAAAAAACCTCCTGAAATGCAATTCCATCTGCAAACTTCAGGGTTTCCTCTTAATTCGAAAATCTAATGTTGAACTCTGTATGTATGTACAGTGGAATGCAACAAAAGAAATGACAAGTGAACCATTTAAAGCAACCACGCAGAAACTGGCTAGAGCAGATATTCAGACTTGTCTTGAGATACATTCTTAGGTATGTGTGCTCTTACCTGTGAAAGGTAAGCTACTAATTATCATAAAGGTCTTTGTGTCCTCAGCCACCCAAATAGCAGAGCAAGCAACTGATAAATCAACTAAGCCCATGTCTCTTCACATGGAGAAGTATTGGCAGGGGAATGTAAGACATGCAAGGTTTGTCTGTGTTTTGTTTTTTTTTTTTATGGTTTGTATAGTTTATGTGTAAATCTAGTCAGATTCAAGAAGCAATTTCTTATTAGTTTTACTCTGCTTTTAAGGAATCTTATATTTTTTTTGCTAGTATTACTCTTGTACATGTAACTTTTTACTGTGCACCCTCAAGGAAAAGAAAAGCCAGTGACCCTGAAAGAAAAGCACTAAAGGGGAAAGGTTTTTGGATCCTAGGGTTCCTTCTCAGTGTCATTCCAGAGTTAGTACAAAGGTCCCTTTTTGGAGCCGGTTGTTCAGCCATCAGACTGCTGTGAGACAGTGAAGCCAAAAGATCACAGACAAAACAACAGCTGATACTGGAACTGGTCACAGCAAACTTCGTTCAGGGCAGGTCGTTGTTCTGAAGAGTGTCAACTGGCAAACACTTTGAAGTCTGTATTTGCTGCCTTGCAAGAAATCTCTTCTCAAAACGGCCTTTGCCAGAGGTTAGGGAAAGGGGATGAACAAAATTCTTATTACAGGCCAACTTCATCTACTTGTAAATAGAATGGCAGCAACAGGCCAGCAAACTTCTGTATCCTGAAAACTGCTTTCCAAGTGAAGGACAGTAATTAGCTGAAAAATGCAAGGTTGCTGAGCTGTTCTTTAAGATTTCTGAATTTATTTATAGTGAAGAAGAGTATGTTCTAAATCTCAGTAGTGGCTTATATTAATGAGAGTTCCTCTAATCTTTTCCATGCTGGAAATAAGGTGTTAATAGTTCTAAAATGAAATAGTACCTAAAACACAACTCAGTCATTTTCTTCATAGTTCAAAGTTATTTGCATAAGATATACCACCCTTTGCAAATATTTACTTTGCTATAGCCAAAGACACTGCAAATTATATGTGATGGGTTTGAACTCCTGTCTTTCACACTTGTCTTTGAGTCTGTGTCTTTCACTCTTGCTGGGTTTCAAAAAGATGAAGAGAGAAAAATAATTTCTTTCTCGAATAAGATCCAACGTGGACTTCAAAGTGAAAGACCTGAATTCTACCTATAAAATTTGATTACAGCCTGATTAAAAAGATGGGGGGAAAAAGGAGCTGTATTCATGGGCTCATTACAGGCACAAAAAGGGGATGCTCATACAGACCATAGAGAATTTAAAAGATTTATTTATGATGTATTACTGTAATTTTTAATTTAGACATGCAAATTTTTTAATTTGCACTGACTGCTTTGCCTTAATGGTTTTGATTAATACTTGGAGGTAGTGTTTGTGAAAGAGATTTATACTGTGATTCATCTGCAAAATAATCAAATCATTACCAGCTAATGACAAAGCTGTGAAAAATGATATAGGTATTGTGTAACTCCCAGCTATTGCAGTGCACGTGAAGGTACCCAGTACTTCTAGCAAATGTGGACTTGTGTTAATAACTGCTCAGAAGTTTGCTCTAGGTCCTTTCTAATTTGGTAACAAAAAACATTGATCTTAATAAAGCTGTCTGATAAAAGTAGCAGTGATTAACATTCCTGAACCCTACATTCTAGTGAACATGCCAAGGTTGGAGACACCCCTTCTTTTGAGCCAGAAAGGAAACTCCACAGAAATTTCTACCTATCTCTGCATCTACCTTCAGTACTCACAAACCATAAGGGCTTGTGATAGACAGGAGAGCCCTTGACAACAACAAGAGTAGATAATGTCTGTGGCTTTCATTATTAAAAAAAAAAAATAAATTATTGCCTGTAGCTTTCTAAGCATTTTGCAATTATATCTTTCTCACTTTCTATCATGGAGTTCTCCCTTCATTTTCTTTTCTGGGAAATATTTTGCTGTAAGACTAATGAAAGAATCACTGGTCTGCTAATATATGATATTTTTTGCAACACAAGTGCACATACACAGATGTACGTGCATAAACACTCATGCGCGCAAAGTCCAGATTCTTAGAACTGTCTTTGCGTGGAGACAATTTCAAAATAACCCCATACAATTATCTAGCAAGATATTCTTTTGCTTGACTTCAGGCTGCTTTTTAGGGATTTATAGCAGATTTTTAATTTTTTTTTTCAAAAAGATTTTCCTAAAGAGTAGATGAATCAGAACTTTCTGCTGAAAAACAGGAAGAAAACAGGAAAAGAAACTAGCTGCTTACCAGCTTGTGAATTTACACCTCTAAACAAATCTAGATCAACAGATGTAAACTAGAGCAGATCTATCACAAACACTGAAGCTATATGGCTTTAAACCAGCTGCTAATCTGGTCCCATTGCTTCCATGGATCTAAGGATGTAGTTGCACCTCAGCACTTAAATTCAATTTAACTGCATGTTGCTGCCTCTCTCCTTTCCCTTGCCAAAGCATACCTTACTGATATTTCACTTGTATTCAGTGCTGATTCCGTTCAGTTCACTGATCTGACAGAAAACTAACACATCAAAAAAAAAAAATTACAGTTAGTTTACTGATGTGACTCACTCTTCAGCTGCGCAATTGCTATAGTTGAGGCAAGGGAAGTAAGGGGAGCATGTGGGTGGGGAGGGCAGCAGACTGCCCTTTGGACAGCAACCTTGTTGTTAAATCAGGTCAAGCAATAAAGTCCCCTTTATTACTCCATGGTGTATAATGCGATCTCAAGCCAAATGCAAGTCCCACAGAATGCATCCACATTCCCTAAGCTCTCATTTTCTGAGCAGAGCCACTGTCAGACCTCTTCATGATCATAAATCTACCCTCTGATTTTTCTTACTGCATGATTCATGCATTCTATCTGCCTTTCCACAACAGCCTCTAAAACTTAACAGCCGGCTTATGGATTAACGGTAACATCTTCTTTTCTGCCAAACCCTCCTATAAAAATGCTTGGTTGTCTGATACAGTGATTCAGCTATTATCACTTGAATATCAAAACCTAGCCAACTCCCTACCTTGGCAGAACGCCAGTCTGTGGTGTATACACTCAGTTTTTGGATCCCATGAGTCTGTACAACCTATGTACCCTTCTCTGAGCACAAGCTTCAAGTGTCTGAGCTCACATATCAATTTAGACAACTGATGGGTGAGCAAACTCAAGCCTGACCTACTGCCAGTCAAGTAAATTCCTCCTTCTTGGGCAGGGTTCAAACCAAAACCAGTCCTACATCACAGCTTTACCCATCTGGCAAAGCAGCCTAGAGGGCGAGCCAGTTTCTAACTATGAGTAGCCAGGAAAGTTGAGCTTAAATGTGAGCTTAAATCTAAATTAATATGATAGAATAGAAGTGTCTACTGAGTCCCTAAATCCCTTCTTAAGGGAAGGGATTAAACTAGAGCTATGCCACACTCAAGAGGACTTCTATCTAACGCATGCTCTCAATTGTGAATCACAAGTTTGGCCACTTTACCCTTGAGCTCAAGACTCCACAGCTCTACTTTCCTCAATGCCCTTTCCAGTCCCCCATCTGTTTATCCATTCTGCCTCAGCTTTTGCATTACTGTGGTTGTTCCTACTCTGTCACTGTTCTGGGTAAGAAGAATTCTACAGAAACAGAGACTTGCGGGTAAAATGGGGTAAATGAAAGCAGGAGGCAACCTGAGGTTTAAAAAACATCTACACAAACATGTCAAGAAAAAATATGTTTGTTCTACATAAACACGCAGTGACACAATGTGAGTTACCTTGGGAACTGCCTAGATGGTGCTGTGTGGTGGCTAGCTGGCTGTGTGTTGCTGTATCTGCTCAACTCTTGCTCCTGAGATTGTCTTGGAGTGGAAAGCTGTTAGTAAAATTGTGTCACCTCTCATTCTGCATTACCTATCTGTGCTGCCAAACAATTAATTCGGTCTAATTTTAAGTATCCATAATATTGCTAATTAACACTTTCATTGAGGTCAGTGTAATGTCCTGCAATTACTAAAAAAAATGTTCATTTTCTCTCCTGAAAAAAGGGCTAGCCTAAAATTACTGATCTGTGACTTCATGAAACCCACTGGCTTCAATACCTAGGAGTGATTTGATCCAGAGGACTATGTGCACTGATTTTTTAGCCCAGCTGACCTGCAATAAAAAGGAATATTGTCAGGCAAATTCATATAGAGCTGGGGCTAGATCTGCAAAGTGATTTGACAAATGCTAAATGTCGCTAATATTCCAATACCTAACTTTTAGCCACTGCGTTACAAAGTTATGCAGCCTGGCTTGTCTTGCTTGCATAGAGAGAATTTGGCACCTATGAATAGGATTCATAGAAGCCAACAAGCTAAGCACAGAGCTGCTGAAATGAATGCTGACAGGAAGAAGGATTTGGGCTGCACCCCTCAAATCCCAGATAATTCTATCTGGTCTGGTTTCCTGACCCTTCTGGAGATAAAGATCTAAGCGAGGTGCGTTTACACACTTACTCATGGCACAAAATTTAGGTACAATTATAAATTCAGTAGCTCAAAGTTAGGTAAATCCAAGCACTTTCAGGGTTGGGAAGCACCTGAGCTTCAAGTTTTAAGAATCTCAGCCTATGTCCCTTTTGAAGTTATTCTCAATTATACCCACAAACAAGCTCCTGCAGGCTGCCCTAATTCAAAATCCAGAGAATAGAGTGAAGTTCTTTAAACCCAACCACTGCTTTATTACTCCAGCAAAAATAGTGCTGAAAATATATAACATAATATATACATTTTAATAATTTATAATGTGCATTTGTGGTTTCTTTAGCCAAACTTTTTACAGCATTTGGGTATGTAACCATTTTTTGGGAGATTTTTCTACGGGTAAATATTTCATGTATCAGGAAAACTGAAAATGAATTCCATTTTCATCTTTACCATAGTGGTCTCTACCATATATCCACCATTAAAAATAAAAAGAAAAGAATTCATCCCAGTAATATATTGCTACGGTATAGCCTCAGGCTAAGACATTTCTAAAGTCTTGAAGAGGGTAGATGATTATTGATCTAAAGTGGTCAAATTTAGTGAATCTTCATTGTTTTTCTGGAAAAAAAAAAAAATTTTCCTCCAAACACAGCTGCTTTCATTAGCCTCTTGTTTGCATAGCAATTTGACTTGTCATTACTGATTTCTCCTTTAAAAGATTTATGTTTTATTTCCTTATCTCTAGTCATGTCCACAGCTGAGAACACACACACACACATGTACATATATATGTAAAACACAGTGCTGTTATCCTTGATATAGGTTAATTTGACGTATTAAATGGGGTTTCTAGGGCTTTAAAAATATTTTTACCTGCATCTAGTGTGCTTTATATATTAAAAAAACCCAACAATTAAGAAACACAACCTTCAGTATGTAGAACCAGTAAAACGCTCAAATTTTGCAAGACTCGAAGACAGCTATACTGGAACAGTTAGGAGGTAACTAATGAAGCCAATAAGAGTTGCAAGTATCCAATGGGCTTCATTAGGCAAGGCACCTGCAAGACATGGATATAGCATTTGTGAGGCAGGGTGATAGTGGCAAGTGACCAGAAATGAATTGTATCATCTTCTTTAACATAACCATATAGACATGAACAATCCATGCCACATTGTTGCAACTGGATGGAGCTTCAGTCCATCTAAAATCTCCATATTTGTTAACATTATGTCATTTTACAATTTGAATAAGAAATTTCAAACATTTCTGCTAAATATGACCAGGCAGATCGTAATGAGTTTATAACATCGGTACGCAAAATCCACTGGTTTCAATCTACATGCTCATGAGTGAATCTGTGTGGCAGATTTGTTTCTCATAGTTCACCAATCTCTTTTTGAGTCTGTGAGAAGCCAAAATTCAGTTTGAAACTTAGACTTTTCTCAGATCCATTGTAAAACCACTAATTTACAAATGATTCACTCTGAGAATGGCCAGTTCTGAGTTGTGAAAGTCTAACTGTCTTCGGGTAAAAATTATGTTGGAAATCAGAGACAGAAAAAAAAAATACCATGAAAAATTTGCATACATCTTTAGTGGTTTTTCCAACATGTGTGAAACCCCAATCAGTTTAGTTTTGGTTTTCACTACCAAAAGAAAAAAAAAAAAAAAAAAAAAGAGGTAAAGACATCGTACAATTTCACTTTAAAACTGAAGGAAAAAGTTTATAATAAATTAACGAACACTTCGTAAAGCGTCTTCTTCTTTTCTTTCCAGAATCACATGTCCTATATTATTGTAGCTGTTTTGAATCTGTCCAGAGACGCAACTGCATATTATTGATATGTTGATATAAAAGTTCTGAAGAAAACTTCAACACAGCAGGTCACTACTGGTACTAGCCCAACTGCAGCATCGCAGCGCTAAGACGTTTGCAGGCACATGAAACCTGAAGCACCACCAGTTTGTAGAAATCCAGTACTGTCAGACACAACCACACAGTCAAGGCTTCATTTGGAAGTTTTCACATAACCACTGTGCCACATGTCACCAGGCTCCGTAAGCCACCAAAAGCTTCCTTGCATGCTGTAACAAATTTGTAACCAAACACCAGTTAACAAACAGAAGTGTGAAGCCCTGCAAGAAGAGGACAGGAGAAGCCCTCTCCAATAGCAGATTGCTGAGGTTTAATAAATCACCCCGGTGATCCTAGCAAGCAAATCATACCCAAACTTACCCAAAATCATACCAAACAGAGAAAGGCAAAAGAAAGGGCAACCTGACTGTGCTGGCAGGGAGGGAGAGGGACAAGTTCTGCCTAGGAAGGGAGGGAGCAAGGAACTTGCTTCCTAGTCCCTTTGAGAAACCCGCAGAAACTCTGAAATACGGTACGTCTGCAATATGAGGAGGATGCACACTGCAGTTCAGTCTTCTGTCAGTCTCCCTCAGGTACAACACCACACTGGGTATCCAAAAACTTGTATCGCAGTTTCCCTGTTCCAGAAATTTACCTGTTTAAGCACACAAACTCTTCCATAAGTTATCTTATTAAAGCAATTTTCATTCTTTACATTACTATTATATAGAAAAAAAAAACCTCTAAGAGTAGTGAGAAAACTTCTGCTAATATCCACTCTATATTTATTAATGACAATTTTAGAACCATTGCTCTTATGCCACTATTTCCTTTTCAGTTAAATAGCTGTTCTTTATCTTTAACACTTACTCCTGAATACATTTCTGAAGAATCATCCTATCCCCTCTCAACCTTTGTTTGTCTAGGTTTAACAAACCATCTCATTTAATCTCTCTTCATGAGATTAATTCTCCATTCCTACAAGCATACTAGAGGCTTCCTTTGCTTCCATTTTTAAGGTCATCTTTCATGAACACAAGTGACCAGAACTTTATATAAATTAAATGAGGCCTTGTCAATGCTTTGAACAATGAAATAACACGAAAATGCCTTAGATGATAATGTATCTTACAATTATAATAGACTTTACAACTACAATAGATTTTCAAAGTTCCTCTGCATGATAGTCATATCATAGGAAAACTAGTATGTCCATATTTCTTTTCCACTATCTTCAACTGATAAATACATATTATATTCAAGAAAAAAATCTAGTTACTGGTCCTTAAATCCTTGGCTTCGCAATCTGTGCTATTAAATTTCATCTCATCACTCGCATCAACAAAATCATCTGGTTCTCCTTGCCTGATGATCTAATCCTTTGTGAAGGTGATGCTTCCCCATTTTATGTTATCTGTACATCTCACAAATACTCATGTAATTCTTACTCCTATGTCTCCGATATCATTAATCAATATGTTAAATGGGATCATTCCCGAGACCAACCATGAAAATATTTGTGGCAGTCTCTCCTTTTGGCAGTTCCTTATTCTTCTAACAGTTCTCCTGTAAAAATAATTACTATATTCAAGAATAAAGTTCCATCTATTGTCATTGTCTAAGAAATCTATTATCTAATTTAAGAAGATACGGGGTTTATCTAAGATAATCTACCTTTGTGAAACCAATGTTGTAATTAACCTGTATTCAATTTCTCTTCATGTTCTTTCCTTTAAAATATGTTCTAAGACTGGATACTGCTGAAATCCTGTTTACAAGTCTGTAGTTGCCTGGATCACCTTTTTGCTTCATTTTTTAGGTATAAATGCTGTATTGGCTGTTTTCAGTCTTTGCATAGGATTTGTAAATATGGATATTAAAAAATTCTTGGTACTAGGCTTGTAGATGCTGTCAGTATAAAGACTGGATGTTGTCCAAATTCTCTGATTCTGAAGTATAGAAACCTAATTTTTGCCTTTGCTTGGATATAGTTTCTATTGCTCTGTCCTCATTTTCTTTAGATATCTTTTGTTGTTGTAGATTGAAATTGTTCAAAACAATCATGCAGCTCTGGAAACGCTTCAACTTTGGAAGATTTTGGAATGTATCATTGAGTTTGATGTATTTAACAGAGTAATGAAAAAAACTTCATGTCACTAAACTTCATGCTGCTCTTGCACAGACTGGGAAACTTGAAAACCTTAGAACCATCGCTTAAGAAGGCAAGAAAAAATGTAACCTCCAGAACTGGGTCTATTGTAATACAAAGACTTACAAACATGAAAAAAAAATCAAATGACGGAACACCTCCTGACCTGCATGGCCTTAGAGAAACCATCAAATGACAAGTATCTAGGCAGGGCAACCACTTCAACCTGTGACTGAATTTGGAAAGAAAGAACAGTTGTGGTGGATAGGCCTGGAGAAGAGAAGTGATCTACCATTATCCTCTTCAGTTATCACCTTTACTGAAAAACAATACAAAATATTTATTCAATACTTAATCCAGTCCTTGGTTAGCTTTACCTCCTTCCTTTACACCCCACCGTCAGTGTATAGAAAAAACAGTTCCTCCCAGGTTTTGTTTATATGATTAAAAAACTTCAGCCATTTATTTCCTGTGCTAATTCAGAAAGACTTGAGAACTATTTAATTTTATTTCTATGGGGGCTGATATTTTAAAGATGAACAAACATCTTAAAGAGTAAAGAGTTTACAAATGGTAAACTCTTTGTTCATCCCAAGAATTCTGTACTCTTCTCTCCAGTTTTTCCACTTATCTTTAACAACATCATTGCTCCTTTGAATTAAAATAATTCTGTGTCTGATAATGAGCCTCAGTATTCAAATTCTCAAGCCCTGAACCCAACTCCTCAATCTATTAACTAACCTTCCTATGTATTCCAAACTTGCCTTCCTGAAATCCCAAGCTTTAATTACAGCCTTTATTCCTGTAGTAGTTAAGCGTCTCACAACCACTGATAAATCTACCTTTTGAATTCCTTTGTAACAGAGGAAAATACTATCACTGTTTTACAGGAATAAGATAAGGTAAAGTAAGTGGTTTGCCTCCACGATCCATGGCTGAAGTAAGAACCAAATCCCACTCCTAAAAGCATCATATGTGTGATAATTCTCATTCAAATTTGATGTGAATATGGGATAAAGGTATGCACTGGGCACAACAGTAGTCACCTAAATAAGAAACAGAAACCTTAACCTACTAAATTTCTCTTAATTGTACCCCACCCATTAGTTCAAGGTACATTTTTTTTCTTAATTCTCTGTGCCGCTTTAACAAATATCATTTTTACCTGCTTACGCAATTTGGAGCAACCCGAGACTTCAGGGTGTATGCTAAGTGCTTCAAAAAGCACGTATGTTCATATCAGAATGTGGTATAAATGAAACCATGCTGATACAGTTGCTGATGTATTTTGTTTCTGTCTCTATTTCTTGCATAATATCAGTGCTTGGGCTCCCCTCAGTTCTTTGGAAGGTATAGTCCCTTGGGGCCATGGAGATAACAACAGCAAACCCAAACCACCTGGAGACAGTATTTAGTAGATGATTAACCCAATGGTGAATCAGAATGTTTGAAACAGAAACAAGAAAACAGCAGGAAATAACTTGCACTGTATGGCTGGGAAACTGGAGTGAAATCCTGGCCCCATCAAAGTTAATGCTTAATACAGAAATTCATTCTTCATATTTATGATCTTTCCTGAATAGTTCTAAAGTCATTTATTTCATTTATGACAAAGTTTGAGATGATAAAATGATATGGGACAATGTATCAGTTAACATAATAGTCATGCACATACCTGTTTGCTTCTGTGTACTTGCGTTTGTTGGAAATTTATAAAGATTCTTTTCTGTGATAATAGGAATAAGAAACCTGTAGAAACTTACCTCTTCTTCCTTTAATGCTGACTCGATTTTTTTTTCTTGGAATAGCTACACAAACTGAACAACCGAGGTGGGAGAACACAAAAATTACTCATTGTGGCTTTACTTATTGCAAAAGCACCAAACAAGAAAACAGTGTCAATCAAGTCTTAATATCTGTTGCTAGGAGAATAAATTAGGAGAAGCTTACAGCAGTCAAACTCCGAGGATGTTCCCCTGGTGTGGACACAGAGAGCATGCTCAGTGGAATCCACCTGGCTTCATCAGAGTTGGCGATCTTCCATATCACCATCAGGGAGTCATTGGGATCCAGGTTTCTGCTATTTGAGCTGAGGAGGGGGCAGAGATGGCGTGGAAGGTCAGAGTCTGAGTGGGCTCATGAATCATGGCTAAATATTCTCAATGGTTGCCAACTTTTAAAAGCCTTGAAGAGCCTCCATGGACAACACCCATAGAGCTGGAGTCTCCACTGAGCAAAGCCCCAGATAATTCTTGGTCTGTGTGTTTGCAATATTTTCTTATCTGTGTTTGATCTTATTCATGCTAGCAAAGTTATGTATTTAAAGGACACCTGAGATCTGGGTGGGGGAGAGGGGAGGTGTGTCTTTGGATTTTTTTGGAAGAGACAAATATATAACATCGATAGGAAGAGGTCTATATGGGGGAGGAAAGCAAGAGAAAGTAACATAGGAACTTCTAGTATTTTCTATTGTCATCTTGATGATATGGGCTTTGTCAAGCCTCAAGTCAAGAACCCATCAGGCTCCCTCTGATCACAGTCTTAAACTGAAGCACAATTGTGCTTCACTGTAAAGTCACTGGGACTACTCGTGATGATCCACATAAATTAAGCATGTGTCTAAATGCGATGCGGGACTATGAAAATTCCATTTAGAAAACACCAAGAGGCTTTGGAGGAGGTTAATAAGCGAAATCTTTGCTTTTTTTTTTTTTTAATTTATTTTATTTTTTTAATGAAGTCACTGTGCTACTTTTGTAACATTATAAAGCCTTCTGGATTGGAGGTCTCTGGCAAAACTCTGGGGGAAAAAAATCCTTCAAGGCAGCAGCATACTAGGTAATGTTAAATTAAAAATAAACAAACAAAAACCTCCAGTAAAAAAAAACAACATAGCAAACCAAACCACATTTCTCCCCATTTCAAGGGAGAATTTTTTTCTTCTTTTTTTTTTTTCACTGAAAATATTAAATAAATATGCCTGTATTTTACATGTGTGCTCGCTGCAAAAAGTGCAATCTATTTGTACAGCAGAGAGAATGAAGGACTTACTGCTTAAAGGCACAAAAAGGGTGTGTAATAGGATTCTGGCATCTTCCCAGACAGCTTGCAGACAAATTCAGAGACGAACAGAGAAGTATCCTTTTTGAAGTATATTTGGCCAAGGTCTCATTCACAAACAGATAAAACCAACACATTTCTGCATGATAAGGGTCAACAGAATAGCGTATTAGTTTGAGAAGAGAACCCATCTGCAATTTTCTTATATAAAAATACACGAGGACACAACAGGAAAGCTGTCAGCATGACAGTTGGAGGATTCTGCCAAGGAGCCAGATGCTAGTGTCAGAAGAACATGTTCCACAGCTTGGCATCTGGGTTCTCTCATTGCCCTCCAAGAAGGAAGAAAAGGAGGAGTGATAAGATATGCCTAAATGAATAAAACTACAAGCAATTCCACCACCACCCCCAACATGCTCAAATCACTACTTGTTTTAGAAAATCCTCAGCTACATGTTCTCCTACATCTTTTAAATTAAAATGGAAGGTGATAAATTTAACCCACTTATGTTTTAGTATGTTTAAAAAGCATTTGCAGTTCCGAATACATAAGTCTCACATGATTTCAACTGCTCATGTGTGTAGCCGTGCAATTTATTTTATTATTTTTTGTTGGTTTTCCACAATTTTGCTACAGAATAGATTTCAAGCTCAATTTTTAGCTCATGTCATTCTTGGGGAGGGGAGGATATAATACTGCATTTACAGTTGAGAGCTAAGAATAATTACAACTTTATTCTTTCTCTGAATAGTTACTAACTGAGAAAAGCTCAGAAATATCTAGGGCAAAATGTTAAGGGTCAGTTTAAGACTCAACAAGTTCGTGAAGCACCATAGGGAATCACCTCATTATGGGAACAAAACACTGTTCTTAAGATAGCTTTGAGAAAGTCATAGTTGCCATGCAGGTCCCATAACGATTCTGGTCATAAGAGTAGCAAGGCTAAGGGTGTGTTTATAGTCCCAGGTCCTCTAGTCATGTCTCCTCGCTACAGGCAATTAAGTAAGCCTTAGCTTTGTATCCATCTTCGTTTCCTGAGTCTATCACCATGATGCCTGAAAGTGCCAGCCTTCACTCAGTTCTCAGGTGCTGCTGAATCTCTGCCTTGCTTCTGCTGACCAACTCTGATTAGGGAGGATGGAGTGGTCCCTTCTAGTAAGTTTGTTGGATCCCATGTAAAGGTTTAAAAATTAAGACCTAACTCCTGGTGTTTTTGAGATCTCTGTGAAACCAGAAGACAGGGTTCATGTACTTTCACCTGCCTTGCAAAATAAACTGGCTGCTCTCCTCTGAGCTGATGGGAGTTTTTAAGGTTAGACATTTCAGAATTGCAGGTGGCATACACCCCCCTACCCTACTCTGGATAGATGTGTTGTAGCCACCACTTGCACTGATCTTCTAGAGGGCATGGCACTGGCTTCCACCTAGAACTATTCCTAATGCAGACAAAACAGTAGATGATTGATCTCTCTCTGTACTTATTTAAAAGCATTTTAAGTCACCTCCAATACCAGCCCATTCCCAGAATGTTGAGGCAGAGGGAATGAGGCAGAAATCCTGTAATTTACAAGAAGTTTAATTACCTCTCCATGCAATAATGTCTGGCGTAGTTGCTGGTATTTGTTTTCAAAAGCAATGACTGAGCCCTTTCAGGTATCATTCTTCCTACCTCTCTTTCAACACAGCATCTACAAAAATGAGGAGTGGAAATGCTTTTTCAAGTAACAGCGGGGAATTCAGAAAATAGTATTGCAAGTTCCATCTCAAGTTATCTTCTTGTTAACAGACTGCCAGAAGTGTCTGTTATAATTCACTGTGGGGACAGAAGGAGAAGGAAAGCAAACTATCACTGCTACTGTATTACCTACTCTTTGGATGCATGATAAAACACGCACTTAGGATAAAAACTTATGGTGCTTGACCCCCAAATTAAGAAAGTGCTATCCATACAAACATAGTTAAAAAATTCTTTAAAATCGAAGCCTATATCTGAAAAGCGAATCTCCGTATTTGTTCTGCCTAAGTGACTTCAGGAACACGTTTGCTCAGCTCGGAAATCAAAAGATGATTTTAGTTACTCTCTATACTTTAAAATCCAATTGGGATCTGAAAATCAAACTGTTCTTGCTGCCTCATCCATCAGTACTGGCAATAAAGCATCTGCTGTTAGAACTGCTCCGACAATGGGATGTGGGACACAAGGTGAAAGAGATCTCGGTTCAGTCTTCTATGGCTGCCACTGCCTCAGCAGAGCTTGCAACATGGTAGGAAAACTTACTTTCAATCAAGTCAGTGGATATGGTGCAAAGGCACATATAGGAAACCGACAAGGAAAAGGTCCATTTCTGCAATAACACTTTCCGATTTTAATTTAATTTTCTGAGCCAAATTTGGCTACATTATGCTCTTAGTCTTACTGACGGGATATAGAGCTGACTTTAACTCATTTCCAAAGACATTATCTTTCCTAATCTCCTAAGTCACTCAGAAGGAAAAAATTTGAAAATTCAGAACAGCTGGAGCTGACCCCAAAATTAACTTTTTCCTGCTGAAAGAAGAACTAAATCTGATCCAAAAAGGAAGAAAATCTTGGTTACTCATTGCTTCCATTGTCATGTTTGAGGGAATGGGCTATATTCAAAAGATAGTATCAAGTCTATTTTTTATTTTAATCACCTTTTTCATTTTGTGAAGTGAAAAAAATATCTGACCTTGTCAAGCCAGGGCTGTTTAATTCTATTTTAGTTTACTGCCAGGACAGGAAAAATGCTGATCTTGACACCTCTTGGAAAGACATCAATAAAAAGAAATCTAGATCCATCAACTTTTATTATTAGAAGACCACTAGAACAACCTCGTGAAAGAAAACATGCAGTAGAAAGACCTGAGCAAATGACAAAACAACAAGAGGATAGAAATGTATAAAAGCAGTGCTCCTCTGATCAAAGTTTGGGGACATTTGTCATCAAAATATTGAGAGCCTTATAGGATTGATCTGACATGGAAAACTCTGCATGACCTGAAATATTAACAGAGCCTCAAACAAAAGCAGACCAGAGCCTAGAGAAAATTAATAATCAGGTACAGTTTTGTTTTCAACAAAGTATTAGGCCTATGCTTCTTGATTGCCTGCTACATCATTCTAAAAACTTCCCAAAATCCCCAGAAAAAAAGTCTTACCTGCAGCCTGAGCAGAACTCTGGGGCACTGTGCAAGCATCATGGTGGTGCTGGTGGACATGAAACACCGCTCTGGGGAGCTAGGGTAGCTGGACTGTGGAGTCCAGGAATACTCAGGGGCACAGGCAAGAGCTCTGATTCCAGGGTACAGTGCTAGAGTTGCAGACTAGGAGTCAGCTCTCCTCAACCCAGACCCAGTGAGCAAAGAGGTCCTGAGATACTGAGCAGTGCCCGTAAAGAGATACAGTATCCCTAAGCGGGGATATTTTGCCCTCTGAGGTCTGATCCAGGAATGAAAGCATTCTGAAATAGCCTAAAATGGTGTTTTTCTCAAGACCTGTCATGCTGAAACAAAAGTCAGAAGTGCTGAAAATCTCATAAGACTTCCAAACCATCCAGTAGTGCCAAAGAATTCTGCTGACATACAATGTAGTTCACAGCAGCAGACCACCCCAGCTTTTCTGGTGCTTCACTCAAATTTCAAAATCTTCCCAAGGTCTGTCCATGACTTCCATGATTTATTTGTTTCTACCTGCAGCAGCATTGTATATTTTATGTGATAAGTTACAGGGAAATCCATTCAAAAAGGAAAGTTTTAAATTCCAGTGCGGAGTTTCTTTGTTAGTTTCAAACTGCCAAGAAATGAGCAAGGAGAAAGAGGGAGTAAGAGTGCTGTGCCTGCTTCGTGCTTTCTATGCTACTTTCATTCATGAGAGGCAAACTTCAGTGTATGTTTAAAGTCTTTAAAGATTTATATTATTAACGAAACAAGGATTTTTACAATCAGTGAACATTTGTTTAGTTTCCCCCTCGCCTCCTCCCTCCCTACCCGACCCCCCAACCAGCACACACAATTTTAGGAGAATATTTTGTTGGCTATAATTAAACTATGTGTGTTAATTAGGATTAGATTTTAAATGCACTGCTTGGGGAGTAGAAAAAATACAGGATCTGAATGAGCCCAAATTGAGATGACACTTGAATTTTCACAGATGTTTCCATAATCCTAATTTCAAATTGATTGTACTTCCTGAACAGTGAGAAGCCATTTTCAGTTATTTATTCACATATGAACTACTTTTTCAGTGGGTAGAAAATATCCAGTCCCATAGTTAACTCCTTAAAATAAATGGATACCAAAGAAGATTTTGACTAGCAATAACTAAGCGGTTCCACAAAACTGAAGAGTATCCATATCGGAAGGAAGGATGTGCAGAATCTCTGGTTCATAAAGATTATTGCTGTTGCTGTTGGAGGACACAGTAGGTTGATCCATTGCACCAGTATGTGCCACCATATATTTACACTCCTGTGCTCACAGTGGAGATCTGTAGAATCTATAATACAAAGCCAATGCAACCTGGCTCTGCACCAAGGAAACCTAAATTATTCATCATGAAACCAAGTAGAGCCTGAGGGCTACTTTGACTTAATGGCAGCTGGCAATGGCCCCAAGGGACTAAAATAGCAGCCATTAACCCATGTGCTCAGTTGGTATTTTTTCCTTCTCTTTTATCACAATCTCTAAACCAATGTCAGGGACAGTTGGCGTCTCATTCTCTACAGACACGATCTCCTCTTGCCTGGTAGCTACTAGAGTCTACTGGAGGAATGGCGTGGCACAAGAATGGCATGCTACATGACCAAATTCAGCACAATAACTTCATTCACAACAGTACTATTGGCCTGGTAATGTTGGACCCAGATTTACAAACTGGCTGCAGAAAGGGGCTTATCACTATTATTAATGTATGTCCTTCTGGTCTGACCAAGCCTTAGAATTCTTGCTGAAAGAATTCATGTAATTTAGAGCCCAATCCAACCTGAGCTGGGAATAGTCCTAAATGATGTAACTCATAGTTTGTTCCTGGCCACATCTGTGGTACAGAACATTCCAAAAACATCAGAAAGGATATGTCTGAGCAAGTTATTCATTTTCTTTCTGAAATTTTCTACAAGAATTAATAACTTTTAGCAGTGAGTTGGGCTGGGCTTGTGCAGATGGTTTTCATACAAGCTTCTCCACACTGCTGTACCAGTGATCTGTAACATAACACTAACTGAAAATTAATCTCTCTTTTCACAAAAAAAAAAAAAAAATCTATTCCTTTTTTTCCTGTTGAAATCTTAATTCCAGTTTTATTCTCCCACTTCATCACCCATTATACAGCAAAGCTGGATCTAGTGTGAATAACTGGGATGGATTCCACCAACTTGTGAATATGGAACATGATATGGAGTAGTATGACTTTGACTCTGACACATGTATTTACTCTTACATGGGGTGTATTTATGTTTCTATACTATACTAACTATGAGCATTTTCTTACAAATTTGTAGTCATGTCATTCTGATTTTACACTCAGGGTACATAAACATAGACCAGGGAAGCTTTGAGTAATGACGAGAGCCAAAGATGGGGCATTGGAACCACATTCTGCAAATAACATACTGCACAAAAATACAAACTATTTTCAAGAAGAAAGGACAGAAGGAAAGTCCTGTGTGGATCAGCCGGCCCTTAAGGAAACTATTTTATTTCTTGAGCAAAATCAAGTGGACCTAATATGAGTCATAGATCCATACTGCCTTTGGGCTTGCATTTGCAGAGCCAAGCAGCTTGAGTCAGTTGCATCCATCTTGCCTTCAAGGCAAACCAACACGAAATCTGTACCTGAATTGTCTGGGGAACTTTTGCCTCTCTCCTGACTCAAATCAGACCGAGAGGCAAAAGTAGACACTGGGAATAGGCAATGAATTCAGCATCAAGTATGAGTCTGAACCCCAGGTTAATGTAAAGCCAAACTGTAGCACCCATTGTAGGGCTGCAAATCAGGACGCTGTAAAATAGGCATATACTTAGTAATAGCAAGTAGCTGCAATAAAAAATAACATGGATATATTTTTTGTCAATAGCTTCTTCTTATCATTAAGAACACAGGCAGCTTTTCCCAGTTTGCCTAGGAGCAATCATTCAACCTAGAATAACGAAGACAAGAAACTCTTTAGCAAATGCTATCATCCTCTGTTCACTACCATCAGCAAAAATGACACCTTTGACTCCCATACAATTGATTAAAGTTTAAGTCCATAAAAGCTGCCCTCACATCACATTTAGTGTTACTTATTTCATTAAATGTCAGATTAACTGGTAATTAGTTCAATAGAATTACTTAATATTATTACTTCATATAAAATGCTCCATAACTTTTCTGCACATCAAAGCATGTGATTTACACCAAAATCATTACATGTCAATACTTTGGTGCATCAGTATAAAATCAAGATGCCATACAGTGTATTCAGCTAAAATGAAATCCCTTTCTTTGATTCCTCCTCTTCTGTTTTTCTGTGTAGGGACTTCAATATTTCTGAGAATTTTAGGCTAACCGTATCTGTGGTCTGAACGCTGCCTAAAATAGACATCTTCAGATGCAGTTCTAGCAATGCAAGTAGTAATAACAACAAAATACCTTTCGGTGCTCCTATAATTGTAGACAGAAAGGCTCTGTCCTGCCTTACACAGCCAACCTATATTGACTGCTGTGGGAGTTACATGAAACCGAGGTCAGAATTTGGCCTACGGTTAAGGAAGTAGTGCCAGCAAACTGTTTCCACTGAAAAGTCAAAACAAGTTTATCAACTAAACAAAGTGGATTTCCTGAAAACGACAACAGGTATAGGTGTAATTTCAAGAGCAACTTGAGGGTTTCACCAGGCCTCTTTTTTTTCTCTCTCTGTCTTTTGAGAAACAACTCATTTTATCAGAAACTGCATGTGTGTACTTCTATGTGTGAACATATAGTCACTACAAAAGTGAAGTGGTAACCAACCTGAGGTTTTTCTCTTTTGCTTCCTGGCTGTGTAAGCCTTTTTTTCTTTTATTACTGTAATTATGAAATTATGGGAGGGAACGGTATGTTGACCATCATATGCAGGATTGTTACCACAAAACTTTATCAGTAGTTTTCCACATACATGAGCATATACAACTATAAACGCTCAGTACACATATGCACACACAAGTTATAGTGCTGTGGTGTATCTGTATGCGTGTGTGTATGCACACACACACACACACACACACACAGACACACACACAGAGCAATATGCACACATATTGTGGTATAGCTGTGGTAACTGCAAATACCTTGATGTAGTTGTACAACTACTTGTGGTAGGCTGTATTCAATAATATTCCATAAACACATGGCAAAAGCAAAAAAAAATAAAAATTTTTACACATTATACACATGGGTCTGTTACTGGCTTTATCAGAAAATAGAGTCCAGTGTTTGATAGGTAAAGGCTGTAAATACTCTAAAAATGCAAAATTTATAAAGCATTTTTAAATCTTTTGGTGAAAGATGGTCCATACTGTGAAGTATCGGTATTGCTTCTAACCTCTTCATTTACTGAGCTGCCTCTGAGGTTAAAAAATACTCAACCATTCCCTTAAATGACAAATTCCTATCTGTTATTGCTTAACAACACACTAAAATGCATACTTACATTGCAGATTAACCTAACAGATTGATACCTCAAAGGAAGGTTTTTGGTTGGTCTGTCATGTCTATGTCTGCCTGACAAACAGTTCCAGGAAGGTTATTTGTATTTAACAGACCTTACTGAGAAGTTGTTCTTGGTGCCATAAATTTCTTCTTTTAGAAAAAGTAGAATTTTTTTCTAAAATTAGCAAATCAGGAAGTTGCTGACTTTCTGGAAACTTCAGTTTAAAAGAATAAATCCACAAAAAGAAAAACAGTAGTTTAGTTTGAAAAAAAGTCCAGTTTCACAGAAAAGGGAGTTTTGGCAGATACTGCACTTTTGAAGCAAAGGTAAAGTCACAGTCTAATACCTGACCTAAATACCTTGCTTACATATTAAACAAGAGTCTTGGAGGAACAAGTCTCATGATAGCTTGCATAATTTCACAGAGAGTGACAACATGGGAGAAACTGAATTTGTACCCTTATCGTTGGCTTCTTGGAGCACCAGCAAAACTACTCTTCAGCACCCAGCTCTGCTCCTCCTCCTGCCCCCTGGTCCAGCCTCTGCCCCCCAGCCCCTCCTTCCCCATCCGCCTCTCCTGCCCCAGAAAGCTGAGCAGCGTCTGCTCCCTAAGGTCCCTCGATACACAAAGATATCCGAGTCAGTTTTACCCCTAGGAGTACATGGCAGAACCACAATGTCAAATCTACCAAATAAAACCGCTGCTTGGCTTTGTCAAGAAAAATCAAGAAGTGCTGAAACTTTGCCTTTGTATTTCGTTTTCTCTGAAACCAGACTATGCACAAGCATTGTAGGTTGTGTGTTAGTGCCCATCATGTGGTAACGTCTCTTGTTCAGAGTCCTCTTCATTTGTTGGTCACAATGTTGTAGGGTGATAGTTAAGTTTGCAGCATGCACTTTTAATTGCCTGGCTTTGGTCAGCTGAAGTCAGATTCTTAAAGTTAATCATGGTTTCCTGGAAAAATGTAGCATTAATTTTAAATGCAAATTATTGAAACGTACAACTAGTAATTCATATTTTCTAATTAATAAATATTCTGTGCATGATGCATTAGTAATGCTATTAAATATTTATCTATAGATGGAGATACTGTGAATTATAATAAACTGTAAAAGGGTTCTATTAGCTTTTTTTAAAGTTAAATAAAATTGAAATTGTGATCAATATAATGAATACATGATGTTAAAATTCTTCTTGCCTCACAAAACCATATCTGTTGATGTGTTTTATGAACAAATCTCATAAAAATGTTAGCAATATTTAAAACCAGAATATGTTAAATAAAAATAAAATCTACTATGGAAAGTAAATTTAAATATTTAATGACATAATTAAGTCTTATTAATGTAATGTTCTTTATTTTTTTCAGATTAAAAATCCACAAGAATTGTCATCCTCTTTCATCTTAATCAGCTGGTATGTTTGTCATAATTATTTGTTATGTATTTTCATTAACATTTGATGAATATTAACTTTGTGAAATAGAACAATCTTGTTCCTGAACAAATCAGCTGGAGCAATGTAAGGCTAAGTACCCTGTGCCTTTGCTGCAGCGCCACTGAGGAGGCAGCAGAGCGACAGCAGGATTCTCGCCAGCTTCGAGGACTTTTGCATCCGGTCCATTGTCAGGTGCTCCTTCATGCATGAAGATGAGTATAGTAAGTTTGGGTCCTCATGTCCAATTTGCATTTCTGGTCATCTGGGTCAGACTCTCAGCTACAGCAACCTGATGTAGCTTCATAATTAACCCAGTTCAGAGAGGGTGAAACTCCACGAAGTCTCTCCTCAGTCATCCTCTCCTGTTGCTGCCTCTCCCTGTGTGCCTCTTCAGAGTCCAGCTCACCATCTAGCCTGTAGTTACAGTTCCAACAAGCGCAGAACAGGTACAGCAGAAGCTACGTGGGACCTTCAAAAAGTCTTCAGGCCTAACTTTTCCCTGCTTTCCAAGTCTGCTAAGCATTATTCCCCTGGAAAATGATTACGTACAGTCAGAGTCCAGGCCCTGAGCTGCGTACACTGCCCGTGCAGTAGTGGGGATGACCACAGACAGTAAAGGCAGTGGAAAATGAGATCTTCTCTCCTTAGGGCACTACTTACCTTCTGGGTCTTTTATCTTGCGCTGCTCACATCATTGAGACCACACCTCCAGTAACACAGCACTCACTGCGTGAAGGGTTTTGATGAAATGGTGGCCTTTTGTGTTATTTCAGTATGTTATTTTTAACATAGTTCTGAAACATTTACACATATGCAGACACGCTTGTAACTTACACTAGCAAAGCCACTGTTATATCACTCCATGACTGTTAACAGGCATGTCTAAGACAGCATAAAAATATTTTGAGTTGAATAAAGAGAAAGCTAAAATATTATCAGAGACTGGGAACACAGACAGCCAGTCCTACATTCCACAAATATTGTTTACACAAAACCGTAGCATCAGATCATTTTTAAAGACTTGATTTTGTCTCCTGTTTAATTATGAAGGATAAAATAAAATTGAGTGACTGAGAGGAATAAATAGATAATGAAGTATCAGGATTTTTTTATATAGAAGCTCCTTATTAAAATGACTGTTTCCTTCAACTGCTTAATTTAATTTCTCTAAAGCAGGTTTTTACTTGTTCTGCTCATACTAATGTACAGGTACCAGATGTGTTAATATGACACCTCATGGGTCACACCCTGAGCTTGAAGAACCACTTTAACCTCTTCATTGCCCTGTGGACATAGCCTGTGTCTCCTCCCATGGGGCTGCTCACCCTGACCTATGGAGGTGTGACTTGCTGTAAAAGGATGCATCAGCAATCAGGAGGCATCACAGGGTTCCTCTGTCCTCTTTTCCATCTGCACTGCTCCATGGGATACTTCTTCGCAGCTCTGACCACTGTCACAAGCAAAGGAGGTGATCATGGTTATCTTTGTCAGGCCAAAACTAAAGCATGACTTCATTAACTGTTGCCATTAGTTTGTGCGGTGTCCATTGAAGCTAATGGAAATGAGGCATTGCACAAGAACTTTTTAAAGATGGAGAAAATGCTCATTTCCCCTTCAACAAATCTCTCTCTGACAGACACATACACTATGCAAGTATTCACAATATTTTCAAGAATTCACCAAGCACTGAAACGATCTGTATCCTAGTGAAAGAGCCAATTATCTGAGGACTTGTTTTATAGTATGATTAGGGCTGGAAACAAGTTTTATCTGAAGACTTGAAAAAACCAGAGGCAGAGGCAACAGGGAGTCAGAGACAGGGGCGTGACTGGGGTCACAGATGGAACGGCTATTAGAAAGCACAGGCAAGGGGGCAAGCAGCAGAGAGGAAGCAGGTGGGGGGCCAGGAAAGGGCACATAATGTTGGAGAAGCAGACTATGAAAGGATCGAGGCAGGGGAGCTAGAGAGGGAGGAGGGATGCTCGTGTAAACTTTTCGTGTTGTCCACGCATGCCTACAGTGCAGCCGCCTCACAGGACAAAGGGAAGTGGTGATTTACAGGTAAACTTCAAGAGAAAACAGTAATACTCTTGTTATCTTAATAGCCACTTTATGGCAAAAATGTCTTCACTGGCCTCCTTCCAGTTATGAAGTTTGTGTACTATACAGACTTTCATGAGCAGAGACAATAAACTGCCTGACTTTGTTTCCCTTTACATTCATTTGGAGACATCTATCCACTGTGTACTGTTTAGAGCAAGCAGGTAAGGGTTGAGGGACTAGAGTTCAACTCCAAGTTTGAGCCACTGGCTCACTATGTGACCTGGAACAAAAAAAACAGGGAGGCAGCAAACTCCCCTCCTTTCCCCAGCATTACCTTGTTGTGCCTCAACATCTCTTGCTGTTTAATGGGAACAGAAAGAATTTGGTGGGATGCTCTGAGACCAAGAAGGGAAAGATGCTTAAACTATGAAAGGTTAATTGTCTTTCTGTTTATTATATGTAGGTGCAATGACTTCACAGGCAAGTTTGAGCATTTTTTGCAATTAGGTTCAGAAACAGCCTTTTGACTCAGCAGACCTCTGAAGATAGAAGCTGGTAATTTCATGTGGACAGAGCATGCACCTGCCAGGGGTGGGATCACAGATCTCTCTCTGTAGTTGTTGAATTTCAGCAGTAATTGCCTTTTCCATTTCACCTTCCCTTTGAAAACTTGCAGGTTTTATTAACATAAAAAAGCCTTAGGAAATTCTGTGGGCTGTATTTTATGGAGAATTCTGATACAAGATAAAGATCTCTTCCAGCAGTTAACACCTTCTCAGAGTCTGTTGAGACACATGAACAAAAGAGGCAATCCTCACAATGGCCAAATTCCTTGTAATCACTTTAACCCAAAACAGTAAAACAGATCTAGAGGTAACTAAATATTTGGGATCCTGTGAACATTAGTTAAGGAATCCTTGAGTTTTAATCAAAACCTTACTCTCAGGCAAACATGTCAAATCTCCAATGTATTGCTTTAAGCTTTCAGTAGAATTGAGTGGAAGGGACATTTTTATTTTCCAACTCCAATCACACCCTCAAGATGAGTTTCAAAACCAGAAAGAGCCACAAAGATAGTGGAAGAATGAGCTGTGGAGGACACTCACACTGAGTATCGATTCCTTGGCTTTCCTGTTCAGAAGACATAAGTGGGGATAGAGGGAGAGAAGAGGACAGAATCCACTTTTTCAGTGATGTAGGCTTGTTCTTATACCTGTGTTGTTGATTCATCCTTCCTGCTCTGAACCAAATGTAGGCCAGAACCCTAAGCCAACCCATATTTAGGGTAAGCCTAGTGCTGCCCCTGAAGCTTCACCATGACATTTTGTTTATAAGGGAGGGGGATTAGGAAGAAACCTCTCCATTTCTTCTTCCTCCTAGTGCACAGATTGTGTAAAGAGCAGTTACACTTTCCTTCAGCTTTTGTCCTTAAAAGAAAATTTAAAAATTAAAAGAAAATTTAAAAGTAAGGCAGCAAGCAGGCTGGCTATTCCTACGGGCTGTTTAGCAAAGCTGGCCAGCAGCAGAAGAGAAATTTTCCCAGTGAAAGTGAGGACTCAGAGGAAATGTCTCCTGGAGGTTTTTATAGCATTGCAGCTCCAATGTACCTCCAACAAGGCAACAAGATATAATTTAATCTACAGTGAACAATCAGTGAGGTAATTAGAGAAAAAGACAGACTAAAAGAGAGGAACACAAGTATATTCCCAGGCTTTTGATGTCATCTTTGGTGGGTATTATTCTCCCTTTGACACCTCTTAGATCACGCATTGACATTAAAAGGAGCCATGCCATTCCACTAGTTACTAATAGAGTCCATTATATGATTATATTTCAGAGATAAATGTTATTGATTAAAGATACAGAAGAAACAATAATTGCATTTTAGCTGAGTCATTTTGCTACCACTTTATCTGTAATTTTATTATCACTTCACCAAAAGGCAACAGAGATGCTTGACTTAATGAAAAGCTTAAGGTGTGTCAAGCAAATTAATAAGAAATAGAATTCCGAGGAGAACAATGCCTTTATTGAGGTGCAAAATGCCAGAGTCACAAAATTACTTAATTGCTACAGCCAGCTCAGTTTCTAGTGCCAGTAGAAGTGAAAGAGTTAATCCTTTGGTGCTAATCAGACAGAGAATTTCTTTGTGACATGAAGTGCTTGTAGATAAGCAGTAATATGCCTTGTTTTACAGGTTTTCTGTAGCTGGGGCAGGGTCCCTTGCTGCACAGTATATATTGAGAAAGATGGATACACAGAACAGGGGTAATAGCTTTCCATGTCACAGCAATATAAAACAGACAGTTTTTATAAACTGGAAACGTGTTTTTAATAGTAGTCCTATACAAGAAATATCTGTGAAAACAATAATATAGATGGAATTTTTTTTCCTCTTCCTAACCAGAGGTAAAAAGGAAAGCCAAGCAACCCACATAAATCTATTGTCAAGCCTCACGGGAAACCCCATAGGTGAATTATGAGTCATAATAAGAATTATTTGTTGTACTACTGTAGGCAATCAATCAGCAATTCAGACATAGAAGACTTTTACCCTCTGTCTCTATCAGATAAACCCCATAACCCTTTCCGAGGACTTTAAACCAGATGTAAATTGATGTGAAGCATGAGCAACTCCTAATACAGCCACATTCAGAGCGACGCTTCCCCTCCTTCAGGGGTTCTCAACCTTCTTCCACTCAGAATATCAAAGCTACCAAAATAGAAAATAAAAAAAAATAAAAGGTTTATCTTCCCATGCTCCCAGTTGCACAGTCTGATAGCTCCTGGACAGGTGGAAAATCCTGGCAGAGGAGTGTAGAAGCAGCTGGGGGCTTATGAGAGATGTGATGTCCTAGAAAATAGTGAATGGCAAGGTTTTTCAATGAAGTGCCGCTGGGGAGACAAGATGTGTGTCTACTCATCTCTCCTGAAGCCACACAGGCTTTCAAATGAAATATGAAGTGGAGGAAATATTCTACAGAGTGAATAGTGGAGTAAGAGTGGAAATGCAGAAAACATAAAGAAACATAATTCTTAATTTTCCCCCTACCCCTTGCGTGTCCCAGAGTCTCCCAGATATTGAACAGTCTGACCATTCAGATATTATAGATGTTTTTATGCAATGCTCCAGAATGCCAAAGTTGAGACTCTGTACCTCTTCATCAAGGAGAGCATATTAGACAACAGCATCTCTGCTACTACCTATCAATTTATATTTTTCTCTCAAAACTTCACCACAATTTTTGTCATGATCTTCTACAGCACAGAGGAAGACCTGGAAAACACTGAAAACCAAGCGATTCCATGAACGACAAAATCCATTAAGATTGGTTCTTTATGAGTTTAAGTTTTGAGATTACCTAACCAAAAAGTGTGCTCTGTCCTAAACAGAGCGACTAATAAGACTGCTGTCCAGGCTCTGATTCATAGCCTTGAGATCTCTGCATTTTGGATAAATTTGTGTGTGAAAATTCTCAAAGGACTGAACCACAGACGCAATGTCCTCCACATATCCCCTAGGGAAGCCCAGCCAACCACAGCAGCAATCTCACAGAGAACCTTCCCCAGTTCATCCCCAAGGGCAATTTCATAGCCCACAAATTCCACAACTGTCTGATCACATTTGCATTTTTCCAGTTTGGCAAACAGGTTATTATGGTGGAGGCATTTGAGGACAAGTTGAACATGCCAACTGTGTTGTTCCTGGGTTCCCAAAATAAATGTGGGTGTCATCCAGACATGCTGCTACATCCTAGTCTAACATCTTCCTCTGAATATTATAAATAAAATGCTGGAATGTTGCTAGAGCATCAGAAAGGCAGGGAATAGGACAGGATTTACCTGTACCAACTGCAGAAAGAGATCTCCTTTCAGCGCCCTGTCAGATGAGTTTATGCTCCTTGAAAAGGCATGTTTGTTCAAGAGCTTTAAATAGTTTATTAATGAGATGCAGAGGATACTAGCTCTCAACTGTGGTTAGAGCAGGGCTCAGTCACCTACACAAAGCTGCAAGAGGCCAGAGTTTATTTGACAAAGTCATGGCCATCCATTTAAGATAACAAAAGGTGGGAGTTCCTTGGCAATCCTTTAACTGAGGTAGTCTTATGCATCCCCAGCTTCTGGGTCAGACAACAAATATATTCTAGAGCCAAAGGAATCAATGCTTCAGCCCAGACATTAACAGGTGGAGTATGGTATCTGCACTCTCCTATCAAAGGTATCACAAATACTCTTAATATTTCACAGGCAGCAAGTCTGTCCTCAGCTTATGGCCCCAGTGTGGGGCACCAGTGATCACAGAAAACTTTCAGTTTGTTGTGGCCTGTTATGAGGGAGTCCAAGTCTCTCAAATATGACGGTCAAACTAAATCAAACAGCAATATTCTAAACTGAATCAGATTCTGTGGAAAGACCAGTGGATGAACTCAGAATTGCTGGTCATGTTTGGGCAATATGCAGAATGTATCAATTCAAACTGAAGTGATTTACTATGGCTTTCAATGGTGAATCACGAAATATAGGTCTCAACATTAATAGGCATGGGCAGAATGGAGAGCCATCAGCTGATTCTATTGCCACACTTGAACTGAAGACAGGATAGCATAGTTTGGACAAGCGAAATCCAGAATTCAGCTTAGATTCATAAAGTTCCTGGATATGTTGAGGTTTGCCATCAACCAAGTCTAGGCGTGGGGTCAGAGTAAGGCCTGCAAAATGAAGAATCATCAGCAAAGGGTACCTGGACTGAAAATCAACCTATTCTCTCATAACAGAATTAGTTGCCATCGGTCAATCGCAGATCTTGTGCAACAGGACCTACACTGGTTTACTGTTTACCCATTGGGTGGCACTCCATTAATCTGAATCATGGCAGTTGGGTAAGTTAGGGAGCCAATGTACCAGTCAAAAATTACAGTAGTCGTCTTTCAGACAACTGACTGAAACTGTCAATGAAATTACACCAGCTTGCATCACATGTGCAGAATGAGACAAACTTTAACTGAGAAAGAATATTTATTCAAACAAACAACAAAAACAAAACAACAAAAAAGACAGAGTATGCTAAAGATGAGCAAATTCAGAGTCATTCACATACCTTATACCTGTCACCTGCCTTCCCATTCCCAGATGCCCTGATCTCAGACCATGGCCCTTAATCTGAAAAAGCTACAAAGAACTCTATTTCTTTCAGAACTCCGAGCATTTGAAGACTAGCAAAAATGAAGATACAAAGTTATAATGATGACCTGGGATAAACCAGTAGACAAGTTTGTACAGAAAAGGAACAGTGACATGAGGTTACCATTCCCACAGATGAACCTTCTGTTGATTATAGACAACAGGGTCTTCCCCCATGTCTGCGAATATTGAACCCTAGGCAAAAATTTCCCTTCAGCTGTTTTCCTCACCACCTCCTCCTTAATTACCTCTGTAAATACAGGTTCAGGTGAAGCCCATTTGAGGCACTGGCAACCACTCACAAAACAGAGGCTACCACTAGCTTCCCATGACAGTATACAAGCCCTGCTGGAAAAGAAGGCCAAAGTTGTGGTGCCTACTGGTCCCTCAGTGCAGCATCCTTTTTTGACTCACTGCACTTTCATCTCCTCTGCCTCTGAGCCATAGAAACAAGCCATGCCCCTTCTCTCTATGTCACCTCTCCATGTCACTGCTCAGGAAGGGAACGCTGGCTGGCTGGTGTTGCAGGCTCCACTACCCATCAGAAGAGCCTGCTCCACAGAGCCAACTTGGGCCAGGGCCTACCCCTGTCCAGGTCCGCTTCCTAACCAGCTTAGTGGTTCCGCTTCCACTGGCATTTTACTCTTTTCTCTCCTACACCCTTGGCAATGTCTTATTTGGGGCCTAAAGTGAGAAACTGGTCTGAAGGAAAAGGCCCAGCCTTGCATGCAAAGCTGCCCCTGCATGTGAATGCTCATACCAAACAGTGAGCACAGGGCTATTTAGCTTATTGTGGAACACAGAGACCAGCATTTCTTACAGCTAACCCATTGTTTCAGCAATACCTGAATTAGTACACCACGGAGGCAAAGGTACCCTCAACCCTGACCCAAGCAGTGGTTCTGACTCCCAGGTAACACAACCCCATGTTTCCAACAAAAAATGCCAAGAAGAGGACAAAGCTGAAGCTAATTCCCTGTGAATTTTATCATGCAGTAGCAGTCAAAAAGCATATTAAGACGGCATTCCTGTTACCAACCTTAGCTGAATTCAGGGAGATAAATTAGAGGTGAAATGTTTCATTTTGCCACCAAAAGTCCAATCTATTCTGAAGCAATATATTTTTATTAATAAGTTTAAATTCAGATCCCCCCTTTTTGAGGGCATTACTACTGGGCTATCCTGTGATGCTGAATTATTCTGTAAACATGTTCTTAAATATTCTGTTCCCTCTCCATTACCACCTCTTCCTTACTCTTGGGACTAAAGGATCTTTTCTTGACATTTTAAAGCATTAAAACAGCTCGAGGGCTAAAGAAAACATTTTTCATGTAATCTTTGAAAAGTTTAGTTGTCAAGGAGACCAAGACCTTAGCGACCAGGTATGGAGGCCTATTCAGCACACTGACATGCTTGTGAAGGAAGGTGCAAGGATGCCAGTATACCTGGAGGCAAACATGCTTCGTGTTTCAAGAGCATCTTGCTTCCTGACATACCTTTTATTACACAACTAAACAGTGACTCAGATTTCCTTCTCTTGTATCATCTAGTGAGTAAAAACATGGTTAAAGGACCTTACTTGGATGATACATTGCCTCAATAAATCACTGGATTGAGGTATGTTCTGGAAATGTCATTCACAGACTGACACTTTCCAAGGAAGAATAGGTCCAAGAGCACATTTGATATAATTGCAGAATAAATGACAGTCAACAAGTAACAAACTGGAAAGGTGCTCTCCTAACTCCAGGCAAAAGAGACACTAGCAAATGAGTCTCTCTCTGATATAACTTCTGTTGCCAGGATAGGGGAATGTTGCACAATGCACAGGCCGAGACAGAGGGAGACAGATGCTTGGCGTTTTCAGTTTGTACAAAAGTAAAATTTGGTGTATGTAGAAAAGTGATTTTATTCAAACACGAAATTGTTGCTAGGTAGGCGTTTTATTAGCACTCATGCAGAGTAGCAACTTGCTGCAGTCTGCAAGTTTTTCATCTTTAAAGTACACCTAAAACCAGATCCCTGAACAATGGACCAATAACTTGGAAAACACATTTGGACTGCCTTAGAAGAAATGCACTAAACAAGCAGAAAAACAGAAAAAAGAAAAGAACAATATTTCAAATAGTACCTGGTAGTATGGTATTTAATAATTTGTCATTTTTGTACCAAGTATTTCTTATATAGATTCCTTATTCTCTTTGTTCTGTATGTGTGCATGATTTCAAAAATTATATAAATACCTTCTAAGATCAGCCAATGTTCTTGCAGAACCCTCCCTGCGGCAATGGTGGTTTGTGTTCCCTTGCAGTCCTGTGCATAGCAAATAATGAAGAGTTTTCACTTTGTTTTGTGATGACATTAATCAATGCTGATACACAAACAGAGATGCTTTAAGATGATAATGCACTTCACAAGTTGAATTTCTAGTTGTTAAGCAAATATGGCTGTGGTCATTTCATCTCCATTTAACGCACATGGGAAAATATCAATGTCAAGAGAAAAAAATGATTTTCAGGCCTCAAAGAGGATGCTATAAATGATGTGGAGGAAAAAGGCTAAAAACCTAAAAAAAAAAAAAAACAAAGCAAAAAAGCTTTAGAGCTTTCTTTTTTGCAGTTCAGTGAACTGGTTCTTTTTAATGGTTCACTAAATTGTATCAAGTAAATACTCAGCTCCCACTACAATACTGAAAGTATACACTAAGCTTCTTTGGACAGCTTTGCCACCCATGTAGAGATGTAGCATGCCACAGCTATTTCGGTAAAAGCTAGCCCATTTAATATGACAGCATCTGACATAGCCTGTATCAGAGTCCTTGACTGCTCTGTGGTCCTTGAATGCTCTGTCACCACTCTTGGACAGTATGGGGTTTAATGGGCACATTCATTGGCAGTCCTCCGTCTGAAGCATGTGTCATCTTTGGGTGGCTGAGTTGCAATGGGACATCTGAAAGTCCAAGAAGTACTCCCATATTGAATACAACGAAGAGACCAATATATGGTCCTCTATGGAGATGATAAAATGGATGACAGACAAAAGGCTACTTACCACTTGTAATGTGCAAAATTGAAAGAAGACAGGAATGCCTTATGGGAATAGAAGAGTGGTCCATCTAGCCCAAGACTCTCTTTCCAGCAGTTAGGAGATGTTGCACAGAGAAGCACGTGAGCTCTCTGCAGTCTATTTTATTCCCGAGTGACTGTGATCATTGGATTAGGGATTTTAGGAGATACATACCTGCCTGATCCATTTTTTTATCTGTTAATGGACCTGTTATCCATGAACTTGCATAGCATTGATAAAATCTGTCTGCTGTAACAACAGGTTCCAGAAGTTCACCACCCCTGTATAAGAAAGTACTTTTTCCACCTGTTTTAAGCCCATTTCCTGCTATTTTTACTATGTGCTCTCTGGTTCAATACTGCAGGCCTTGGTGAAGGGCAATTCTGTGCAAACCCTGATCTACCGCCTTCAGGATTTTGTGGATCTCAGTAATATCCCTTTTAGCCATATTCTTTCAAACTGGAGTGCCAACCCTTTCTGCTCTGTTTGTAAAGCTACTGGTACACCTCCTCAATCACTTTAGTTGCTCTTTGTGGTTTTTTTCTAATTCTAGTCTGTGTGCTGCTCTATTCTGTCTCAAGATGCACAGACTAAAACTGCAAACATACTTAAAATATGGGTGAAGCAAGGTTTTCCTAGTGGCAAAATGATTTTCTTTGTTTTGCTGTGACTATCTTTCCTAACAATACACAACATTTTGTGGCTAGTGTTGCAAACTAATCTCAGAATTTCAAAGAGCTGTTCTGATGACTCCAATAAAATTTCCATGAATGATAACTATCTGTTCCAAGTACAGCATCAGGTGAGCAAAGTTTACGTTATTTTTCCCTTGGTACATTACTTCACAATGATCCATGTGGAAGCTCACCTGCCCCTGAGTGTTGTGCATGCTCCCTTAGTGTGGCTTTTGGAGTTCCTTACTGTCAGTGCGGCATTTGACTATCTGAAAAAAGCCTTGGTATTAGCCATACACTGCATTCTCCAGATCATTGACAAAGATGTTGACTAGTACTGGTTCTGACACTGATCTCTAGGGGTTCCTGCGTTTTATACCAATGTGTCTAGCACATGTTTAGCAACATATTTTATGACAAAATGATTTTAATTTATATTTTTTTATTTATAATGTTTTATTCAATGTTAAGTGTATTTAAGGTGCAATTCCATGGCTTGTTCAGTCTTCAAATGCTTCTGCTGTCATTTACATTTATAATATTTACAAATATTTTGTCTTGGTGGTTAATCTCATGGAAGCACATCATTGTCTCCTGTGAAAGACGTCTCCTTCTCCTGGTCCCAGTGCTAGCAAACAGGCTAAGGAAAGACTTAAAATTTGCAAACGAAATTGTACTTTTGTACAAATTGAAAATGCCAAGCATCTGTCTCCCTCTGTCTCGGCCTGTGCATTGTGCAACATTCCCCTATCCTGGCAACAGAAGTAATATCAGAGAGAGACTCATTTGGTAGTGTCTCTTTTGCCTGGAGTTAGGAGAGCACCTTTCCAGTTTGTTACTTGTTGACTGTCATTTATTCTGCAATGTCACATCATGTCCAGCAGTGGTGGCCTGGAATAAAGATTAGGAAAACTTTGATGTGGCAAAACCCACAAACACCAATACTGGTGCATGTTTCATTAAAACAGACATTTCCAGGAAGAGGAGAGGATTATGGTGAGTAAGTTTAATTCATGGTAAAATGAAGAGAGAATAGCTGTTTCTAATGCAAGGAAAGAGCATTTCTTAGCTGAAAAGCTTTTTGGGGTTGCTTGGATCCCCTGAAGTCTGTTGAGCAACCACAGTCTGATTCCTCAGTCATCTGATCAGTAATGTTCCACTCTTCTAATGCTTCCTAGTTATTTAGTATTTCTACACCAATACCAATACAGCTTCCCAAGAGGCAGCTTTCATGCTACAGTTTTGAAGTAATGGCAGGTAATAGAGTTGTCCACATTCCAAACGATCACATTTTTGAAAACATTGAGTTAGCTTGCATTTGTTTTGATTTTCCTTTTACTGTAAGTATTTTTAAGTACTGCCTTTCATTCAAAGCTTTAGGGTATCAGCTAAAGCAAGTCTAGCTCTGTCAGGTGTTTTGGGGGACCATTAGTTGCCTGTATTATGCCCAAATAGCAATGACAACTTCTTTTTGCAAGCAAGAGGTGGCTGAATCTTGATTTTTGTTGAAAAGAGTTTTGATTGTTTCTGACTCATTTGCTAATTTGGTTTTCATATTGCCTGTGAGAGGGAAAGGGCAAAACAAGGTTAAATGATGGTAGAGAACTATCCTTCATAATGATTGCATTACACCTTTGTTCAATAACACAGAAGTTGATCAAGCCAAGCTCAGTAGCACTGTGTGGTCAGTCAAAGGATTTCCCAATGGAAATTTTATATTTTTTACCATTACAAATTCCTGCTTCTTGCATCTCCACCAATTTATTCATTATGTGCATTTTACTCAAAAAATTAACACACTCACAAACCTCAAGAATTTCCTCTAAAAATTAAAGAACTCACACGCAACCTATTTTTATGAGTAATAGACTCTTCCATGCAATGCCCCCTCTCTTTCACCCCCTGTTCAGTGAGCAGTCTAGCAGAGATCACTTTGATTAATACCTTCATTTTGTGTTGAAATGTGCATGCTTTTTTAAAAAAAAAAAAAACACGGCTTTTATCATATCATTATTTCATCAGTATTTTATCATAGCCGCAAAGTGAGAAAAGTGCTGCTTAAAAGGTTAAAGTTCTGGGTTAAGGAGAAAACCTAGAACACACACCCACCCAGAGCCACTTGATTCCTTACTGAGTTCACATAACCTTCCACAGAAATAAAGACTCTGCACATGAGTAGAAGTGAGGAAGGACAGGGCAAGTACAGCTCTTTTAAAATAAAGAATAGGTTTCTACTATAGTTGACATTCCCAAGCTTCTTACAAGGATAAAAAATGATATTTCAATCACATCTCTGTTTAATTTTCCTCTCCATTTGGAGGACTAAAAGTGATATTGTTTTTTGATCCTTACTAATTATTCTCTTTTTTTTTCCTAGCCCCAAATCAATTGAAGCATCATAGCAGTTTTCAAATTAATTATTAGATTTTTTTCCCCTGACTCATTTCAGACACTTTTATTAGAAAAGTGATTGATATATTAACACCATTAATTACTTATTTGACCCATTAATTTTGCGTATCTGCACAGACCTAATTGAAACTGCCTACACTGAATCTAGGATCTCATTTTACCAATCGAAAATTAATTTTTGGATACTCTTGACTGCTGAGTCTGTGTGATGGTGAAAAACACTGTTCCCACCTCACACATCTGTTTAATATTCCCACTCCTCTTTCTCAGTCCCAAAAAGACCTTCAGACTCTGCCCCTGAAAGATTCCTATGAGCTTCGTTTTCTTCCCTCAATAAACAAGACTATCTCAATAGGCCTCCATAAACGACAGTTCCCGTTCATTTGACATAATTTGCCTTTCCACCATCAAGCTAAATTTCTTCAATAGACTCTTAATTATTCTAAACCCATTATCTAATGCTATTATAAATGTTTAAATAATATTTGATATAATCCTGGTCCCACTGAAGTTAATGGGAATATTGCTGTTGCCTTAATTAAGATCAAGATAAAATTTATATTGTTTAATTTGTCACATATTACTGTTGGGTAAAAACAACCTAGTTAGTATTCAGAGGTACTAAACAGACCCAGCTCCCAGACTAGAACTGGCAGGGCCTCAACACTTCTCAGGAGAAGTCCAGGAGGCTGTGCTGCACTGTGGGCGGGTGGAGAAGGGAGCAGTCGCAGGGTCGTGCACTGTGCTACATTATCAGCAGCCCCAGAAGGCTTCCTGCACTCTGGGATGCTCACAGCCTTTAAATGGAGCGCTCGAGTCAGGATTCGTCAAAAGGACAGGAAAAACAGAGAAGTGAGAAAACGGAGGAAAGCCTTCCCTGATGTGAGAACAAACCAGCTACATTTTTCCAAATTATTTGATCAAAAATCTGGACAATTTTAAGCAAAACATTTTAAAAAATCTTTGGCAAAAAACGTTGTGTGCATTGATCAGATCTAGTTCAAAAAGAAAAACATCTTTTAAAAGAGAAACTAAATATTATTAATATAAAGATTTTTGGCTGGTGACTATTTAACTTTCATTAAAATTTAGAAAATAAATTGCAAGCTTTTTTCAGACTACCAGCAAAAGCCACAGTTATACTGTGAATAAAGCTAATCATTAAAAAAAAAGGGACAACTAAACTATAATTTAGATTTACCTACATTTTTTTAATGTTTCCTACAGGCCTAATATTATACTCTGTTCTCTCATACAATGCTAACTTTAGAAGACAAAACTAAGCAGCAGATTAATTTGTGACATCTTTGTTATGTTTATGGACAACATGTGATTACACCTATGTTATAAAATCTCACAGTGGGCTACTTCCAGACTTCTGTGAAGGTACCTCACTGGAGGGTCTAGCTTACCGGAGCGACGTATTCCACGGAGATATCCGAAGCTCCTGCCAAGGCCTCAGTTCTGCTTCCCCTCACTGAGGAAAATCCCCTGGCCACTTCCATGCTTGCTCACAGCTGTACTCATCTCAGCAGGCTGCTGCCTTTTAGCACTATAATCAATAATGGCTGCCCAGGGGCCTGTTTCACCTCCTGTTTTGGGCAGAGAAAGAGAAAAGCAACACGTAACACACCGGAGCTGCTTCAGAAGGCAGAGGGGTAGAATGGACTGTTGAAAGAAATCACAATTCCAAGGGCTCCAAGTGCTGGGCATTTATTCCCAACTCCTCTCATTTTCACCCTGTCCTCTTCTCACTGTTTGTAATCTGTTTCTAACCCACTCATCTCCTATGAGCCTGAAAGAAAGCTGAGCCCCAGCTTCTTCCCAGAAGCCAAGGGAAGAAGGTATTGAGACACTGAACACAAGGTCACTTATCACTGCGGCATGTCTGGATATGATGAGCACAGCAGCAAAGTCTGAGATGCAGGAAGAAAGGTCATAGGTGATTTCATTTTAAAATACACATGCAAACAGAAAGGACTGAATTCCCCAGTGGGCTCATTTGCTGGGATTTCAACATGTATCTAGAGCTATCAGGTTGGAGACCTGATAAGGAGTTTCTGGCTATCACAGCTGGGACTCCCAAAAATACAGTGCCTCAAATCCTTAAGCACTCTGGATTTTTTTTTATTAAGGCTCTGACCATCCAGCCCTTTAGCTCCTCATGAGTCTGCACACGTTGCCCTTCTCCCCCTTTCTAGATTGCTGGAAGTATCTTGCCAGTGAACAGTATTTCTCCAGTGAATTCAGAAGTAAGGTTGCTTTGTCACAGAGCTGAGACATAGGATGTCCTACAGGTGGAGGCACTAAGAGGCTCCTTTCTGTCTCCTTTTCATTGATTCACAATATCCCTCGATACAAAGAAAGCATCTGGAAGCCTACCCTACATCACTGAAGAAGATGCTTGGAAGCTCTCCAAGAGCTCCCAAATGATACTGCTGGCTTTCACAAAGGTGAAATGTTTTCAAGCTGGTCCTTAGAAATAGATTTCAAGACCAACAACAGATTTCTGAATTATTGGTAGGGTCTTCTAGTCTTAGCTTTCTGCATGACCCCAGAGGTAGAAGCTCATTCTGCAGTTAAGGCCCCCACTTTACATTTGAGCTCCCATTTGTTTTTTAACTGGGAGGGTTCTGCCATACTGTGGTGCCCCATGATATTCTATTCCACTGTAACATATACTCAGTAATTAACATTTGCCGCCCAAATCAGCCTATTACAGTTGCTTACATTAGTCCTAAATGTAAGTGTAGCAAACAAATCAATGAGGAGTTTGTGTGCCTTGTCAGAGACAACTGGTGTCTCTGACAGTAACTAATGACCATTCTACATTTTCATCATCTTCCTAATCTTGTGGTTGTGTAAGTCTCCTCTAGCCTGGTATTTATTTGTGTTGGAAGAGAATAGCAAATACATACTACAAAGTGCCTACTACAAAGCAATACTTGTATATAAAAGCACTTTCAGGCATTTATAATATTTACTGTAGGTCATCAAATATATCCCCTGCTGTGAAAGAGCGTCTTTGTTGTTCTTAGGCTCTTCTTCTACTTGTTTCATCTTCCACAAAGAGAAATACCCTTATCTGTGCTTACCCACTCTAACACAAACTGTAATCTTCAGCTTTTATCTGTATTGTTCTTGGGGAAAAATACATCATTCCATATGAGCAGAGATAAATCCGAGTAAAATATGTTACAAATGCATTAATCTACAGCAGTACAGCTCTTAAAGATGTTTTGGGCAGGTTTCAAATCTCTGCATTGTTTGTCAGAGCCATAAATAGTGTATGGTCTTGCAAAAAGCTTGATATGGAATGAGCTTTTAATTTACTACTTTAAAAAGAAGCACGTAAATAGGTATGTTCTTAATGTTGTCAATTTTCTGCCATGACACTTTAAAGAAAACTTTGAGTAAAGCAAAACCTGACTGAAAGATAGCATTGCTTGGGCTCTCCAACTGCAAATGAGCATCCATAAAGCTCACATGCCTTGAAGCTACAAAAGATTATCCTTTATACTTCATCTCTCTCTGCCCTTTGGAAATGCTAACCTACTGTACATAAAAACTGTGCATATCCTGCCTGGTGGAAAGCATCACCAAACACCTCCAAACAGTCTTCCTCTGTGTTAATTTGCTTCTTGGCGGTCGCTATTTTTAAATGCTATTGCATTACACTTCCACAGTTGAGCTCATATGTAGGATCAGATTTTGCATTAAAAAATTCAGCTCAAGAAAAAAGAAGAGATTAAAAATGTGCCTGTTCTATGCATATCGATCTCAACTGCCACTTCCCAACTCTTAAACTGAGAGCTAAACCAGCCTCCCAGTGACATTAACTTGGGTTGCTTTAAGTTCAGCTGCTTGTCATCAGCCCCCATGGACAGCTGGGTGTCTTGGGACAGAGGGATGTGGTGGTCATGAGCAGAGCTGCAGCAGTTCTCAGCACCAAGCAAGACTAGAACTGATGGGATCCTTCAGTCTTGGCTTTGCTGGCTTACCTCCATCAGACCACAGCCATGGACTGGGCTGCATGACAAATAATTAAATAATATTTTAGTTAATATTTTATTATTTAAAGGAAACAAGGATGCAAAGCCAAAAGCAAGAGTATAGGAAGTTCTGCATCCTAAAGCTTCAACTGTATTTATAGAGAAAAATGCACTTTTAAAAATCCTCAGGTTTTTTTAGGGTGTTTAAAGGACTGTTGAGCTCTTTTCAGAATTAGTCAAATTATGGATTGTGAATATTTTGCAAGTCTGGAAGTAAGGTCTTTATTTTAGGTGTCTATAATCTAGGAACACAGCTTAAAGTACCCACTTTTAAAAGTGTAGGGGTTTGAGAATGGGTGGGTTGGAGGGGAATGGAGGTTTCTTGATAGCTCTGTGGAAATGAACTTTGCATTGGGCATCTCCCTGTTTGTCATTTCTCTGAACTTTCAAAACATTTTCAAAACTTTTTTTGTCTTTTTTATTTGACCTTTAAAAAAAATCATACCAGATCATAAACAAACCAATAAGTTTGTACACTGTTTGCATTATTAATAAAAGAAGCATCACCTCAGTGGCTGTTTGTCTAATCAAAACACATGCACTATAAATAATGGAAAGAAGGACATCCCCTGACCTCGAACAAATAAAGCTTTCTTTCTAACTTACGGAGACTACTGAAAGACAGGAAGCTACATGCAGAGTTTACTCTCAAGAGTTTACTGTGGGTGATTAACCCATACCAGGGAAAGGGATTTATCTGGGAGGATAGAAATCATCACATCTTCCTTTCCTGAAAGGCCCAAAGAGATGGTGAAAGAGGAGAGAGGGGAGCCAGACCTGCCATGGGAAAGAGAGTCCAAAGAAGATAGGAGCTTACACAGCTGTAAAAGCAGGTCTGAGAGGAGACAACCTGGACCTACATCACCTTACCTGTGTGCATGCAGGAAGTCTAACACAGGACATATCAGGCAACACTGCACACATATAGCTACCCCAGCACATCCCAAACATGCCCACACAAAGACTGATCTACAACTACTCAATGAGTCAGTTCATCACATCTACTGTTTGTGATCTATGCACAGATATAGCTAGTTTTCTGTGAGCCCACAACCTGAACCGAACCCTAGCAAAATGAAAGATCGCCACTCAGGTCAGTAGGCAGTAGATAACCACAGAAAGACAGTAGCTCTACTGCCAACACTGGTAGAGTTGATAGACCTGATTTCCTACCTGGATATTTGAAGAAGCACTATTTCAGCTATTACTGGAGTTATTATGCTACCTATTACTAAAACGAGCAGCAGTAAGGTGTGACTATGCTTAATCCTACAAGGTGCTGAGCAATCTAGTCTTAGATCAGATGTGACTTAAACATTTTAGTGGCCTACGAACAGGAGTCTCTTTGTCTAAAAGGATTAAAGCCTTCCTTAACAACACAGCTAAGCACATTCAAAAAAGGCAAAAAGTTCACAGCAAGAGTTCTTTAATTAAAGAGAGTATATTAGCAAATAAGGCAAGCTTTTAATTGCAGTTTCACAAACATCTAATAGTATAAAAAGAGTACTACATAGCAAAATAATAGTGCTGCCATGATACTATTAATCATTATGTTTGTTTTTCTTGAAAAAGAGCAGCATTCAGTCTCAGATAAGTTATCTTAGTGTCATAGTGATGGTAACCCATTCAAGTCATGTCCTTATTTTCATGGCTATGGAAGCATATCCGTTTTGTCAGAAAAGTGAAACATTAAATTCTGCCAGTACTTTCTTTTTCTTTTTAAGCATACAATGGACTAAATTCTGACCTTGGTTACACCCGTATAACTTCAGAGTTGTATGAATGAAACTAACAGCAAAATAGGACCTACTTTGTGAGCCTATTTCTGCATAAGTTTAATTGAGCTATCCAAGCAGGACAAGGTTTTGTGTACAAAGGAATTTCATATTTGTTTTTATTGTAAAAACACTTTTTTCCCATCTCCGCCTCACTCCTTTAAAAAAAATAAAGACGAAGCAAGCAGGAACAATGCTAATTACATTTTGTAAGCAGTTTAAGAATGGGCAGGAGGATGGGGAGGCATGGAAAACAGGCCCCTGCAGAAAATGTGTGGAGGGTGAAAACAAAGTTCTCCTGAGATGGATAGAAGTTTCTGTTTCACAGGCTTCCAAATGAATGGTTCAGATGTTGTGAACACAATGGATAGTAATGATGATTACTTTTGCCAATGCCTATGGTGATGTTATAAGCTAATTATATTAGTCATTTACGCAAAGGCAAGATGCCTTTGATAGCTACTATTTGGAGCAACAATTCAGCATGTTGAGTCACTGTTAAGTCACTCTTAGAGCCAGACTCCGATTCCATTTACACCCAAATGAGTCTTCAGCAACTTTACTCTGCATTTAAACCTCTATCCAAAAATCCAGTTCTGGCTATTTTTTTCTGTATATATTCCTTTTTATTTTTCACAGATCAGTTTGAGTTAAATCACCTAATCCACTCTTCGTGGGATTACACTAATGCATATTCTATATCTGAAGAATACCTGATGTCCATAGAAGTGATTAGTATCCATCGAGCTTTATCTATTTGGACATTTACTACTCTGATACTTTGGAGCCGTTAATTTCTCAATAAATGATAAGGAATCCAGATGTATTACTCAGTGGGGAATATAGGCATCAAGATACCATTTGTATCACTGAAAAAATTTCTCCTTTAAATTCCTCCTGAGAAATATAACTAAGCACCAGATTTTCAGGAAAACCTAAAAGTTCCCATCTTATTAACAAACCAGGGTCATGCTCAGAAACCTCACCAAATTCCCACAGGGTATGAAAAACTTTTCAGAGAGAGGAAAAAGGAAAATTAAAGTTAATTCCTGATGATTTTAAAGGACTTGTCTCCAGGAGTTTCTAAATGTTCCCATCCAGAATATCTCCTGTATCATTAGAGAAAGACAGATCCAGCAACCAGCAATCTATTTTAATATTCCAAGTTACTTTCTCTTCTGTAGCTCAAGATCTGCTTGTTAAGAATGAGACTGTGAGAACATTTGAGCTTCCAGTCTTTGGACCCATTGACCCCAAAGTGGTCAAGACTGAGGTCAGCCAACCAGCAGTTTTAATTTGGCTCCTTGCACAGATGCTTACCAAGGCCTCTGCCAGCTCTACCATACCATCCCAATAAGCTGACTATGTCTCACCATCCTAACACAGCTCTATTATCCCCAGTGCAATCTTTCTGTTGGGAAGTGTAGGGCAGCCAATGCAGGAGATATCCACCAGCTTTGTGCTAGCAAGTAAATCTCCAGTACAGAAGTCAGTTCTCTTATGGTGGTAGGGCATAAAAGGGCTCTTTTAGGCCCGTAAGTCCACAGGTCTACAGGCCCACAAGTGTCACTAACACCTAAATCTAACATAATTCATGGCTGCGATGGTAGTAAAGTGAGATTCCTGAGCTCTCTCAAGTTACTGTAGCTTAAAAGGCAATGAGATAAATTGCAATCTTTGTGCCCATTTCAAGAGCTGCACATACCACACATTGCTCTGGCTTTGACTGATTGGTCTTCCTAAGGCTAAATGCTCCAGAGCCTGCCCAGCCAGGAGCTCAGAATTATCCGTCCTCAACTTCTTAGCAAGTAAAGCCTGATTTCTGCCCTTCAGGTCATCTGGGATTCTTTACGTGTTCATGAATCTGCTTTCTCAATAACTGTACTATGGTTTTTAGTTGCAGAGAAAATAAAATTGCATCCATGATGAATTTTCTTTGTTTTCAGTTTCTCTCCCCACCTTTGATATCTTAATCCATACTAACCCAAAGCTTTCAAACTTTGCATACATGACAACTATTGTGACTAGAATCCAATCAAGTTTTTATTAATAGCCACTGAATACTTAAATGTGATATTGTGGGGAAGATCAGAGTTGTCATCATTGTTAATAGAAAGTAGAAAGCCTGTAGGATTTTCAGAGAATTGTGTCAGGACTTTCCCAGACTCAGGTCACATGAGGCTTGTATTTCTGTGCATCAGGAAGATCTCCAGTAAGAAGAAATAGCAATTTACATAACAAGGATACAAGAAATAAAATTCAGAAATCATTCTTGGCCTCTGTTCACTTCTATGAGTCAGTAATTTTTACAAGTTACCCTTATTATATATTTCCACTTCATAAATCATTGGAATTGTTTTTAAGCACAAAATTGGAGGAGGCACTGTTATGGATACAATTTCTACTAATTCTTATATTAGTTAATTCCAAGCACCCTGCAAGTCTCATCAGCAAGAAAATACTTGTACTTACATACACAATATGCACAGTAAGTATATTAATTTTTATAATACCATTTATTTCAAACTTAGTAATTGTCAGGGTCACTGACCACACAATACCCTTTGCTTCATGGGACCCTTCACTGTCCATTTTCCAGCATTCAGACAGGCCCTGGTGCTGTTGTAACTTTTTTTCCTCAAGGGGTCAGTTCATTGTTTGATTCCTTTGAACTTTGGCTGATGCCAGGTGTTTAGAGGTGGATGAATAGCGACAATAGCATAACACACATTTTGTGAAGAAATGACTTTTTGAAGGTCAGTTCCAGGACCTTCATTTTGAAATGCTATCTGAGTGAATACAGATTATAGGAGAGGACTTGATTCTTGACCTATGGGCTTTTTGTGCTTGCTAATTTTGAAAGACACTTTAAAGCCTCTCCTGGAGGATCTTTCTTATTTGTAGTATCTTTTATCTAAAAAAGCATTTGATGTCACTTTTGCTTCAGAGAAATCACTTTTTGAGTTTGAATGTGGGAAGAAGATTCCTCTGTTGGATTGCTTTATTGCTGGGTCTTTGTGACTTCCTTAACTTTCAAACACTAACTGTTCATATTTATAAATCTTGTCTGCTAGATAAGTGTTAGGTGTTTTTTGAGTAGCCATTATGCTGTGAAGTCTGACCTGACACTTGCCCAGATAACACTGGTACCCAGCTGTGTAGCTGCAGTTTGAGATCCATCAACATTCAAAATTCAGTCTTTTCAAAGTTTGTCAAGACTTTGGTTAGTTACAAACTGTATCTTTCACAAATACTATAGAGCCAGTGTAAAATTTACTTCTTGCAATATGTTGGTATTTCTGTTGTTTGTGTTTTGTCAAATCAGTTATGTAGAAATGGAAGGGAAAAAGAAAAATGCAAAACAAAACATAAAACCATATAAAATATTCCATTTTCATCCTCTTAGTTTGGCAGCAGTAAAAGGGAACATGCTAATTGGCACAAAGATGGCGTAATGAGAAATCACAAAGATTATCCACGTGATCCACTTCCTAATACAAATAGTTTATCATCTTACTAGGGCTTACTATATTTGAGGTAAATTATTCTGAAAGTAAAGTGCACAAAAACTTGTGAGGGCCACGTTGTTATGGAATCTGAATGGGGAACTGCAAGTTATGTTCAGCCCTGTTCAAGTGGAGTTCAGGGTGTGTCTTTTTTTTTTTTTTTTGTTAGGAAAGGGAGTCTACACAATTGTATTATCTTTCCTTCCCTTCTCCCAAATAACTTCTGAACTCATTGTCCTATTTCAATCCAACCTGAAATGCCGAAGACAACTATGTTTCTATATAACTCAGGAGAATCAAAAGTGGAAGGAGAGGAGGGAGAGGAGAGTTAGTATCTCTACTAAGGGAAAGCTCAGTTCGGCTCCCTCACCCTCTGCTTGGCTGGCCGGGCAGCATGCACCTTGCCCTGCGGCTTCCCTGCACCTAGGGGATGCTGTCACATGGGAAGGGAGAGAGATTAATTCAGTTCAGGGATTAAGAAACAAAAGCATTAGCCCTCATTAGCCTTGCTGCTCTTGGAATAACAACCCCTCCTGCCCCTGCCACCACTACACCAGTCAGCTTTTCTTTCAATATATAATAATATTAATCCTTTATAGTTCTCAGTGCTATCTGGCAAGTCCTAAATTCTCTGATACTGAGGACCAGTTTGTGGGGTTTTTTTTCACTCTTGCTCTGATAAAGAGTTGCTCACTTAAGTAGTCTCATTAACCCCACTATTCATGTAAGCCACCTGCTCTTTGCTTGAGCAAAGAATGCATAAAAGTGAGCAAGAGCTTTGGGAAAAGTAAAATTTCTACTTATACAGTTCACACGCCCAGTGCTGCATATATTGTTAGCAATGGCACTACAAACACTTCCCATAAAAGAACATTTGGGACCAGATCCGTAGCTTTTTAACTCAGTAAGAGTCTGATTTCAACAGAATTTTGGATCAGGGCCATAAAAAGCAAACTACTTATAGAATCCAGCCTTTTACAAAATGAACAATTGCTAGTAGGTGTATCACCAGCCTTCAGTATTTTACCACACCCTGACATATGTGATTATTCATTATTCTGTGGGAAAAAGACCTTTATATGTAAATCCTGGGAATACAGCAGATTAAAATCAGGTAGTGCACTTAAACACATTTGTAATAATTAATAAAAAATTACAAACAGGTGAGAGAGGATAACTGCCTCTGAAACATTTATTCTACTAGTAATTTTATTACCATTGAATTCTTGCCAGCCAGGAAACACCTAGAGGCTCATGTTTCACACCCAGTATTGCAGAGGTGAAAAGGTAGAACATTCTGCCTTAACAAGTATGCAAAGAGCAACTTCAAGTGGAAACAAGTTTAGCACCCAGCTCTTACTGGCTCAGCCACAGAGAAACTCTCCATAATAACTCGCTTGGTTGCGCAGCTTCTGCGAGATTGTGAGCTTCTGCTTTGGATCTTGGCTGCGGGGAGGCATGCGGCATACACACACGCTTCCCAAATCCACTTGCCCTATGAAGGTTTCCACTAACTGGCTACTTTTTCTGCTTACTCCCTGCTATTAAAAAAAAAAAAAAAAGCATATCACAAGTTTATATTTGAAGAGAGCTAGCTAAAGAGATACATCATAATCATGCAGGGTGCAAACTACATCTTTTCTAAACCAGCAATAAAATGCTGTAGTGGAATAATTATTCATCTCTTAAAGAATAAATCCTTCTGTTGTAATATACTATACAACCCAGAGGCATAGCGATCTCTCCAGACAACAGTAATTCTCACTATCCTTATCAAAAATGACAGTTGTTCCTTTGAAGCAGATTGCCATGGTAAGGCACTAGCTGAAAAGCCAGTTTTGTTCTGTCACGATAGGAACCTATCCCAACTCTGTGCACACTAACATCTTCCTTCTGTGAAAGCAAATAGAATAAATCTTTTCCGTTTCTCCCTGAGACTTGTACTTCTGTTCATTGTGTGTGAAGTTGACTGGAAATGTAGATACACAGAATAGAGCAGACAAGGTTGATTTAAACAAAGGCAGCACTGATATAGTCACTTGGCTTCAGCCAGATCCCTCCTTCACCTGCAACTATCGAGTCTTAGACATGCCTTTATTTACTATCCTGAATGATCCCTATTTAGGAGTTCCAAATAAGCACAAGTTAGGTATTTGTTCATTAATCTTGATACAAGTATTTCTTCAGTACATGTTCTGTAATGGTGATAGAAAAAAACATGTACCAATAAACTCATTAAATAGCACTCAAAATATTTCTGTACTGTGCCTTGCATCGTCTCTGCCATGAGGAAGAATTGGGTTTTGGTGTTTGCTTTTTAAATACAAGGCCAAAGCATTGGCTTTAATGCAGATAAAAATATTGGCACCAGTATTGACACTACTGCAGCTAGTACCACATAATCCTCCTGCCCAGAGTACTGGCACAGATGCAAGTAGATACACCTTGAAAGGAACTGGTTACAGACTGAAGTCTGTCCGATTTGGCCCAGGAAGAACAAGGTTTAAAATAAGCACTAGCAAAATGGCATTTTGAATGCCAGTCTGCATCATCTAGCTCTGCAAACTGCTCTTGTATTCTTTCCCTGGGCAAAATGAAAAAGTGGGAAATGAACATGCTCTTGGGTATGATATATTCTCATAATGATCATAGTCAAAGCATAGAAATTCGACACAGTTAACAGGGAGAAGGAAAGCCTTCTATTAAACCTATGGTAGCATGGAAAAAAACAGATGTTCTGGGCACACAAACCCCTCTTAAGATAGAAATAGAAGCTTTTTATTTACATTATGCTTGCAATTGCTCAGGCAGAGACTGGGAGCAATACCATGCTGCTGAGGTGACCAGTAATGCTACAACAAGCACAGCCCTGTAGTAATCCAAAGGCTCATAGTCATTCTTCAGAAAGGTTTAATGAATCACACACAATTATGAATTAATAAAAATAAATAAATAAATAAATCTATTCACAAATAATTCTTAGAACAGGGAAAGACTGTAAGCTACATACATGGGTGGGAGAGAGCGAATTCGTCTAGCTGCATATGTAGATTCATTACGTCACTCAGATTTAATTTGTACCAGGAAGAAAGGAGGAGTCTTATCCCTTATCATCTTGCGCATGATGAGATCATTTTCATCTGCACAAAGCAAACATGGGGTCTTACTCTATCAGAATTCTGCATTCCCATTTAAGCATTTTACATCTACCACACACTGGTCTAACTGACCAGACATATTATCACCTCAGGCATATTGTCAGCCTGCGTATGGCGCTAGCCATGATTAGCTAAAAGATATAGTTGAAATTATTTTTATAAATAGGAAATGTGTAGCAGGGGTGTGGGGGGAGAATGGTGGCTTATGATAATAAAGGCGGTTTAGTATTATATATATATATATAGGGAGAATTTATACTTTGTTATAATTTGTTAGCACTCTGGACACATCATTTTTCATCATGTACTTTGAATGAGAGAAAGATACACTTTATAAGAATCCTCCATGCTTATATTATAGCATCATTCTCTCTTAATAGCCTTCTGGCTATCCACATGCTTCATAGTAGAAATTATCTGCCAAAATCACTTAATGTTGAAGATATCATGGGACTGCAGGAAAAAGTCCACATTACAGTTTGTCTTCATTTCTTCTTCAATTTCTTTATTTTTCCATCAATCACAATAGTTGATTCCTTAATAGTGCCCTTGAGAATCCCTACCAAGAAAGCAGAAAGTCCACAGACTCTCTCTCAGTCAGATGTTTCAAGCGTACTCTGAGGATCTTGTAAATCTTCTCTAATACAGAATGGATCATTCAGGTCTCAAAATGTTTAATATAATCTCTCCTCCAGTCAGCCTAAGGGACCACAATCCTCAGGGCTGCAGCCCTTCCCCTAATTTTCTGAGGTTTTGAAAATGTCAAGGCTAATCTTAGATTCACATAGGGTTTTTTTAAATAAGTTGCTTGACCTTTGTGTTTCACAGATATTCTGACTGATGCAAACCAATTACAAGGAAAGTTTGTCACCATTTTTTTTTCTTTGGGATATTCATAGTCTTTCCTGCCACTGTCATCCAGAAGCAGCTTTTAAGACTTGTGAAACACTATAGCTATGGCTGATCTGACCTCAAACCATTCCGCAGCTGCAGATTATCTGTAGCTACAGCAGCTACAAGTTCCCTTCTGGCTGCATGCTGGCAGAGGAAATGTCTTCTCTCATAACCTACAAGAATTGCCACAATAATAGACCAGTAGTAAGAGTAATACCCAGCTCCTGTGAAATGCTTTTTATTAACTGCTTTCATGGAGTTTTACAAAGGTGAGGAAATGCTACTGCCATTTTTAATGGGAAAACTCAAGCACTGGGCAATGCTATGGGTTCAAAGTCATCCGCTAGGTGAAGGGCAGAGCTGAAAATACAGACTTGGTTTTCTAAGGCCACAGATAGGATACTGACCTTATTAACATGAGTCGGTGTTGTTCAGTAGATTAACCAAGCAATCAAATACTTTTTCGATTTTCCATTTTAGTACTGGCTCTGACACCTAGTCCCTTTAATAGCCTTGGTTAAGCCACTGAGAGGAATCACTTTGAATAGGCTAATGTCAAGGTTTTTTTATCCACACATGCAATTTAGGCTTTCGTAATTTGCTTCCTGGTTCTTATACTTGCACAAGGATACACATATTTAATAACTGACTTTTTTAACTGTGTAGCTTACACTGACAAGTCCTGATTGATGCAATCTGTAGATTTGCACCCATAACAGAATTTAAGGTGCAAAAACAAGTTTTCCACCTTCCCAGATCTAAATATGCATGCACAGGAGAACTACCCTTCAGAAATATGACCTAAAATCATGCCAGATGATACATGATAGTTGCCCATAAGTCTCTCAAACTCCATCTTATTTTAAATTACCATTTAAGTATCCTAAAACAGGAGCAGACATTCACAGACCACATTATGAATAATATAATTCAGCTAAATTTGCCAGGAGGTTGGAGGATTCTCTCATTGACCCAAGACCCAAAACTGGTCCTCTATTTGCTTATTCTGGCTGAAAAACAGTCAGTTATGTCTACAAAGAATACAAATAAGTTTTTCAAGCATTTCACAATATTAAGGCCTGAGCAGGGTCTTTCAACAGTTTTCAGCATCACTTCAATATTCTTCTGTCACACCATTGCGTTCTGGCAACGGATACTTGTGCACATGGAGCATATGTGACTCAGCAAAGCATTTCCCTAGATTTCAGTGCAATCATCTTTTGATGGAGATACACCCTTGATTATGCGTCCAGCAGCTGTGATACTGTCACACCACTAATCCTTAGGAAGTATGTCTGCAACATGTTATGTATTCCAGGAAGGGTCACACATGTGATTTTTCCCTTGTCACATGCCTTGCTACAATAGGCAGAAGGCAGAAAGATAAGGGCTATTGGAAGACAATCTGTAATTTTGCCCAGCATTCACTCTACAAACATTATCTGAAGGTGATAGGATAATCTAAGGACTCTCTCAATGAGAACAACTTTCCTACTCAAAGGTGTAAGAACACCACTAATATTTCCTGAAATTCTCATGAACTTTTCTCATTATTGTCCCTATTCTACTGTCATTATTGAGCTTGAAACCTAAGAGAGTGTTCTTCTATCAACAGCATTTCTAACCTGGCCATTACTGTAGTACTTCTAGATATTAGGTAAGGTTTGGATCTTTCCTTACATTTCTTGGTTATATATGATGGAACTGATGGAATGGCTGTAGGAAGCCTTGCAGCTATTTTGTCTTAATGAACATACCTTGGGACACATTATTTTCAATGGGTATACCCCCTTGATTTCCTATTCTTAACATTTTTGGTGGAGTTACTTGAGAAGGAGCAGGTAGCCTCCCAAAATTTCAAATACAGTTTACCCCTTTTATAAGAAAGGTTGTAAATACAAATATGGAAATAAACACCAATGTGAAAAGCACAGACTGTAAAAGGGGAAATATCTTTAGCAGGAGTAGATTTTGCAAGTGTTCCTAATTTTATTACATTTCAGCCAAAGTTACTAAGCCATCATTCTGCAAAGGTGTAACACCTAGTGTGAGTGTCATGGAGAACTGTGAAGTTTCCTCATATAGTATAGCACCATTACAGAAACACCTGTGTTAAAAATAACTTCAAGCTTGTCTACTCTGAAGTATTCCTTAACCTTTAAAATGTTTCCTTTCCTACCTGATGCTTTAATACTTGCATTGTGTTCCAGATCACAGCTGTGACAGCAAAAGCATCATCTTTTTTTTTCCTGTTCTTCTGACAAAGGATAGTACTTTTCTTTAGTGACAAATAATTGCATCTATAGCTGTAATAAGCACATGCACACGTGTGGCAAGTTGGGATGAAAAAATCCAGTGCAACATCTATCCATTTTGTGTCTGCCTCCCTGTCCTCACCCAAGGTGTGACTGCCATGACTCTCTCCCACAAGTGGCACTGTGTTGGTCTGTAGCAGTAATGACCCCAGCTGGGGGGCTCACCCTTCTCCATGGCACCCACTTCCACCCCAGTGTCCTACAATGCTGCTGGGGCAGAACAGTAAGCCCAATGTAAGTCCTGGCATGCACGTGAATTGCTTCTAAAGAGGGGCGTGAAGTGTTTCCCAAGAGGGGTGAGGAAGAGTGTGAGAGAAATTAGCTGAAAAAACTTAAAAATATCTGACCATCAAACGGGTCCTTGGTGACCAGAATAGACTCACTCTATCTGCTACAGCTCATGCAGGAGCACAAAAGAACAAGATTCTCCTTGCAATGGTCTTCATGAGAGTTTCCTCTTTTGGGAGGAAATTGTCAACCAGCAAAACTCATACATCTGACGTTTACATAGCCTTCTTCACCCAGCTTGGTATGGTAGACATTTGAGAGGTAAGAGAAGTGAAGAGTGTCTAAAAAGAGTGGAGTCCTTCCACCCTTCACAGCTGCAAAATGCAATGAGTTAGGGACAAGTAAGGCAGCAGGCTGAGGCAGCTTGAGAACCACAAAGTTTTTTACTTTTCACCCTTATCCTGGTGGTTGTTAATGCAGAGTAGAGCCTGTCCTGCAAAAGGTTTACTTTGTGTATAATACAACGTTTCTTTGTAGAATCAATAACATCTCAGACCAAAGAAAAACCACCAACAACCTCCTTCCTAGGAATGGCACATTCCTGATTCTCATTCACTACTTTATCCGCCAGCTGTTTTAACTGATTAGTCAAAGGCACACTCCTTGTTGACATCAAATGTGTGGCAAAAACAAGTGTATAAATGAATAATTATTTCCAACACTTGCAATGAGATTAAGCGCTTATTGGATTAGGAAAATAACAGGATTTAATGGGGTCATTTATGCTGCAACTCTAGTATAAAAATGTACAGTGCATGCATACATATCAGATTACTATCTCTATAGTCCATCTAGCTATAACCATTTAAATATTTTATCTATCCAGCACTAATACATTTCTGGTCTCTTCCTTTTTAATACACTACAGGTGAGTGTCCTTGGGCATCTCTGCAGTGAACACGTGACACAGTTGTTATTGCCATTAGCGAACAAGCATTTTCCAGTATGAGCTAATTTTGGTATCTTATAACTTTCCTAGATCTGGGGAGTTGCCTTTTAAGCCTCAGGCATGTACGACAAATGCTTCTCCCTCTGTACGTTGCTGGAGTCATCACAAACTCTACCAGTCTTCATTGCAGTTCCCTACAGCTTCCTGGGAAAAAGAAAGGAACAGGAAAGGATGATTTGGTGAACCCACATATGTACCATTGTATTGGTTGTGCTTGGCAAGGTTTTGGGGCAGGAGGGCTGTAGGAGTAACCTCTGTGAGAAGAGGCTGGGGGCTGCCCCATGCTGGACACAGCCAGCTCCAGCAAGCTCCCCAATGGACACACCACAGGGCACAGCTGAGCCCATCAGGGGAGTCTGTGGTGCCTCTGTGAAAACATACTTAAGAAAGGGTAGAAAACACTGGACAGGCAGAGAAGGAGGGGGAAAAAAGAGTGAGAAACAACAGAGGGAACACCAAGGTCAGAGGAGGAGGAGGAGGAGGAAGAGGTTCTTCCGGCACCAGAGCACATATTCCCCAGCAGCCTGAGGAGAGGACCACGCCAGAGCAGATGGATATTCTTGAAGGAACTGCAGCCCACGGAGAGCCCAGAATGGAATAGGTTTTTTCCTGAAGGATTGCAGCCCGTGGAGAGGACCCACACTGGAGCAGGGGAAAAGCGTAAGGATGAAGAAGCAGCAGAGAGAAAGTGCTATGTATTGATGGTAACCTGCATTCCCCATCCTCTCTACAACATTCAGTAGGGCAGTGAGAGGACTCGGGAGTGAAGGAGTGAAGTTAAGCCTGGGAAAGGGGGAAGGAAAGGTGTTGTTTTAATGTTTGTATTCTTGCTTCTCACTACCCGAAACTATTTAAACTGGCAATAAATTAAATTAATTTTCCCAAGTCGAGTCTGTTTTGCCAGTGATGGTCATTGGTAAGTGACCCCCCTGTCCTTACCTCGACCCACAAGCTTTCTCATTCTTGTTTTTTTCTTTTCTCCCCCTGTCCTGCTAAGGGGCGTGTAGCTGGGTGGGCATTTGGCTGTTAGCCAAGATGAACCCATCATACCATTTGCAAATTCTGGACTGATTTTTTCAGATACTATGATTTACAGATGGTGTCGTGGTGTAGCATGTCTCTCTGTTTTCCAGGCTAATTTGAAAAAGAACGATCCTGAGTATCTGTTCCTTACTGGTAAGATCAATATGGACATCTGAATGGTGGAACAATAAGCTGCTTTTCTTCGGTCTAGATTGCAGAGCAACAAACTTCCTGAAGTCACCTTGATCTGGAGTTGATCAGGAGAGTCAAAAGGTAAATGGTGCTGGAAATTGTAGAATGATCAGAATAAAAACAGGTGTCCACAAAAAAAAAAGTCTGTCTGAATCCCAAAGAATACTGACAAGTGTGAAAGCAATCAAGACAGGGAATAGCGATAGGTATTTCTCTATTTTGAATGGCTATCTTTTGACTTGTCTAAACTGAAGGAAGCTTGGCTTACATGCCATTTGCGCTCAGCCCTCTGTATGCTTAATCTGCTACGTGTCCTTTAAAAAGATGTACCTGGCTGCTTAAATTCCTGGAAAACAAGCACTAGTATTGGCTGTAGGACCCTACTCATAAGTGACAGAAAACCAGCCTTTTTTCCAGGAACAGAGTTAAATTAAAGACTCAGTAACTAAAGTTGTGTGATTGTTGATGCTTCCATTCACAGGTCATTCAGACAAAATGAAAAATGGTGAGCAAATCTAAGTGTTTTTAACAACTTTTTTAACTGTATGAAATATTTAACTTAACCTGAAACATAAATTTCATTGTGATTTTGAGAGTTTCTTTACTTTTTTAAAATACATTTCAAGGAAAATTGAACATGTATAGTATTTTCAAACCAGAAAATGATACTATTTATTTTAAAGTATTGCAATTAAAAAAAAAAAATGTTTTCCAATTTATTTTCAGGAGTTTAAGGAAAGTTACTTTTTGTTTGGTTGGTTTTGACAAATAACTTTATAAAATGAAATCAAGTTCTCAGAGTTGTTTGGTACTGCTGAACCTGCCTTTTTCATGTATATGAAAAATACATACGCTGTATCAGTTGAAAAATATTGACAGACTCTACCTGGAGCCAGACACACTCCACCTGGAGTGTTAAAGCTCTGGAGCCGCCACGAGGGAGAAGTCTGGGGAAGGTTGAGGGATGGATCAGTGCTTCTTATTGATCCCAGTGAAGTTGCTTAGGTCTTTGAATACCAGACAAAGCTATAAAGCATATAACAAAACTAAATAAACAAAAGAATAAGTATGCCCTTTGATGTCCTTTTATTTAGGTAAAGCTTCCAAAAAAAGTAAAAAAGACTGTATCTTATCTCCTTGGAAAGTGAATGTATAATTTAATTAATATTTCTCTTTTTTTTAAGCTTTCTGAACAAAGCAAAAAGCCTGGCCAAGAGAGGCAGACAACATAGCATGACAAACTGATCACCCCAAATCTGGATTCAACAGGTATAGTCAATATTAAAGAGTAAGCATATTTTCACCAAAACCATCTTCCCCTCTTATTGCTACAGATGCCACATCTCTCACATTTGAACTGTCACACAGCCTCAGGCTGTGTGAAGGCAACCTGTAAAGGCTGGACCCTGCTCAGAAGCATATACTTAGCTTTAAGAAAAGGGATGATCTTATGAAGTCTAGGAAATACTCTCATCCTGAGAGCTGAGCATGTATCTAAACACCTCACTGTGGGTTCCTCGCAAATTCCTGTCTCTCGTTTGGTAAGTATGATGTCCACATGGTTAGACTGACCCAAGAGGTGGTCTACAAGAGGTATCCAACTCTCATTTGGCAGCCTGACTTTTCCACAGAGAGAATGGGAGCAGTTTTGGGGGTAAAAAGGCATGGGTGACTCGGATCACCAGATCTGCATTATTAAAAGGAAATGGAGGTGAAGGAGGAGGAAAGAAGGATGCATACCCCCGCCCATACACAACCCCTAAAGCCTGCTGTTATATTGGAGGGAGGGAGGAAGACAGGCAGCAACACCTCACAGCCAGAATGGGTGGAGGAGGAAGGAGGTGGCAGAAGTGAGGCTGCTTCCATGTTTTAGAAAAGAAGAAAGAGAGAGTAACCTTGCCACAGCCTCCTGCATGTGGGACAGGGCAGGAAGGAAGCTGGGAAAGCAGGACACAGACCATCTGCTCACCCAGCACCCAGAAATCCAGCAGAAATCCTGACCTTCAAGGTGGGAATCCTGCCCCTGAAGTGGTATCTTGCCCCTGAAGCTGCCAAGGCTGGAACATGCTGAACTAGGACATGAGCTTCTTTGGGCTAGGTCTACGGGCCTGCTTACTTCTCATCACTGCAGCGTGACTGCAGTCAGTGCTGAACCCCACACCTCGTCTATGCTTGCAGTAACCGTGACTGTATCAAGCCCAACTACTTCTGAAAGTTTTCTGTCTTTCCTTACTCAAATACAAGAAGCTTCATTTTGTGAAAGCCTAGTATCTTTTTCCTTTGTGGTTTTGCTGGTAAAACATGGTGTTCATCACAAAACATCATGTAGCCAAAGTCAACAGGGGTATTTCTCTCACCTTCATGCAGTTCTCCTGTATAAAGTGATATGAGATATCCTGGCTGTCAATACCTACTACAAAGCTATATAAAGCCCACAATCAGTTTTCCTTAGGAAAGGAACACAGCTATGGTAACTGGTCTCCACTGGTGGAAGGCAAAATTGCTCCCAAGGGAGGGCTCTCAGGACCAAGTGAAGCCACCAGGGTATCAAGGTCATGGAGCAGTGCAGGATGTCCTGTGTCCATGATGTGAAACACGTCCCCCCCACCAGACTCTTCCACTGCTAAACCCCCAACTCAGATGTGTGGACAAAGCCAGTCCTATGCTATTTAGTGAGTTTTCCTGAGACCAAACAGATTCCATTGCTGCTGGGTTTTCTTAAGAACATTCTTTCTTCTTTTTTTCTATAGGAATGGTGTCTTGGACTTTTTGTACTTGCTCAGGCACTCTGTATATGAAACAGATATAGATATGCATGTCTGCTCACACTGTTCATCCCCCAAAATCTCACCACATCTACCTGGTCACTGACTGAATAAATCAACTGAATTTCCCCATTTCAGGATCAAATCAGAAGGGGACTAGCTTATCTGATACTCTGTTCCATATCATCATACTGGACAGTACCCAGGTCCCACCCTCATAATTTGTTTTTGAGGCTAAAATCACTGTTATCTAAAAGGAGGCAATATGTTCTCAGTAGTGTGCAAACATTGGTTCAAGTACCCTAGATCTGTGATTTAATGCAAATACATTCTTTAGATTGTATTGTCAAATCTTTTCCCTTTTCCTTTTTAAAATCAAAAATATAAAAGGTTATGATGGCATGAATTTTTTTAACCAAGAAATTAGACTCATGGACAGAAGTTTGGAAATCCATAGCTGTGGTTTCTGTAACTAAACTACAGTAAGATATGTCATTAAAAATGCCTACACATCCAAAGTTCAATACATAATTTTGTATGCTGTTTCAAATAATAATGAAGTAAAATAACTTAAGGGTTTTACGTTCACTTTTAACCCTGTTCACATGTGGATTTGCTGTGCAAAGCTAGGTGACACAACTTTTATGAAAAGTCAAGGTAAATTCACTATGTGCTATTCTACTTATATACTCATCACACAAACACACAGATGTGCACATACACTCACTCCTACCTACATCAGTGACCAAAGCTGAAAATAAAACTGGTTTTCATGTTGTCTGTGCCTATATCACAGTGATGTTGCAAAGGTGGGACTTGAAAACACCTTCCCAGCTTGCAGCTGTCTTATATATGAGGATTCCTGAGCTCAGCATGGAATTTCTACTTTTCAACTTTCTTTTTGTTCCAATAAGTACATGAAAACAAACAAACTAAGCATGACTTACTTAAAATAATTTGATCTAACTTTTACTTCTTCTATATCTTTACTATTTTCCTATTTGAAGACCTCTTGTCATATTTTCCTAGTTTTTTCCTGCTATCCTCTTTACTGAGGTCCTCATATCTGTCCTCTCCCAAACGTTTCCTGTGTTTTTAATCAGATCATCCATGCAGAGACATAGATGTGATCACATACCGCATTCCTCATCAGAGGATTTTGAAGACATCACCATCACTCACACAACAGTGTCTCCCTTTCCCCGAACATCTCCTCTCAGATCACTACAGATGGGCTCAGTCTCAGGCTTCCTTTGAACACCACTCTCCTTGCACACAACTCATTCTTGTTTTCAGAAATGCTCTCTTCCCTCTATGGATAGGGGATGCATTTGTATTTACAGTAATCCATGTATATTTGGTGGCCAAAGTTCACAAATATCATTCAAGTATCCAGGCTTGAAACAGCTAATCTCAAGAAAGTTGATTTAGATCAGAGCAGCCTCTCTGCTGAAAAGACGTCACACCATCACTTCATTTCCTCCACTGGCTTCCTGTTGAAGACAAGGTCATATTCAAGATTTTAGCCTGTATTTTCAAATCCAGATACATGACTAGTCTGAATTATATGTGGGATTGCTTTGTCCTCTGCGATCATGACACTTTGCATCAGCTACTCTCCAGATGTGAACAAAGCGTCTCTCTCAGTGCAGAAACGTGTTAGTGCAGGAGACAGAACTTGGCCAGCAGCTGGTGTGCATAGCTAGAAAGGAATTCACGTCCGGTATGCACACGAGGACCACAGACTCATCACCTCAAACACAACATATATCCCACCACATATCCCACAACATACATCCCACCACGTATCCCTAAAGCAACACTTCACAACAAAACAGTCTGAAGCCAAAGTGAGCCAGAAGATGGATGGACAAATAGATACCTTTGCAAGTATAAGTGGCAGGATAAAAACATGAGTTGCTTTATTCACAAAGGATAAAGCTTTAACAAATATACCCAAAACATATCATTAGATTGCTTAAACCACTGGCCCAAAATATTTGTCATGCATATACTTTGTCATGCAGATAGTGTCCATGCTGCCCACACATGGGCACATACCTATAGGCCAACCACAGATCAAACATATCAGTGTCACGCTGAACGAATCCCCATCCCATTGTGCTCATTGAAAGTGCTTATTTATACATTGACTACTTCTGTGACTGACAGCAGGTGGGATCTGGACATAGATTTGCACAGTTTGCTTAAAACCTCTTACACAGGTTTTAACTTGTGTCTTAATTCCTAGTTTCATATTCATTTTTCACTAGCTTGAGCATAAGAGCAAAAAAAGTATGAGTCAATCAGTAAGAGTATGTTCCTTCGTAACTAGGAGCTCAGATTTCAGACACAGGATCTGCTTTGGCTTTTGTATAGCTTGAACAAATTTACATTAAGTGACAAGTGATGTCATACAGCTGAAGGACATAAATGTCAATATGTGATGTATGGTTCCTATAGCCACAGACTCAAAAAAGAACTGTAGTAGGGAAACTAGAGTGATTATTTTTTCAATACCCCAGAGAATCTTCAGCTTCCATTTATCTCAGCAGGTGCTGCATATGGTCTGCACTTTTCGGAATCCGGCCCCTATAGCCCTATTGCTGTAAGGACAGAAACACAACCTGAGCAGTCTCCTCCTTCAGATATGGGAAGATTTACTCAAAATGTTTGTGAACAAACTGTCTTGTATATTTTCTGCCTTCAAGAAATGTACAAAGCAATCTGTAAGGATGTATAAATGACTTGCTTCTCATCAGCTGTGGGACTCTGTAGCATCCTTCATGCATTTAGAGGTTGGAAGCTGTTTGTTTTACCAGTTAAGCCCACCACAACCAAATCTGCATGGGCTCAGAGCTGGAGGTTCAGAAACCATCAGGAAAATGGAGGCTTGCTGGGCTGCATTACCTTTATGGTATCATTTCCACCAATGTGTGTGAGGTGAGGTCTCCCTCAGCTCTTTGTAGCCTCTTGCACCCCAGCCCCCAGTTCCAGCCTCATAGAGAGTGGTTTGTGAGGCCCATAAGAGAGGAAAACAGTGTGATGATTATGAGTCCCTCCACCTCCACGGGAAGGGGTGAACCTAAATGGAAAGTCTGTCTTTGGTATCGATATGGTGTGTACAGTTTGTCCTTGAGATAAGACTTTAAATTATGACTGAGGGCTCCCACTCACACAAGTGCCTCCAGCTTCAGCCTTCCACACTCACAGCTGCCCAGCAGGTTACTGCCCTTTGAGGTCACCTCAGACAAAATATACCAACATAAAACTGTTTTCTGCCCTGAATCACATGACAACAAATTCTCCAAACAATTATTTTACCAAACTCAATCTAAAAAAATTACCTTTTAAGTGTGTCCAATACCTTCCTTAACGTGGCATCCAAAGCAGGAATGTGTTACAGAGTGGGTTTTGAAGACCATTTTCTGGCTTTTAAGTCAAATTAGCACTTTTAATAAAATCAAAGTAGCACTGTGGCAATGGAAACCCTGTATTTGTTCAGGGAAGGTAAGACTGTTAAGACAAAGTCCAAAAAATCCCCTAAATATCACCAGTATGCAAAATGGTATGACACTATAATAAAAATACAGCTATTTAAGGGAATAGAACATTAGTATGACTGGATGCATAAAGAAAACTGATACACATGCATATCAATATGATGTTTAACCTCTTGGAAATCAGTTAAATCAACAGAGTGGCTGAAACTATTAGTCTAAAACAAAGTGTTACCACTTCAAATGCACAAACAGGCGGATTCTGATAATGGAGCCGCTGCTCTGGTCCACAGTTTCTTGCTATACTCTATACTTCAGGGTTGCTTGAGCAAAGTGAACTGATACAGTGGGAATAGGAATGCTTAATCTCAAAGGCAGCTGTATTTTTAAATATATTTTTTAGCACTTCGTGATGTATTTGCCTGTGTCAGGAGACTTAAATATTTAAACAGGGTGACAAAGTTCATTTCAACCTCAATGACAGTCAAACCCCCTGACATCCCCCTTTTGTAATGTGAGCAGAATTTTCTTCATACAACAGCCTACCTCAAAGGAGCAAGGAAAAAAAAAAAAACTTCTGTTCCAACTTTTAAAGCCCTGAAAGTCTTTGCAATGTCTCTCTCACCTTTACCTACTTTGCCACCCCACCCATTTCCTACCCATAGCCATTTATTTTTCAAACCGAGCTGCAAACACATTCGCTGTGGAGAACCAGCTGCCCACTTCATCGCTGAACACAGAGGGGAGAGGAGGCTAGCAGCAATTACCGACCTCCCAGGGGACCAGGCGTTTTTCAGCCTGATCTCAGGCCTAAATCTTCCCAGGGCAGCTCGGGCTTGCCTTTTTCTTTCCCCAGCACAGCTCTCAGGTCTGCCGGAGGGGTGTGTCTGTCCTCCGGCAGACCCGGGGATGAGCAAGCGCCTTTAAAATGTGACAGAACAAGAAACGCGGATCTGTTTTCTCACCCGGCGCAGCCTCTGGGGTTTCAGCGGGCGCCGGGTCACCCCGCGCGGAGCCATCTCGCGGTCCGCCGCGGGAACGGCAGGCGGCGGGGCCCGCCCGGCACCGCAGGCTTCTGCCCGCTCCCCGTCCCCCCGCTCCTCTCCTTCCTGAGGAGATGTGATAATCCGTCCCCATTTTGGGTCTCCTGCGCCCCATACGTGTGCCCGCTCGGCGCTCGCCGTCCCCCGCGGTGTACCCTGTTCTCAGATGGGCACCCTGAGTTTGGCAAGAGCCAGAGGCAACAGCAGGGTTGGTGCAAGTTCACGTTCGCTTTTCTAGCTGAAACACTGAGGGGAAGGCAGAGCGGTGTAGCAGAAAAAAAGCTCTTACTTGGATGGGAAAAGATAATGGTTGTCCTCAGGTAAAGTGCTTGGCTCGTGTTGTGGCACTGTCACTACCAGCCTGAGAGGAGAGGCAGGACAGAGCTCTCACCAGCCCCATCCTTGCACCGTCCCTTATTTTGAATTGCCTGTACCAGGCCCCCGCCACAGGGCTGAGCACCTGCGGCCGCCCCAGGTACGCTGGGAGGGGGCACCGCAGGGCTGCAGGCTGCGCAAGCGAGGGGAAAGCTCCCCTTTGCCTTTCTGACACTGCGGGGGGGAAGGGAAGGATTAGCCTTGGCTTAGAAAAGGCCGTTCAGAGGAAAGGAAAAAGTATTTGTTAAGAGAAATAGGTTTTATGCTGAATAACACAAGGGTACAAAGAAGATTGTGTATTTTGCATGGAGAGTTAGTAGCAACCACGCTGACAAATATTAACTGTAAAGGGAAATAACACCTCAAGAATGGCTCAGTCAAAGAGAGTTTAATCTGCTGAAAGGGCTTATTTTGGGGTTTTTTTGGTTGTTTTTTTTACCAGTAACAAGCAGCGGGTGCATGGAGGGGCTGAGAGGAACAGGGCAGGAAGAGGAGCGCCTGGAGCTCCCCTCTTGCTGTTTATCTCCTCGCAGTGGGGGCCAGCGTGCAAACCCCTGAGCAGCGTGAGGAAAGGAAACAGAAACCAACCCGCTCCCAAGCGCACCTGAGTGCTTGCAGCCCCTTTCTTCATGTGGTGAATCGAAAAACATAAGGAAATGGGAAAATCATGCCCCGTGCTTTTCCAGAGCGTTGCAGTTCAGTACCCTGCCAGACCTGCTCTTCCAATACCGGGGTGTAAAAGATAGCACACAGCTAACGCAGGAGTCCCCCAGACCCTATCTCTTCAAACAGGAGAATGATGGAAGCAGCTGATTACCCACTATTTTGACATTTATGTCCACCTTGGCCTCTTCTTCCTCCTTAGCTCCTTCTTCCGTAATCAGCCAAAATGGACATGGTCTTCCACAGAGTGGACAAGATTTTAATTGTGTCTGGTGGGAAATGAAACAGTCACTGCCTGCCCGCCATACAGCCATGCCACTGGCCATGGGAGTGAGGGGGGAGCAGAAGCTGCCTACCAGGGACTTCAGCTTCCCGGGCAGGCAGGGAGAAGGCGAAGAAATTAAGTTTCTCCTTCCCCCTCCACTTCCAACTTGCCCTATGCAACAGCTGGTGTGGCTAAACAAGAACAAGAGGATCTTGTTATTCCAACATATTACTCTAGAAACAAAGCAAGTCTGACATGTTCCTACCTCTCCCATACTGCAGATAGTTTAAAGACCATATCAGTCTCTGCCCCTCTGTCATGCTTGTGCAAACGTTGGTGGAGCTTCTTAGTAAAGCAGTGACTGAAACAGCCCAGCCTGAAGAAATGCTTTGAAAACAAAAAAAAGAGTGATTGTCCACAAAACATTTGTATCCATTACATTGCCTCATGGAGCTATTGGAATAAGCAGAGAGACAGCAGTCTTCAGCCAGCTTTCCCAAGACAAAATGTCTGCTGGTCTCCACCATTGTTGAACCATCAGAGTCACAGCAAATAGGAAAAATGTTCCTATCATTCCTATGTGTGACACAGAGATGTGGGCTTCAAGTCCCTGCTTGGTGACTCTCGGGGAGTCCTGCAAGCCCCACGGAGCCTCAGCCTACTACCTGCAAAAAGCAGCTTCCCTGCCTGACACAGCAAGTAACGAAAAGACTGTGACACACTCTGACATAGTTAAAATGGAGCCCATAAAAGCACTGGAGCTAGAAATTCCTCTGCCGCCCTCAGGCAAGGGGTTCTGGGGAGGATTTCTGGCTCTGAGGGATGGCGACCACCCAGGCCGCCGGCACAGCAAGCTGGCACAGGGCAGCTACGTCAGCGTGGCACTGTGCCCAGCTCATCAGCTCTTCCGAGAGAGTTTCCTCACTGCCCTGGGTTATGTCTTTCTCACGAAGATTTTACAGGGATGTCATAACTATACGTCCTCCCATATGCACAGTTAAGAATTAGAGCTTTCTTAACCCTGCATAATTATTAACATGAGAGCAATTAGATAGAAAGATCAAATAGCTTGTTATTAAAAGACCAATGAAGAATATAAAAATCTACCAATTGGCATAAGAAATCTTGATGCCAGCAGACTAAAACACATAACCTATGGAGTGTTTAGTTTATGTCATATGATTTATGCTATGGGATGTATTTTTCAAATTCCATCTGTCCTGTGCTATCTGTGAACAGTATAATTCATCATGTAGGTCTCCAGGTAAAAGGGAAGTGACACCTAGTGTGGCTGGCTTTTGCCTAATCCCACACTTTTATGATCAGACCTTAGAATATTATTTTAAGTTCAGCTAAAACATTAATTGGAGATTCTGATTTATAGCTGATTTTTTTTCACCATTGAACTGATAAAATAAGCTATAATGAGAACTTTCTGGATGATAGATGTCATTCTCCTGAGCAGTGCTATTAGCACTTGTCCAGTTTCAGGAATATATATTAAAGAAAAAAAAAAGACACACATATGGCTTGGTGTAATTATGTAGCCCTTCGGAGTAAAAGAACTATTTAAGAGAACACAGCTTCATAAAGCTATGTTTATCTCCTTTTAATTTCTGTTACTTTTTCCAAGTCTGTCAGATTTACATATAATTTTACATTTTGTCAAATCAAGTTGATAACACTAATTTCACAGAAATAAAGGCCAACATTCATAAACTACAATAACAAGCCAACACATGCCTGCATCTGTGAATGGGAAGGGGGATAAGAAAAAGGCCTTGTTTTGGTAGGCAAACAAATTTCAGTTCGCGTTTCACAAGGGATTATCATTAGTCTTGAGCAAACTCAATGTCTGTGAACATCGTACGTTAATCTTATGGTCCACAGGTTTTGCAGAGCCAGCTTGACTTTGCAGACTTTCCTTTGATGTAATTTAAGCCTTTTTTTTTCCCAAGTAAGAATTAGGACTGTACCGTAACTTAGCAGGTAGGAAAAAACACTCAACTACCTAATGTGCCAGATATTTCTTTGAACCGTGAGTAGACGGTATTACTAGTATTCCTTTCAGATCCTCTGTCCGTACTATCTAATACATTCTTCACACTATGTTCATATTTGTTTTCCCATGCTCTTCTACTTCTCTTATTTTATCATTAGATATTATTCGATGTGCTCATCTTCTGAAAAGAACAAGAAGCTAATAATATTTCATGATTAAAAATGTTTTTTGAATGGGCTTGTAACGAGGTAAAATGAGTTCACCTATCTCTAGTTGTTTTGTATACAGTACTGTCCTAATAGAAACACCTTGACAGAATCCCCTTAATTAAAACATTCAACAAACTGAGAGCCTGTGGTAGCTGGCTTTATGGATTTACACAGTACTGTACCTTAAAGAGTGATTGGGTCAAATTCTAGGGTAAGTTGGTGTGATTTATGCTTTCTTTAGCCCAAAAGTATTTTACACTGTCTTGGCTCTCTTTTAGTGTACTTAAACACCTTCAGACTTACTTAATTACCCAGAATCATTTTGATTCACAATCATTGACTAATGTGTGAGTTACATTCTTGTCCGTTTACATGAGCCCTCTGCCCTTAGTCTATTTTACTATAAAAAGCTTTGACAACGTTGTGGTGTGATTCACGGGATGTGCTGTTGTTACACTAATGAACTCCTAGTGAATAGTGCAAATATTAAAGAATTGTTACCCTGTTGTAGGAAACAATTACAATTTCTTTTCTTTGCAAGCAAAGGTGGATTTTGCAGCTCTTTTCATAACACATTTATTTTAAAGTGAAGACATACAAAAAACTACTGGCAGAAAGTTACTTTCCTGTTGAAAGTTACTACAGCTCTTCTGTGGGGAGAGAGTTTTTCATTTAATAAAAAAAGTCCAAAAGAAAAAGAGATATTGTAAATAAAAAACCAAAAACCACTATTTCATTGTAATATCCATGGCCCTTAACCACAGATGATCTAAAATTCGGGGAAAATTTTCCTTCACTGGCATGAACAATGTAAATCAAGCCAGAAGCACAAGCCTGCCAAAACGTGTACCAGCCACTGTTTGTAAAAGTGAAAAGAAAATTAGCACATTGAGAAAGGAAAAACACATCTTTGGTGTCAACCTTTCTGCAGACTTCTCTGTAGCCGTAACAGTTGCTCTCCCCATTTTCCAGAGAGGTGTGATGGACAACAAGGAACGGGAGAATGCCTGGAGTAAGTGGTGCATCTGTTTGAAGCTGCAGGCAGCAGCTGGGCTGGGTTCAAATGAGTTCGTTGATGGTAATTCTTGAAATGACTTATTCTTGGTGGTGTACTTTGATTAACTCTTTGAAAAAAGTTACATTTAGATTTTATGAGGCAGGAACTGACAGTCATTCTGCAATAGCGTGGAAGTTTATAGTTTACTCAGCAAAAGCTTGCATGCTGGTGTATTTTAGAAATGTTGGTCACCTCAGTACTTGAGAATCCATTCTTGCTGGATTCTCTTAGTTCTCCGGAATGGAAATAAATTGCATAGTTTCAGAGTTTGAATTTCACTTATTATTCGTCGTATTCGTAGAACCATGATCTGAGCAAGGTCTCCACTGTGCAGTTAAGAACAGTTATAAACTCACAACAGGCTGTCCCTGGCCCAGCAAACTCGTCTAGTTTACTGAGCGCTACCAATGTAAACCATGCACTGATAAATTCAAAGGATAGGGTCTTTGTCTTGAGGAACTGACACAACTGATCCAAAGCCTTCTGATGCCAAGGGAAGACCCTTACTGACCTCAGTAGACCGTGGATCAAGCTGTAGTTTTCAGACATGCCAGAATAAAAGAGGACAATGAAAAACAGGAATGGTCATTGGTACCGTAATCTTAATGTAGCATATTAAACTTTTTTAGATGCACAGTGTAAAATCATTAAAAGCACATTTCTACACATATATGTTCAGGATCAAATTTCTGTCATGGTCACTGAAGAACTATAACCACTAGAAAAGACACACGGCATAATCTTAGTCTGCGAGGAATCAAAAAGCTGCTTGCAACAGCATGGGTCAGGGAAGACCTCGTTAGTTTTATGAGAAAGAGAAGCGATGCACTCTCGGTAACGGCTCAGTCACAGTCAGTTTTTTCCTTGACCGGACTGCATCTCTATCCTCATCTCTACCTGTCTCCTGTATTACTTGGGCTGTACACATTTTTGTTGGTGTTAAACTCACATTCCCAAAGGCCTGCTGTACGCATTGAAGAACTAAGGTTCCTTACATGCATTTTCCACTGTCTTTTGGGAATGTAAGAAGTGAATAATATTCTTTCCGTGATATGCCACATGTCCACATCCCTGTGTTGTCAGTTGGTAGTAAATGCAGATCATTTAGTGCAATGTATTTCACCTGCCACAAGAGAACATGAATCTGGTTGAGCCACTTATATCACGCTATGCTGGAAATGTCAGACAGTGTATCTATATATATCATATGTGTATACTATAGCAATAGGAAGAAGAACAGATCTAGCTAGTTTTGTTGCTATTGTGATAATGTTGCTATCTTGTGAAAGTTATTATGGGAGAACTCTCTTTGAATAATTTTCATGGTGAATCACAACCACTAGGTTTGGAAAATTATTAGGTGATGTAGACCAGCATTTCTCAGCATTTCAGGGGCTAGTACTACCATTGCAACATTTGATTACTAACATTCATTTCCACTTACATAAGGAAGGAATCAAACAAAATGGGGGTAATACGAATAGTAAAGAAATATTCACAGTTAAGTCTAATTGTTATCTGGTTTTAAATGAAAAGTGTGGTAGTGGTAAAACACAAGGAAGTCCTTGGTTTTTCCAAAAAATATTTGTTAGGCTCTCTATTGATTTAAAGAAGCTGAAAAACTGTAGGCTCAGAAATACTTAGAGAAGGTTAAGCAAATGCCTGAATGTTTGCATATTTGTGAGGAGCTACTTAGTTGTCAGAATTAACTGATAGTCTGAATTTTAAAACTAATGAACTATGTGCATATTTACACATTCTTTTCATGGAGAAACACAGACAGCATCATCTTCCTGTGAATCCCAGTTTGCTGCAAAAAGTTTCAAGTGTCATCAGCAACTGATAAAATTAAAGTTTCTCCAATGTTTTGCAGCTTCATTTAAAGCCATCCTACAGGATCTTTAAATGCCAAGAAATAAATTTTGTGCTGTTCCTTTCTGAAAAGTTCTTTCTCTCCTGTGGTAGTAAAAGTACTTTAGGTACCCAAAGTCATGTATTCAATTTAAAAGAAACAACCTACCAGGAAAAAAAGGCAGTGTAACAGCCAGCTGTTTGTGCCCACTATGTGCAAAAAACAGGATCCATAAGCAGATATTTTCCACTGTTTCACAGGTGGCTTGTTCTGTGATGCTCATCACTGCTGCCATACCTGTTGTTGGTTAAGCCCTTCTTACGAGTTTTACTGTAAAATTTCTCCTCCAAATGTCTGTGAAGGGCAAATAGTGATTAAATCAGTACCTTTGAGAGGTAGAAACCCTGAGGCCACATCAAAATTAGTCTTGGTGACCAATACATGACGACTCAGATTAAACTATGCTTCTCTGAGAACCATGTTGCAAAGCAACACAAAAGCGAAGGCTTTTCTTTCCTCCTTGTTCATATGGCTAAAAGTTATAGAGAAAAAATGAGTTACAGTCTGATGAGCTGGCTACCTTGTGATTCATTCCCAGTAACCAGAGAAAAACTTTATCTGACCTTGTGGATGTGTGGGGAGAGCTGTGAAAAGGCACGTATCACTTGTGGTAGAGACTGCATCCTGACTGCAAAAAGGTTAAAGAAAGTAGAGCCCAGGCTCTAACCTGCCCTCCCTGGTTAATCCAGCTGGTCATTTTATGAAAAAGGACCCTTGTTTTGGAGCAGAAGGGGTTTGGTGCAAAAATATTAGGGAGGGATGCAAGTTGTCATTAAATGATACAGAGGAGCTGGCAGTGAAGAAACTTTCTATTTCCTCCTTCCCACTCCCCACTTCACAGTTTGCCTCCCCCTGGTTGTGCCGACACAACTAGATGTTGGGCTGTGAGATAAACCAGATCCCTGAAATGATCCAAGTAAAAATAACCCTTCTGACTGTCTTACGACTGAATTATGACTCTTGCAGAGCTCTTGGAGACCAATTTGAATGCTTATTTTATTTAAAATAAATAAGACAAAAGTGATTAATTGTCTTATCAGAAAAACACTACTGTTAAGCATTATACAGCGGTGCATCATGCCTTTTTCAATTCATAGATTTTTTTACAGCCAAAAGGGACTAAACATTATGAAGATGATTTCAAGTTCATGGAGAATAAATGAATCAAATTTTGTGTGAGAAGTAAAAATTGACACCCTAAACTTACAACTATATTGGCAGGATACCTAAAAATGCAAGACTGCTTATTTTAAAAAGAGAAAGAAAGTGAGAGCTAACCTTAATAACGAGAAAACATGCAAGACCAAGTGTAAGTTTTTCAAAGATAAATTTATCCCACTTACATGTTACTGCTGCTTGCTAAAGCTGTCTCTACCTAGTTTAAATAGATTGTTGAAAAAACCTGCTACATAATAGAGATGAAAAAGTGTGCATTTCATACAAGTGAAGCAGGGAACAAGAGAATAAACAGATTACCTAATAATCAATGTCTGTCTAAATGGTTTGCAGGGATAACTTCAAAAGCCAGTGCTCAATGTCATGCAAAAGAGAAGAGATGGAAGGTCATGGGACAGCTCCTTCAGTAAAACATCAGTGGAATTTTGGTTGCTAAACTATTTCTTTGTATAACATGCACTGTATTGTAATTCTGCTACTTTCACAAAATGCGTATTATGCTATTTATACTAAAATACTTTCTTAAAGAGTTGTCTGTGAAAGACAAGGTGATCAGATGTTAGCAGAAATAATCATTAAGAGTTTGCCCTTATCAGTGCCTTGATGGAAAGTGTAGTCTCAGAGGGGGCTTTGGCCCTTAACTTGAATGTTGCAACTTTCTGCTTTCAGTCTAGCGTAGTTTCCTGGATTAGAGAGCACAGTCACAAAACACTTATTCAAGGAAATTTCGCTTTGATTTCTGCAGCTGAGGAAGCTTCAGCATCATTTTCTCATCTGCTTCTCCATTTCACTTACTTACTTGGACAACTTTCTCTCCTCTGCTCGAGTTGAAGCAACCTTTCACCGACGCAGTTCCAACCATCTCTTTCTTTCGGCTTCATCGCTACCAGATGGCGTGGTGTAGTACTAGCCTGTTTACATTTTAGAGCCTCTCCTCCCACACGGTAGGTAGCTGGGACTTCTTTGGCTACAGAAAATTAGTGATGGGAGAAGCTCCACCATTTTCTAGAGAGATTTTAGAAGAAGAGTGAAAGATGCTCTATATCTTTCAAGGTAGAAAATAAGCCCAGATTTACTGAATGCTTCTAGATTGCAGGAAATTTTAGAAGCCTACCAGAGCTTACAGTAAAAAAGGAGTGGAGAAGAGGTTATCTACGATGCAATATAGTTCCTAAGATGCTTCACTGTTTAAGATTATGACTGTTCATCCTTTTCTGGAAGAGAAATATAACTTTTGAAAATGTTAGTGCCATTTGAAGGTCATTTATTGCTGAGCTCTAATAAGAACTTTTTCTTTAGAGTGTCATTTTACTCTTTGCATATTCATTAGGATCTTATTCTCAGTCATAACTTCTGAGACCTAATCTAACATGAACTAAATAATATTTAAATCAAAAAAATTTTTGAACCGAGATTAGAGCACTGGTATCTTCTGCAAACTCTTTGCCTCAGTGCCAGGTAGTATATTTCTCCTTCTGACATGAATACGCACATGCTTTTACTAAGCTCTGTATGGCATATACTTTGGCAGTATTTCTTTCCCACATCCATACTTATCAAAAATCTTTACAAAATGCTAACATAACATGAAATTTTAGGAAGGAAACATCAAATAAAGGGCCAGTTTACACAGGTTTAATTTTCATTTTGGTTTCCTGTTGGACTTCATTTTTTTAAAATGTTTAATTTTAACACCTGTTATTTTAATCTGGGTTCCAGGCCTTTTGTGGCCATTATTACAGTTTGGAGAAAGGCAAGAGAACAGTGAAAGACTGGATGAAAAAGAAGATTTACAACACCTTTTCCCGTGTTAGTTACATCCATGTAATTATAGCAAAGCGCTGAGTGGGTACCACTTTGCCATGCACCTGAAGCATTTTTTGCTTGACAGTGCACTGATAGTAGTAACACAGCCCCTACTGTGACTGACAGTTGGTTTTGGACTAAATCACGTAAAATTGAATAGGAGAGGGTGGCTATTGGCTAGTTCAGCCAAAGTCTATTTGGCAGAGTGTATTAACCTTCCTGAAGCTCTGCATTATTGCACGGCTCCATGTGATGCTGCTGTCTGCAGCACAGGTTTACCCTTAGCTTGGCTACTAGAAGTAGCCAAAGGCAGTGCTGTAGAAAAGCAGAGAATCACTGAAAAAGTTTTCTTTAGCTGCAATGAAGATTACACGTGTGCCAAATGCGTCAATATGGCAGATGACCTGACAGAACCTCTAGTTAAAACAATTCTGTCTTCTTCGGAAAGTTGTTCCTGGGGTAAAAGCTCAAACCTCAGCTCACTCGAAAGGAAATTACTCTGGAGCATTGTTTCTATCTTTAAGACCTTGGGAAGGCAAAAAGAGTAAATTAATAGTTACTTCAACATTTTCATCTGTTTTATTTAGTATTTTCCAAGAGCCAGTTCAATGCCATCTGAATCTGTAAATTACTGAAATGGAAAGCATTTAAGTCTGTTGACTGGAAAAGGAGCAAATACCGTATTTCTATTGAAGAAGCCAAATCTGAAGGTGATCCAAGAAATTGCATTAATGTAAGCTTCAGCCCAGAATCACAGATGAGGCTAGTCATCAATCACCAGGGAGAGATGAGAAAATACAACAGGACTGTGAGAAGAGATTGGATGGAAACATAAGTCCTGCCATCTGACCTCTGCCAGCAGAGCCCAGCATTGGTGGGAGCTCCTGCGTGAGCTTTCCAAACGAAGTTTGTGCTCTTCTGAAGGGTGCCAAGACTGCAAGATTGGGGCTCCCAGCTGATCTGCTCAGACCCTAGGGAGACAGGAGATTGTCATACTGCCTATATAGGCATGCTTTACTCCAGGCATCTAGACTAGTTGCAATTCAAGATAATTAAAAGTAGGAGCCCAGGATTCAATTATGTTGTTCAGAATTAAGCATCAAGTGCTTGGAATAATTCAGGGTAGCCAAGATATCAGCCCAAGGCTGACAGGTATAACACAGGCACTACAGGAGAGCTGTGCCCTTCTGCTGCAGCAGCTGCAGGCCAAGCAGGTGACATGAGGGCATCTCAAATGGTGCTAGATTCCTACATTCAGGCAACTGATCTGAGACCCTAATTTCTCTGTACAGCCCACAGGAGGTTGTAGGCACCTGCATCAGCTAGTTCAGGGTGCTGACGTTAGACAACATGATGACAGCCCTCAGAAAGCATTAACAGAGGCAGCCAGCCTTGCCCATTCACCCTTGCAAATACACACACTCTCCTCAGTGTTAGCAACCGGTCACCCCTGCCATCAAAACTAAGATGGGATTGAGTCTACTTTTGGGGAATGGTGCAGTCCTTTTCCCTCTGCTATCACCTGTCCTTCCCCAGGAGGGAACTTTATTGAAGAGAGGCAATGACAACTTTGCCTGATGCTGAGCTTGCAGCTTCAGACTGTCTTAATCCAGGCTGGTGTCTCTCACCTCTTCTGCTTGGCTTTTCTTCTGATGCCTAAACAATTCACACGGGGTAGAGGAGAGATTTGTGCAGAGAGGTGGGGAAAATCCCACCCTTGAAAAAATACTAGGATGGTGAAAAGGGGACATCTGTTGTACATGGCCTCTGGCAGGTTCAAATGTCTGATTTGAATGAAGCAAAATCAGGGCTTGCAGCATGGGTCTCTATCTTCCATGTGAGTGTCCTAATAACCTCCAGGTTACTGGCTTCTCCAGAGTCACCTTAGAACACTTGTTTCATCCTGACACAGAGAGGGAAATTTCTGCATTTTTGGCAGGATAGTAAAACCACCCAGCTACAGTCTCAAGGCATGCACCCTCTCTCCATGGGAGGTGAGCAATCATGCTCCACGCTATTCCCTCGGGTACTGGCCCTGCTCCACCGACTGATAAGGAGGGATAATAGGTCTATGGCCCCACCTCCTTCCTTTGCCTTTTTGACATCCTGCTCCCCAAATCTGAGTGACAACAAAGGCTAGTGCCGTAGTTCTCGGGCTGCCTGGGACACCCACAAGGCAGCCTGTCGGGTCCTGCACAGATGCCAGGGCTCGGCTGGGAGCAGATCCTCCACAACACAAACAGCTTTGGAGACTCAAAAGCACTCGCTTTCATTTCCAGCCACTGGCAGCATTGCCCTGGGTTACCTGAATTACTCTGGGGTCCAAAGTTTCCCTCCTACCCTGCCATTCCGCTCCTGTGCAACATGTCCCCTACAGCTACCGGCCAAACCTCACCTGTTGGAGGGGTAGGAAGGAGGGGGAAATTAAACAGACGTTGAGAAGGCTCACGCAAAGTGCTGGCAATCGCTGCGCAAACTTCCCCGCACAGCACTGCCAATGTAGCTCGCTCCTGACTGCGACACACCTGCTTGCTGAGAGCTGTGCTTCTCCGCGCCAGGGCTGCCTACTGCACCGACTGCCTGCGACTGCACTGCTCCGTGCTCTGAAACAATACGTGCGGTGAAGGGGAATCAAACAACCCCGTTCACTCCACTTTTACATGCAAAGAGCCAAATTTAGACGTATAGCTCTCAGCCTTGGTGTAGTAACCCACCCTTTCACATCGGTATCACATGTATACATGCTGTATACGAAACCAGGAAGTCTCGCTTTTCTGTCCGTAGAATACTCTGCGTGATTTGCAGAACATCACTGAGCTCATTTTAGGAGAATTCATTGCCGGAAAATGATTTTCAGTTAATGTTTTATTAATCAACACATGCCAAATCATATCTGCAAGAAAAAAAAATAAAAATACTAAAAGAAACCCAAACAAAAATAATAGAACAATTATTGCTTGAAGATTCTGATTGCCTATAAATTATAACTCTATTCAGCTCCATGACAATTTATGTTTTCATTTATGAAACCATTCTTGTTATTAACTTTCAATCTTGTTTACTGGGGGAAGTAGGAATACACCAAGCAGGCAAATCATTTTAAACCATGTCTTGAAAACCTAGGGTTATGGCACACAGGACACATTTATTACCACTGTTTTAGAGCACATGATAAGTTTAAAATGGGGCCCTATTTCAAAAGGCAGGGGTTGGTTAGGACAAGGCAGCTTACCATGACCGCAGTTCCTAATGTAAAAGTGTCAATGTGCTTGGTATATTCATAATGTGTTTATTCTCATTACAGTTTTCAATTTGTCAGTGTTTTACTGGCATGCAACCACAGAGCATAGACTGCTATTGCTGGTTAACCTTGTTATTGCAGACAAGTTACAAGTCCTGACAAGAGTTTGATAACTGTGCCTACTTATTTTAAGCCATACATGAGGAAAGGGTAGGAGGTTCAAAGTAAGTTATGCTTTCCTGTGTGAGTCCCCATATGATCACTCAAAGTTACTGTAAATATAAAAGCAGAAGTGCCTGATTGCCATTTTGTCACTATGACACTAGACAAGAAGGTAATCAAAAAACAGAATCAAACATGAGGCTGAAGTGGCAAAAGAGTAAAACCCTGGAGCCTCCATCCTCTAAAGCAAATGTGTGGATTTAGTCACCTGTACAGGTGTTTGCAGGATGAAGGACTCATTCACTTGCAAATAATCTTTCCTGGAATCGATATACTAGAAGAAACAGTGACCAAACAGGTAAAGAGTGGAAATTACTATTTCTTATGGAAAAAATATGCTTTTCTCCACCTCCTCCTCTTCCTTTGACATGTTTACTGCCTATTCATCTGCCTCAGCCCCTTGTATCCTGTTGTAGACTTTGATTATAAACTTGCTGGGTCAGAATAATCTTTTTCCTATTAATTTAACAAAACAAAACAGCTTGCAAAAAAAACATCATCCAGCCCTCATCCTTGACAGAGGCCACATATCACTGCTGGAAGATAAACATGATCTTACTATTTGACGAAATGCTCCACAGCAGTTAAATAATAAATATATAATGGTGGAGAAAAAAAGAAATGAAAAGTTTAGGCAGTTCCTGGATGCGATTTCACAGATCATGGTAAATCAGATAACGCTCTTACAGCTTCCCAAAAAGAGACACCTAAATAAAATTGTTTTGATATTCAGAGACGTTGGCCATGTGCTGTTCTTTAAAAGCGAGGATCATGGACGTGCAGGCGTACAGTTAAAAGATTCATCTCCTATTTACATTTTGTCATCTAAATTAGAAAGCCACCAAAGACTGCCAAAAAAAAGTTTGAAGGAATAAAAAACATGAGAAAAGGTAAAAAAAAATAAAAGAAAAGTCATTGATCTTTAACAAGCATCTGCCAGTGGCCATTTGCAGATCAATTCTGATTGTTGTCCTGCTGTGGAGAGAAGTGGTGCTGCCCCATGTATATCTTTGGTTTGAGCAGAACTTCTTTATCATTAAGGTCCATTAGTGTTCATTAGTGTCCTACAACATGAGCAGCCGACATATGGGAGGCAGAGCAGAGAGAGGCAGGATTCTGTTCCCAAACAGCATCTGACACAGCTTGGAAATCCTGCTTCTTCAGTCTAGGAGCACGCTGTCTCTGAAAAGGCAGTAGCTTACACATTGCTTTATCTCAATGGAGGTCCATTTTACCAGAAAGGTAAAAAAAAATAGCAGCTAAACTCAGAGAGCTGTGGAGCTGCTGTAAAATTAAGAAAATCCTTTTCTCATTCATCTTTTAATGTTCCCTCAAATTAGATGGAGAGGAAAGATAGTTACTGGCTTCACCCTCATCCTTCTCCACCCTATCATTTAGCCACAGAAAAGACTGATTTATAACAACAGTAACTTCTGTACTATCAGACATCTACAAGTTTTTCAGTCTGCAATTTTACCTCACATGAATAGATACTGCAGACTTAACACGCTTCAAAAAGTTAGAACCATTTTAATAAACTACTTTTAATGTGACTACACTTCTGAGAACATGCAGTTCTTTCAAATGTGTTTCCAAGTGAAATAACGCTTCTGAGATTTATTATAACACATATATTTTTTCCTGAAAATACAGTAGAATTATGCTTGAATTATTCTTAAGTATTTGAAAGCTGGCTATTTTCTTCTTTGAAATCTGTTTTGACCCAAGCTCAGTTTAAAAAAAAAAAAAAATTAAAAAATAAATGCAAAACTGTCCGTTTCTGCATTTGGTGTTTGCAGTCCTGTGGATGTACTCCATTAGGATACTCCATCTCAGAGTAGAAATTTCATATATCATTTCATGAAACTTCAAGATGGAACACCTATTCGTCTGTTAAAATGTTTGTTTAGAAAAACCTCCTCTTTTAAGTACAAGCTCCCTGGTGCCAATTTTGCCACCTTGGTAAATATTTATAGATGAGTCACAAACCTCTGAACAAAAGCTTTGGATTGGGAGCCTGACTGAAGCACTGATAGCAGTACACATATTCATGTTTCACTTGCTGACCTTATATCTGCTACTTTTATGGGAATATCAAATGCTTTTCATTTTTACATTCAATTTCTGTCCTATATTTCAAGCCACATCTAAACTCTGCTTCTTGAGACTCATGCTGATGTATAAACAGAACCTTTCCTTATGAATCATACCAAGATGTCAGTACCATGAGTCTTGGGTAAAGTTCACACACTTGATAAACCTAAACCTTAAGGGACTTGTTGTTGGGTCTGTGAGAGCGAAATGGCACATTTAAATTGATTCTGTTTATATCCAGTGCACAAAAGAGACTTATTTTTATACTCTGATACACCTCGGTATCAGGAGGTAAAACATCAAGAGTAATAAGGAATAAAGGGGGTCACAGACATTCCACCAAAACAAATATACTTCACTGTACATGAGATGCCATGCCAGGGTTAATCCCATTTTTAGCTCCATGGCTGACAGTCCATAGGGACTGTGTTGTCTCCACACAGCTATGTTACATAGGTGGCCTGTGTAACTGTCATTGGGCCCGTAGATTTACATGGCAACACACCGTTTTGGAAAAACATCAGAGTTTAATTAAGGTTGGTTGTTTTTCTTTTATTAAATGAAGTGACAAGAAGAACTTAAGAACTGACATGCATAGTGTGAGGCCCATCACCACATGATTCCTGCCCACCTATTTCACTCCAGTCATTCCCCACTTTGAAAATACAGGCTGAGTTTTCTTAGCCTGTATCATCTCAGGATCAAAACAGGATTCAGACCGACGAGGTTCTCTGAAAGGAAAAATAAAACCTAATATAGTCTCAGTTGCAACCCTCATGTTGCTCTTCAGGAGGCCAAGATCATTCTATATACACCAACCCCAATCCCCTCAATAGAACTGGAGAACCAGAGATGTCAGGCTGATTGCTTTGCACATCTCTGCAAATGAATATTGGGGACATGAAGCCCAACAGAAGTTGCATTCACAAAATGAGCCCCCTACAGAAATGCAGGGAATATGCTGGAAGGAAAAGACCTTTCCCTCAGTCATGCAGGGTAAAACCACAGCAGGTATTATCTTGCAGGTCTGTGCACTACCCAGACTTTTCAGGTGTCAGAATGATATACTTCCCTTACCTATAGCAGAACAAAAAGAAACAAGATTTAAAACAAAGAAAAGCATTTATTCCATTTTTCTTCCCAGGTTTTAGATTTGGGAAGGTGTGGCAGAGAAACCCTAAAGTCAAGGGAAAACAAGACAAGGGAAATCATGGCTAAATGCTATTCTTATTCTTACTATTACAGTCACAACAGTTGATGGACCGAGGGCAGGCTCCTCATAGTAGGGTGAGGCATATAGGACACGACGGAGAAGGGTTTGAGTGGACAGCAATACAAGTGTTACAGAGTAAAAAGGTGAGTTATATTCCCATCAGCGTGCGACCTGCTGACATGGTTTTAAACAGCATGACTCTTACTTAAAATGAGTGTTAAAACATGCTAATTAGCCCGGATTGTAGCATAGCTCATTTTCCTAGCATTAATGATCAGGATTGCAGGAAGAAAAACTATGAAAAATGTAAACTAAGTGCAAGCCAGTATGGGAATACCTCCATGGTTTGTGGACAGACTGCCCCATTTATTGCAAAGGCATTAACTGTGACATCCCTTGCGGTGTCTGAAAGGGTAACAAGATTATCCTTAGCTATATCACAGTTAAGAAAGTGTGCAAGAACAAGCTGATTATCAGAATCACCACAATTTTTTTTTTTCCAGACTGAAAATAGTTGAAAGCAATAGGAACAGGTATCTGGTGCCAAAAAAATAGGAATAATATCACTCCAGCATGAGCTTCATCAGCCAGCTCTCAGATTTGAGCCCAAACACTACTGACAATTCTAAAAGAAAAAGTTCATAACATGTTTTTAAAAAATTCAAATGCTTCTGCAATTACTGTTTGCATCCAGATCACAAAGAAGACGTATCAGAACGTGAAGGGAAAGGTCTGGCAGTCCTGCTGAGCAAGATGAAAACACAACAAGAGCTAGAAGACTCACAAAAATAAACAACCCCTCTCAACCCTGGTTTTTTGGTGGGTGATTTTTTTCCGCATTTCCCCAAACAAGAAATTAGGAAGACTGTTCATATATTGAGGAAATTAGCCCTACAGGATTTGAGAGATTTTTTTCAATACTGATTATTAGAATATTATTTGTTCCTACTTGCTGAGGATGTCCTCTCAAACTCACTGAAATCAAAGGCACATTAAGGCAAACTTCCCCCATTCTGTTTTCTGGGGCAGCTGTGGAGACCTGTAAGGGCCTGTGGTGGCAGGAGACGAGCCAGTCCCCGGCGGTGCCTACACCTGCTCTGTGGCTGTGCAGGGGCAAGTGAGGGTCCCAGGAGGTTGCACAGACATCTCCACCATCCTGGTGGTACAGGGGCCACGGAGGTCTACATCCCGACTGCCCGTGTTGCCGAGCTCTGAACTAGCTGGGGTGGACAGACAGCGGCTTGTCACCATTGTCCACAGAGAAGAGAGATAGAGGGAGATGCCTGCGCGGTTCCCAGGGCGAGATCTGAGAGAGGAGCAGGGACTGGGGCTCTGGAGGCAGACAGAGGCACAGGTGTCCGCAGCCGGAGTGCCGGAGGGAGGGTCACCTCGCCAGCGTGAGCCCAGATGGCACTGCACATGGCTCTCCCCTTGCCAGAGCCGTGTCCACTGAGGCAGCACCTAAGGTCACAGCAAGGCTTGGCAGAGGCCTTACAGAGCTCCCTCTCCCCCTGCAGTCACTTGGATTTGGAAGACCAGTGGGTTTGCAAACGACAAGCTGCTCTCCCCCAAACTGGGGAGGGCTACCTGGTGACCTTCCAGAAGACAGTGCCCACCAGCCTTTGCCCTGGGATGGGTGACCTGCCTGCTCCAGGCAAAAAAAGAAAAAGCAAAACGAAACACAGTGGTTCTCCTCCACCTCTCCCAAAATTACAGGCACAGGGTCAGTCGTTCCTTGCCTGGGAGGCCACCGCAGCATCGTTTGGCTTGTGATACATACCCAGAGCAGCCAAGAAACATCAGACCTGGACTCAAGGCAGCAGCTCTCACCAGCCAGGTGCTGTGCACCAGGCACAGAGTTAACATCAGTGCTTGTCAGGGTGCCTTGGCCGCTAGATATGATGGCTGGTCAGCCTGTTTTGATGCTCCCAACAGAACTAGCACTTTCTACCTCATGCTTGAACATTATGTTCCTCCTCCCTGCCTTCCCCAGCTGCGTGTTGCCTGCAACGCATGTGCCTTAGATTATATTGGTGGGCAAGGCCCCCGGTGCTGGGCCATATGTGGGACCAAGTTTTGCCAGGGATGTCACAGTGACTGTGGGAGTGGGGGCAAGTCCAACTGCACATCACACAGTATGGCCCAGGGATGAGATTGGGACATTCCAGGGATACCTCTGTCACGAGGATATGACAGGAGCCAGAGGAGATGATCCCGTCTGGGTCACCCATAGTTAAGGAAGCCTTGAGAGTGACATAAAGTGGCAGGGTAGTCAAACTCTTGCCCAGGACCGCAAACTCCAGAAGGCTGGTGACTTACACATAGTTTCTGTGGTTTTTTTTTCACAAGTTCCTTGAGCATGAAGACATGACCCAAACATAATAAATACAGTTACAACTATACATTACTCAGCCTGAAGCAAGAGAGAGGGTGGACTGCACTATGCATCTCAGTAAAGTATTAATATAATAGGAGGTGCACCAGCTCAGCTAATAAAACATTCCTCGTTCTCGCCCTTGAATTTAATTTGTTGTCGAGGCACACGCCACAGGTTGAGCATTTCAGCTCCTTTAAGGAGTTATGACCAGCACTGTACCAGGGCTACCATATTCCAAAAGGCTGAACATTGCTGTTAATCACAGCTTCCCGGCAGATCCAGAGAGGGAATACCATGACATTGTTTAGTAAACAGTGCATCTGCATTGAATAAAGACAAAAGCTCAATTTGAAATATTTGAAAGTAACTTTTAAATGAAAAGAAAGGTGTGAATTCTTATTACACATTTCCACAAAAGCCTCTTCTGCTGCTATTACCATGTACCTTCCTGGGATAAATGTGTGGTTTACAGCATCTACATTACAATGTATAACTTTTAGCACTCACACTTTATGCTGTAACACATGCACAGACACTTTTTTTTTTCTCCTCGATCTTCTTTTGGATATGATTTCTTAAGGCTTGTCTACACGGGGGAAGGTAAGCAGCATAGCAATTCTGGGATAACTACTCTGTGATAGCTCCCTGTGGACACTTCATTGCAATAAAAAAAAAGACTTTATTCGGGAATAATTACTCTGCATTGTGAGTGGAATAATTATTCTAGAATAAAAATCAGTCTAATTCCAAGATAAAGTGTATATGCCCATGCCAGATTTTTTGTCTGTTTGGATTTTGGATTTTTTACCCCATAATGTGAATACTGTACGAGAATAGCTGGAACATTTTTTTTTTTTTCCCTGGAATAGCTATGTTAGGCCTTTTTTCCTTATAGATAATGTTATGGTATCGAGTTAAATAAAATGTCTGTCACCTGGATTCTTGTTAGTTTGAAGTGCAGTTTTTCTCAGTCCAAAATATTTGTGTTGGCAGCCAGTAGCAGGCTGATGGGCCTTTCCTTGACATGGTTTTTCCGTTCCCTGGTAACAGGGGACTTGTCCTCCTCAACATATTCTTCAGATAGGAAATCTGGAGCTGGAAGCTGAAGTGTTACAGATTTTATTTTGTGGGATCATGCTGGAAAGTATCTTCTTTTTTGTACATCTCTAGCAAAAGAGAGCAATTGTCTCTGCCCCATAAATCCAGAAGAGTCAAATCGTGACTGGCAAACCCTTATCTAATAGTGTTTTGTCTCTCTCCCTAAATGCAACTGGCTATTTATTTTAAGCAGTTAGGTAATAGATAAGGATCAGAGAAGGCCATGATGGTTTGCCTGTTAAGCAAAGCTGAAATAGCTCTCCACCTGGCCAAGACGCAGGCCAACCACAGGCATCTCTCCTGGTCTTTTATCACTGATCTTCCTCCAAGTTCACTCAAGCATCCCTTACCTCCTGTATTTATGACCTCTCCTGCCTTTGTATTTTAACTGGCTCTGCTCTCAGGCTGTGGGTGGAGTGAAATGTGTAAAACCACCTGCCCATGATGCTGTGTTTCCATTCAGCTTCAGGAAAAAAGGTTTATTCAGTAATTAAAAATTCTTTTTTCCTTTAGATGTGTCTAAGCATTTCTAGCAGAAACATAAGTCACGCAAACAAATCCATTCCTCATTCATCTTGCTGGCCCGCCTTTCCCTTTTAAAGACATGTAATTCTGTTTGAAGGTGATCTTCAGGGTCCTTAGTCCTTTCATAATATGGCTTTTCATTTCCCTCCTTACCCTTTAGCATTTTCAAGGAGATCTGCCAGCAAAGGCTGTTTCAGATACAGAATGTGTTCATGATACTAATAGTGTTTAATGCATAGTCCAGTGGAGATATTTAAAGCATCACATGAACCATAAGGAGTTAAATTCAACTGGCTTCAATATGAATCAGCTTTATGTGCAGATAAATTGCCAGGCAAAGAGCAAACTGCAAATGCTGCTCCTGATTCTGTGTACACCAGCATTTTTGGTAATTTTTAAACATTCTATATTATCTTTTAAACAACAGATGGTGTTAATAAAATTATAAACCACACCCCATAAAATGCCAAACAGCAATAGCATTTACCATGGAAATAATACAAGGTATAATATTTCCGCATTTATGAAAAGCTGAGCGTGAAAAACATTCACTTTGCAAAGATAAGACCCAAAATACTCCTTTTCATTTCTTGTTAATGCAGCTTCAGCATTTTAATTAGTATCAATTACTGCGAATAGAGTTTTGGATGTGTTTTAACTTGTTCAAAAGTTTCAAAAAAGAAAGTTTTTATTTGTTTTGTATTAGTCTTTCTCACTGCAAGTTCAGATGTGCAATGCAAAAAAAAAAAAAAAAAAAGACCTGCTTTAAGAAGTGGAGTTTGCTTTGAATCAGTTAAAATGAAAGAGATGGCTGACATGTTAAGTTTTCTGTGAGCTCTAAGTATTAAATTACTTAATAAAGAAAAGTTAAATTCGGCAACGCTGGGTAAGTAATCAGAAAATAATGAAAACACTCTTAAATAGGTGACAAGTCAAAGCTCTATCAAGGGCCAATTCTTATTCCAGTAAAACTCACATTTACTTTGATCAAAGTGAGAGCTTTTGGTACTTCCACAGATGGGAAAGAATACAGACTAGTTAACGGAGAGATCTTTATTCTCCTGACATTTTTCAAAAGTTTATAAACTAGATGGAAACAGACTGGCTTTCCCTTCAGCCTAAACTTGCAGTCTGAGTATCACTCCATGAGAACACTACAGTGGCTTCTCAGCTACAGTATGGAGACATATGGACAAAACAAGTGTCTTCTATACACGCGGGAGAATGCCACCAAGCCTGTCATCACTTGGGTCATTCAGCACTTCCTCTGCCTATTTTGAGCCCAGCCTGCTGCCTTATCGCATTATGGTGGAGGGAGAATCTGTTTCTTCTCTCCTCCATCTATCTTTTTGATATTCACAAGGCAGTCCTCTTCCCCCCGAGAAACCCAACCACCATGGCAGCTACTTGTCTTAAAGAAATGGAAGCGAAGTGTGTTTGTTAGAGAGCTGGGCAAGAAGTCTGGTATTGAGGATCTGAGTGTAGCTAGACTGCAGCACGATGAAGTGTGAACCCAGTCAGGCTCTGCACTTAATTATGGAAAGTAGTGATTATGCAGGATGAAAGTCCCGTCTCAGCCAACTGCTGCCAGGTCTACCTGTCTTAAGGTGTTCCAGCAAGGTGTGTGGCTAAATCTTCATAAGCTCCACCCTCCTTTCGCAGTCTCCTGTGGCATGTGTGCGTGTTCATTTTATAGTCTTCAGGGCTAGTCCTCTGAGTGCAGTTTATATGAGTCAAGAGACTCACGCTGGCATTACCAAGATCAGAATCTAGCCATTTGTATGTCTGAGCACATATTCTCCTTGAAACAAGTTTGTGGTAGTATATTCAGGAATGTTTCGCACTCAGGTTCAGATCTGGTTCCAGCTGGAGTTCCCTTGTAATGTTCCAAATCTCATTAAGTTAATGAGAGTTTTTTTCCAGCAATTTCAACGGGATTCCCTGTTTCTGTGCCCACATCCTCAACTCAGCCTTGCACACAGGAAGCCAGGGCGAGAGTTGGAAACAAGAGGTAACGCTCCCTCCCTGCCATTCCCTTCGCAGCAGGACACTGAAGGGGGGTGTCAGGGCAGATGCGCCGGAGGCGACCGGCAGCCGCTCTCACCTGCCTCCCTCATGCCTTGCTTTTCCCTGTTCCCCAGTTTTCTCTCTGTACTGGTATGGTCAGAGATTTGGATTTCGGAACTGGAGCTAGGAAAGTTGCACAAGTAAAGGAAAATTAAACAGGAATTGTGTGTGTTACCAAGCTTAGAGAGTACACACTGACATTACAGTGATGGGCAACAATGTGACCCTCACCTACAGGTCAAGTTCACTCATTTAACACGTGCTCTTTTCCTTTCCAAGTATATTATCAAATTGACCTGTCACATCTGGCTGCCTTGCTGACCATCCAGCAAAAAGAGATTGCAGACAGAAGAGATTGCCCTCAGATGAACTGAGGGATGGCTGGAAACCTTGCATAGCTGGTGACAAAGCTGACTTATTTTCATGGAAAGAAGACTTCAGCAATCAGGACAGTCAAACCAGTACCTTTAATGAGAACTAGGTTCACCCACACAGACAAGTTGTGTGGACTCAGAGATACGTATCTTCTCATACCCAAATCATATACTTCCTATTAGCACTACAATTATTATACAGACTCACTAAGAGAAGACAATCTTCCTAAATATTTATTTAGTGTTGATAGAATTGCTTACAAAACCTCTCTCTCATTCTGAGAATCTCTTACAAGACTCCCTTGTTCCCAAGTTCATTATAGCTACTTATATTATTACTGTAAATCTTTCTAATGCCTCAAATATTTGGCTCTGAAGAACATTTTTATAATGAGGGTGGGGCAATGCAAAACTTTTCCTCTCCTAATTCATTGCTAAATTGTATTTGCAAGTTCAAATGCCAGAGTGATGAAATCACAATATTATTCATTGGATTTTGTTTGATTATTTGGTAGTGTTGTAGGGAACGTATCTATAAAACAACATGAAAAGGAAAGCAACAGAGCTTTAGGGGTTTTCCGGAACTTCTCTTCCGCACACATCAATTTTACTGTATGACTTTCCTGAAAGATTTATGCTTTGTGTTTTGAGGGCCAGGTTTTAAATGGCTTCACAGAATAAAAATATTAAAATTTAAATGCAACTTTAAAAATGTGTGTTGGACCTTTGGGCCTTCTGAAGAGGTCAAGTTCAAGACACTTATAAAAAGACCATTCCCAGAGAGACTGCATGGGAAAGCCTATTAACATTACTGCTTTCCCTTTATTTCCCCTTTGATCATAAAATAAGGTTATGGGTGGCAAAAGCTGTAATGATGGGAAGATCCCAAATAGGATAGTATGATTTAATCTACTGAATGTAAAAAAAACAAACCACCACCAACAATATGGTGGGTTACCATGCAAGACTATGACTACAAAGTGCCTTCCTAAGGAGAAACAAAAGCAAACAAAAAAAAAACAAACGAAAGAAGCCCTGTACAAGTCCACAATTGAAATTAAATTTAAAAAAAAAAGGAAGAAGAAAGACCATTTTCATTCTACTACTTCTTTAATTAAATCTCATTTTGTTCATATGACAAAAAACATTAACAACTAGTATTTAAAAAGTTCCTAAATCCTGAGTAAAAATAAAAAAGTTCTGTATCTAGCATAAGAAATAACAAAGGACAATTATCTGCTTATGCTAGGGACATGCCTCAAAATCTCCGTATTCCATACAGAGAATATGGAAGCCCTCCTTTTCCTACTTTTGCAGGCCTAATAGTGGCAGTGACTGATTTAGGGGAAGAGCGGGAGAATATACAAGTCTGCATGAGCACTTCTGGGCTCATTTTCATCCAAACAAACTGGCTTTTGACTTGTTATATATATTTTATTCTAAAAGCTGGGGGCTTTTTCTCAATTTTACTGTATGAGGTAAAATTTGGAAAATATACTATATGAATTGTCTTCCATTCCTGCTAAGGCCATTTTTTACTATGAGGGTATCAAAAGGTCCCTAGTGCAAAATAGACTCAAGCTCATTGATTTTAAATAGTCCCATATAAATAAAAGCAAAATTTGGCTCTGAACACCTCTAGCAGAAAACTCTCTTATTGTCATGAATATCTTAAGTGTAATCATTTTTCTTTTAATTAACATTCTAAAGAGAAGAGGAAGTTGGAAATCCAGATAAATCTGTTATGAGTCAATTAAGAAGCCAGGATTAGCATATGCAATCAAGATGGGTGCAGCAAGATTTCATGGAAGAGTTCATGAGGAAGCAACCAGGATGTATCATTTGTATGGGCAACCTCCTTGGTTTGTGTTCTTCTCAACCTCAGTATTGTTGCCTTGACTCACTGCATGAATATTGCCAAGCAGTAGCAAACCACGGTTTCATTTTCCTGCTTGCACGGATGCAACTTACCTCGACGTGCGGTTTTAAAAAAGACAAATCATATGAACTATGACAAACAGTAGTGGTCCTTTTCTTCTTTCTGCAGATATAAAATCTTCTTATAAAATCTCTTTCTAAACCCCAGCTGTATAAATATCATCAGTAGATACTGCAGACTGTCCTACTCTTCCTTGATCAGATGGATCATACTGAATACCCCTCAGGGACTAGAAATGGGATACTTCACACATAGGTCACCCGAGCAAGTGAAGCCTTTATCAAGGGGTGACTGATTAGTGGAAGATATAAAAGGAGTAGATGAACTCACACCATTTACTATCAAGATGAGTATTTATATTCTAAAGCCAATGTCAAATTTACAAGAGAATGTAGGGTTTTTTTTGTGTAGTAAAACAAATAAATACATGAGCTTTATGATACAAAGTCTGCAACCGTTAACATTTTTGAGCTGATTATTATAGAGTCAGGTCATTATGGAGTATCTTACAAGTCCACTATCCGTGGTGTATCTTTTCTACAAATAAACTGAAGGCGTGAGTCTCCTGGGATGAAAAGCTAATGCTTTCCTAACTTCACATTTCACAGAAAGAAGAATTCAAGGCTTTTAAAATATGATACTACATGGAAATAAAAACAATTTAATACATATCTGTGATCTCAATTGTCCTGAAAAAAGTTGGCCATGGCGCTGCAGAACAATACAAATTTGGCACAGCTGCTGAAGGACAGTCACTACTGAACTCATTTCCAACATATGGCATGATTTTGCTTAGATCTACAGACTGAGGAAGTTTGATGAAAACTAAATAATCGTCCATAAATCTCAAGCCTCAGTTACCATGGTTCATGGGAAGCCATACACCTAATGCCAGTTAAGACTATTTGTTTTGTATTGAGTAAAACAAGAGTATAGAACATGAAGAAATAAGAAAAACTGAATTTCAGCCATCAACAATAAAGATGTGTTAGGAGAAGGTCATGTCTACTTTTGCTGAACTTCGTATTCAGTAGTTACGATAAGCTTTGCACAACACCACTTTTCCTCATATTGACCAAGATTTATATTGATAGTAGTTTAGCACAAGATGTGATCCCTTCAAATTCAGCAAAGAAAATTATACTACTTCACAAATGTACTTTCCTAATTCAAAGCTTCCTGAAACAAAATACAGTACTGTTTTTTTGAGTTTTTTAAAATATGCTGCACAACTAGAACTATTTCAATGAATACGAAAGATGGCGTGGTCCAGACATTGCAGTAAAGACTGGCCACTATAATCACGGCAATGATAAGGCCTTACTTTAAGACAGAAACTCCAAAGTATCAAAAGAAACACATCGACTGGACCTTTTTTTCTCTTACTGAATCTTGCTCCATTATGTTTCTCTACATCATAGTCAATCTAAAAGGAAAAAAAGAGTAAGGAACTCTGCACATCAGAAATGCTCTACATGGACTACATTTTTAGAGGATGTAAATACATTAGAATATATCAATGTATATGAACAAATTAGGGTATAAGGGTGTGTTTCAGAGGCTTTTCAATGCGTGCACACTATTAAAATCTGTCTAAGATCTGTTTGGAGAAAGCAACAATTATATTTCTTATTAAAGAATACGCAATTACAGCCCTCTTTACACTTCCTGCTTCCTTCAACAATGAAGACCTGTCTGCGCTGAAGATTATAAAGTCCTGCACTGTTTCACTAGGTCACCAGACTAAACAGGCCAATCCACTTTCACAGCAATTTATTCCAGATTTCCTCTTTTGGGCCAACTTCTTTTATAATAAAACTGGGCCTAGCTAGACATTTACAGCATTGTCACTGCAGGAGAGTTAGCCACTGTAAAATTAAATAGAACGCTGTTTAAACTTAAACACCAAAAACTTTTGTGAGGTCCCTAATATATTATTCTCATGTCTATTATCTTTAAAACCTTCGTCAGACACTGAAAAATACGATCTTCAGAATTGCCAGTTTTCCACAAAGGTTACCGCAGCCATAGCTGCTGCGAACCCTTTATGTACTAAACCATTATTTTAGTTCTTTTTTGTTTATGGTATTTGTCTGTCATCAGAAAAACCAGAAAGTCTACAGTTCAGATTTCTCAGGATCATAAATGGTTTGATTAAACTACAGATGTTAATTAAGACCCAAATCTGTATCTTCATGCATAGCCAGAATAACCAGCTTGTTAGCTAGGGAAAGCCCATGATATTTAGAATATTCCATGTTGCAGGATGCAGATCACAAGTGGAAGGGTTCCAAGGCAGCTTTGTAACCTCCTCTTCAGTTGTATCAAGCAGGTTTGGGGAAGGAAACATGCATGGGACAGACTGTCTGAACTGTGCCCATACATCCTATACGTGGCAAAAGCAGTCAGTTACACTGTGGCAGGGGAAATCTGTGTACTGGACTGCTGTCATGTTGTTACCTTTTTTGGAGGAATATATTGTCCCCAGATTTTGGAAGTTTGCAAGTAGGTAAAATAAAATTATTTTTAAAGGAGACATAAGCATCTTTGAATATCATTACACTTTTTCCTAAAACGGGTCAAAAATTTAGAATGTATTTCCATTTTAATTTAGTTAAATTCCATAAAAATATAATTCTAACCTTGTATCCCACAGGACTCAAACCAATAGGACTGTCTAGCCATGCTAGCCATTACAGCTTCTAGTGGGAAACACAGTGAGAAGTTTCATTGTAAATAATATGCAATCCAACAGTTTCCTTTGCTGTCCTTTGTGATACAAAATAAAAATGGACCAGAAACTCTACTGAGAGAACAGTTACCAGCAGATACCAACTATTGGTGTTAATATGAAACCAACTGTCATGAATAAACAGATACTGATTTATATGGTTTATGGCCTAATCCTGTAAAGGATTCTGGCGCTCCAGCATCAAATTTTTTGGCCGATGGTCCCTTACTAGGCATCTAGAATCATGTTTTAAAAGCGTGATTTTCCTGCGGTGTACATGGAGAGACACCTGGGCGGCCTGGAAAACAGTCAGCACAGCATGCCTTCACCTCAGCATAAGCTGACTGGAATTAACCAGGGAAAAAATGAGGTTTGTCCCAAATCTAAAATGCTGCCTCCCTCTAAAGCCAGGGCTCTACCTGAGGGTTACCTCTAAAGACAGGGCTCTACCCAGGGCTGTCTGAGAGATGCCTCCATCCACTCAGTATCTACACCCTGATTCTTTTTATGAAAATAGGTTCCTGTGATCTTTCCTTCAAAACTTATGTTTTATTAAAACATAGCTGGAGGAGAAGCTGGCTTCCCATCTCCCTCTATATAACAACTCTGTGATTAGAGCACTCATGCAGTCATGGGACTCATCTCTCCTGCCCTGAAAGGCCCCAATTCACAACTCCTCTCACCCCAGGGAGGGCTCTGACCACCAGGCTGATGGTTGTTTTAGAAAAGGCAGTCTCGACCCTTCTGCTGAAACAGTGCCCTTGAGCACAAACAAGTTCAAGATTCCTTAGATCATAATCTAATGTTTAGGTTATTCCCAGGGTTGAGGCACACACAGAATTTTCTCGGGATTATTTCTGTCTTTACTACGTTAAATTGTTGTGGAATACACACAACACCCCCCTCAAAAAAAAAAAAAAATGTCTTGAGAGTAAGTACCATCATTACCACTGTGACCTTGCTGCATTTTGTCAAGAAGCCAGTTGTGTCAGGGAGCCTGGGGCATGCTCCAGGAGCGGCCAGGAGGTCAAGCTGACCAGGACACTTGGGTGGAGGAATGTCATGGTTCTGGGCTCCAGAGGACTTGGGCATGACCACTCCTGAAAGGCTGCTCGGGAGTCCCGGGTGGAAAAGGAACTAACTCCAAGGCATGAATCATGAGAGGCAAACGTAGTCCTTCGAGGTTTAGGCAACTGCTTAGCAAAGGTTTTCTGAATCACACCTGTTTGTTCACATGCTTAAATTCCACCCGAGTCCCACATTTCACACCACCCAGACCCTCTTATTGACCGAAACACAAGTAATGACAGAGACATCTTTGTGCTCACCAAAATATCTTTTTATTTACCAAAAAAACAGCAGCAGTTGCTGAGGACAGTTAACATTGCAAGCACTGAGTTGTTACCTTCACAGCGTAATCCTTGTCATAGCTCAGCTGACAGATTGATTGTATTCAAAGTATGGTGCACCTATGGCTGGGAATCATATTGCAAGGCTTAGGGCTTTACACTAAAACTGCCCCGTCTGTAGATAAACCCTGAAGGAAGAATTGTGCTAAATCCTATTTTCACTTCACAATATTCCTGATGTGAAAATATAATTTTGCGGAAGTAAAATGTTTATTTTGACATTGTGACTGATGTCTTCCACTCCATGACAGGAACATTAGCGAAGGCCTTACTAACTAGATGCAGTAAACTCCAGACCAAAGACACATTGCTTTAAAATTTCCTTATTCTGGGCATGTTCTGTTTAGGCCTTTACAAAACCTGTACCTTTCTAATAACAAGATGCACTTATGTCTCTGAACAGCTCAGTGGTGAGGTGTGTATATTGTCAGCTATAGCAGGAAAAGCCTTTCCACAGGACTTACCAGGAATACAAGAAAAAAAAAGGTGATTTTCTCTTATTTCTTCTGTTTTCATAAGCCTATTTACTCCAATCTAGTGGCACACCTTGTAACTCCTAGTTAGGTATTCAGAATAGCAACATGACTATAAGTTAAATATAATTTGTGAAATATATGCTATATTTGATAAAAAATGCATGTAGTCAGAATCATATGATGATTGAATTTGCATAGATGTAAAACCTGAATTTATTATACACAACCTATATTTGTAAAAGTAGACAGTAACCTGGTTTCTCTTCACCGGTTTAATCTGGCAGTCCCTCACTAGAGGCAACAGAATTTTTAAAAGCAGCCAAGATGAACCAGACACCAAGGGGAAGGAGAAAAGAAGAACAGACAGTGTGCAGGAAGAGTGGTTCACACAAATATTAATACAACTCCTTCAATCCTTTCAAAATATTGATAATTTTAGACTGGGTGCAGTTTACTTTTTTAGGTAATCAAAAGATCTCCTTGAACAGAGATGTGGAGCAGAAAGTAGTTACCATCTTGGAGAGAGGCTGAATGGACTGAGGTACTCTGTAGCATCAGGGCCTGGAAACATGAACCTTCAATGAATGGTTGGAGGAAACTTAAGCCAGTCTGGAGACACACAGATGAATCTGTTATTATTGACATGATGCCCATTTCAGCTAACAAATTTTCAGGAGAGACATTCAGGTAGTGAGGTGGCATAGGCCTAAGCTCAGGAGATTGGTGTCTAACCAGCAAAGAGCAGAATAATGAAAAGACTGCAGAAATACACTGAAAGCAGCAGCCACATTCAGAAAAACTCATCTGAGTGTCGTCCACTGAGCCACCAGCAAGACGGAACATCAGACAAGGTTATGGTACAGCTGATAATGGCCACTTGCATTTAAAATATGCACAGAAGGTCACTCCAGCATAGTTGTATTTGTTCACTGCCATTTTCATCTACGACTGATAATGCTAATACCGGTTGGAACATAGTTACTCAAACCAAGTCTTAAGATGTCATCAAGCTGCTGAGACAGCTATGTGTAGATCATGCTAGTAAGCAGGTTTTCTTGCTATGTTTCACAAGTGCTAACATATAAATAGACTACAAAACTTAGTCTGCTGGTTTTGTATGTTAAGAGGGAAAGAACGACTCAAATGTTCTTTTCAGTTTCTGATGTGCTTAGCTTAAAGCAAACCATGAAGAAAGCAAGCAATCCTACGAAGTGCTAGGTGGCAGGTAGTGTTTTTCACTGCTATAGCATTAGCCATATACTACAAGCTGGAAAGAAATCATACTTGATAAGGTACATATGACTTGGGAACGACGTAAGTATCTGAGCATTATTGAGAGTGCTGTTGATCATCTGTAATTTCAGGCAGAAGATGGCCTTGTCTATCAACCATGGGTCAACATAACTCTCAAGTATGCACACGTTCATGCAGCGTTTCTTCTTAATGAACATTTCATTTCAAGCCCCAGCTAACATCAGATACAGAAAAAAAAAACACGGGTATTTATTTGGTTCCTGGATCTAAGTGGATGCTTTTAACCCCACTCGACTCCTTGCTCTACTTCACTTCCCACCCCTCTCTACTCATGTCTAAACATAAAGGTATTTACATGTCTGAAAGGAACTGGAAAGCATCTGTGATATTTCCCAGAGGATCTGATAGCTCTTCTCACACAAAAGTGTATTTCCACATCATGATGTCACTGTAGCACTTCAATAAGGGGCACCTCAGGAAGGGCCTCTGACATAGTTTCAATTAGCAGATTCACCACTTTCACTACCTCACTTGAAAGAGAAAGATTTGAACAGAAATATTTCCAGTTAATATTGTCCTGCACTTGAACGGTTATGTCTGTAGTCCTTATAGGATGGGTCATCAATAAGATGGTCTTTGGATAAATGTACTTTCACACATTGTTCAAAGTCCCTAAAACTCATGGGACTTTGAAATTGTGGATTTCTGGTGTTCCTTGGCAGGCTCTAAATCCACAAATTCATGAGTGGATTATTGTGATTCATATGCCACTTTCATTTTTGGCAGGTATGCTAATGGTATTGGAGAATGATTATTTGAATGAGATCTGCACCCACTTCCCTCAAATCAGGACTCTAAAAAAGCTCAGAATGGAGCTGTCAGCATAAATACATAAAAATACGTGTGAACACTTGTTCTCTACAGGGTTTTGACTGTACAATTCCAGCCATCAGGGATGAGCAGGATGAGCAGGACTTTCTATAGTTCCTGCAGAAGGTTGGGCAAGCAAACATCTGGGGGTGGACACTGAGGAAGAGGAAATATCTACGTGTCAGTAATAGGAAAGTAATATTGTACACCTGCTTTTTAGGCATGCCATCTGCGCTCAGTCATACCATAAGGTAGCTTTGATGACATGCAACAGCTAAAGGGCAGGCAATATACATCTTGCTTCATTGACATGAATGACACAACTTGGTAAAACTCACTGCTTAATGACAGAAATCCTAACTTTCAAACACAGTATATGCTTGTCCCGTATGTTTTGCCATTTTTAGACCCGTGCTAAGTATTTTGATACTGAAAGCACTGAAGGAGCATTATGGTGAAAACCAATGCACACTAGGTAAGCAATAGCACCTCATCTATACTAATGCCGGACTTCTCATTATATTTTGTTAGCCTCTAACTACACCGTAACATCCACTGCATATTGTTTACAGTAACCTAATAACAAGCAATTCTGTTCCCATTACTGCTCACAATCTCATATTAAATGTTTCTTGTTTCCAAAGTAAACTGCCCTATGTAGCTGAAAGATATCACCACACTTTCTAAAGAGCTGGATAAATCTTGCGTTTAGAAAAGGAAATAGGATCTAAAAAAAAAAGGGTGTGTATTTTGAATAATATACAAAATTGATGAAAAATAAGGCTATATTACATGTCTTTTTCAAAGAAGCATTTTCCATAGTGCACTTGAGGATCTTTAAGAGGGAGCTTGGTCTAAATTCAGTTCCAGTCCTGGATCTACTCTTAAATCCATGTGTGGCCTCAGGCAAATGTGTTAATTTTCCTGTTTCAGTTTCCCTGCCTTTAAAGTGGGGATAACGCGACTAACCCAAATAGCTTAGCTGCAATTTATAAGAATGAGTAACTCGATTATTAGATTTCTGAGACATGAAACATGATTATTATTAGGATTCAGTCAGAAGAGTGTGATACAGATGAAGGAGATAGGTCTGACAATAGAAGGATGCCAGTTAGTCAGTCAGTCTGAGTAGCTGTGCGAGGAGGCAGCTCTAGGGAGCGCAGAGTTGGACTTGTAAAAGTGAGAATGCCCCCTTTGTACTGACTTTCTATTTATTACCCCGTGGTACCTAAAGACCATAAAAAGCTAAGTCCTCTCTGAGAAATGAATAGGTCCAAAGCACTACAACAAATCAGCTGCAGGCAAATAAATTTTTATCTGTGTAAGAGAGCTCGATGTTATTTTCTAGTGCAAATGTCAGAATTGATTAAAGACTTAGCATTTCTGTTTAAAATGAGAGAGTAGTGGATGATACATTTTTAAGTGAGAAAAAGTCAGAAGCCTGATAACATGGAGATAATGGGGTAAATTAATTTCTAGTGTTGCTGCAGTAATTTCGTACTCAGCATATTGGATCCAAATTTACACCACTGCACATAGTATAAATAGGAGTGGCTTTTAGCAACTATTATAAAAATACTCTCCCCACTGGCAAGGTCAATATTATTAATTGTTATTCCTATTATTAACCTTTGGGCTTGTGTATCCTCCACGGATTAATGATTATTCAATAACTGTGCTACAAGGTTGCACTTTCTAATAGCAATTAATAGAAGGGCGTACCACTGGTTAACTAGGAAAAGCATTGATGTATCAACTTCATGGTCTTGGTCTTGTTTCTGAGACGTGCAAAGGTGCCTGCTGGAATTGTACCTGTCAGTTCCCTGAGCTGAAAGAGGAAATCTGCCTCAAAGTCAAAACAAACAAAAAACGGAGATTGGGATGACATCCAGGGTCCCCTCTCTTCTCAGCCTCCCAGGGAATAAGAAACAGCCTCAGCTTTCAGGGAAACCTGCGCTCATTGCCAGGTTCACTCTCCAGGAACTCCACTTCCAAATCCTGCATCAGCGAAGATGGGAAAGAAGGTCTTAAAAACAAAAGAAGAGAGAAGTCCCTCCCCAAGGAGAAGTTACACGAATAAAGGCAATTCTCAAACTGCGTTTTTGAGGAGCACATGGTGCCAGGTGAAACACCAGCCGAGAGAACCGGGGCTGATGCGCGGCGGGACCCGGCCCCGCTCCCGGCCCCGACGGGGCAGCGGGGCTGCCGGGCGGCGGCGGCGGCGGGCGGGCAGCGACCCCGGGCGATGCCTGCCCTCACCGCGGGCACCCCCGTCCCGCAGGGGCCGCCAGCGCGGCCGCGGAGCCGCTGCCTCAGCTGCCTTAAATTGCTGGGGGCCGTGGGGCGCTGCCTGCCCGAAAGGGGCCGCCGCTGGGGCGCGGGGAGCGGCGGCGGGGGGCGGGCAGGGGGCGCGGGGGCAGGTGCGGGGAAAAAAGGAGCGGGGGAAGGATGGAGGGAAGGGGGAGAGCGGGGGAGCGGAGAGGGGGCCCGGGGCGCGGTGCCCGGGGAATGCACCGCGGGGGCGGGGGGGGTGCTGGCCCTTCTCGCAGGGCGGGGGGGGCGGCAGGGATGGGGGCACACACAAGGGCGCACACACACCCCCGGCACTTCCACCAAGTCAGCCCCACCGCCACGCGGGGCCGGGAGCGGGCGGGGAGGAGGGGACGCCTCACACACACACACACGTACACACACACACACCCACACGCAGCCGCCGCTCGGTCCCCCCCGCCGCCGCAGCCCCCCGCCGCCGCCGCGCAGGCAGGAGGCAGCCGGCGCGGAGCGGGCGGCGGCGCAGGGCGCGGAGCCCCCCCCCCCCGGCCGCAACCGGCCTCCCGCCGCCGCGCTGCCCCGACGGCACCGCCGCCCTCTCCCCGGGGGCAGCGCGCACCTCCCCGCCCGAAGGGGCCGTAGGAGGCAGCGGGCGGGGGGGGCGCGGGCTCACACGAGCACACGCACACACACAGACGCACACACAGACAGAGGCAGGGCTGCCCCACGCCGGTACCTTGCTGCCCTGGTGTTTTCCGTCCGGGCTCCTCCTCGCTGAGGCAGCTCGGGAGCGGAGCCGAGCGGGCGGGTGTGTGTGTGCGCGCGTGTGTGTGTGCGTGCGTGCATGCGTGTGTGTGCGTGTGTGTGTGTGTGTGTGTGTGCGCGTTTGCGAGAGCGAGCGAGCGAGAGCGAGAGCGACTCTCCCCCCTCCCCCTCCCCCTCCTCCTCCTCGCTCTCCTTCCTTTAAACGCCCACTCCTGATGGGTGAAAAGACAACTTGAACTTCAGTGCAATTAACTTCGCCGGCGCCTCGGAAGCCGGAGGTGTCGCCGGCCTCGCCCGCCGCGCTCCCATGAGTGAGTCGGTCCCCGCTCCTTCGGCGTCGCTCCTCGGGGACGGGGGGGGACGGGGCCGCGCCGGGGGCACCCGCCCTGGTGATTTTACCGAGGCCGGCGGTGCCGACCCGGGAGGGCGGGCGGGGGGGGAGACGCGGGGCGGGGGGGCTGCGCTTGGCGCTGCCGCTGCCGGAGCCTCCCGGCCGGCACGGGCTCACACCTGCCTGCCGCCGCGCCGCCGCCGGCCGCCGGCCCCGCTCCGCTCCCCTGCCCGCCGCCGCCTCACCCGCCACCGACACGGGGGGAGCGAGGGGGGGGGGGGGGCAGAGAAGAAAAAAAAGAAAAAACTAAAAGTTTGGCAAACTTCTTCCCCGGCCCCGCGCGCCTCCCGGCAGCGGCGGGCGCTGGGCGGCGGGGCGGCGGCACCCCCGACGGCGGGGGGCGCGGGGCGAAGCGGCGGGTCGGAGCCGGGGGGGGTGGGGGTGGTCGTGGGGTGGCGCTTCCGCGGGGCGCGGGGGTTGCGCGGGCGGCCAAGCGGCGGCGGCGGGGGATCGTCCCGCCGGGGGCGCCCCCGCGGCGGCGGGTGTCACGTCCGTCCCCCCCGGCCGCCCGCCGCACGACCCGGCGCTGCCGCTGTCACGGGGAGCGGTGCCAGGAACTCGCCTCTGTGCTCCAGGATTTTATGTTTGGTTTTTTTCCCGTTCCGTCTCCAACCCCGCCACCCGAGGTTTTGCTCAAACCGTCGTCCTTTTGTCGCCGTCTCCGCTCGCTGCCCGGGGGAGCGCTCCTGACAGGCACCTGCCCGGGCCGGAGTTTCCCTCTGCCAGTCCCCAGGCTTCTCTGACTGCGAGAGAAACTTCGCTAAAATGCAAGTTTGATGAAATACTTTGCACCAGCTCCTAAGCTGAAATGAGTTTAAACTGACGAAGGCTCTCTGCTGGTTTTAGTCAGTCCAACTGAGCGCAGTGCTTCTGTGAAAATAATTCACAAATTCAGATGCAGAGACTCCAGGGCGTATGATCTGGTAGTGCCCTTTCATTCTGGTCCGTGCGACTTGGGTGGGAGTTAGCAGCAGTCCCTTATATCTACTTTATATTATTTTGGTACAGTGCATTCGTATATTTGTCTGCTGTAGTCTGCTGGCAAACATTAGCATTCAAGCTTACATTTTTGACAAATGTGCAGACAGGAATAGCATGAATAGGCATCTTAAATATTAACAACCTAAGCATCTGTTGTGAAACAAATTTAATATATTTACTCTGTTTTTCTCACATTGTTAGAAAAGGTTACAATAAGTGTAAAATTTCAGCTGTAGTTAGCACAAGGAATGCTTGGATATTTCGCTATCTCTTCAAGCATTTAACACAATCACCAGATAGAAATGTGTCAAATCAGGCGCACTATTCAAAAACAACTTGAAACACTAAGCGTAGAGTGTAAAGATATGAATGTAGGATGTTCTCTGCAATTTGTGTCTTCTAATTACTCTGCAGCACTATTTGTAGAATTTGAGAGTGCTCTTTTCAGTCCCGTATTCTTATATGCTCTTTAATACATTTATACATACACTCATTTTCTAATTCATTTTCTATTTGAGATTGTTATTGCTATTACCTTGCTTTTCAAGTCAAAGCAATGGTTTGCACAGAAATGTGTAATAATGTAGAGTAGGTAACAAAACGAGCAGGCAGAAAATGCAATGTGTTCACGTAGAAGCGTGCATCTAAACAGATAGCACACACACATAATAAGGCAATGAAAGAGAAATTAAAATCACTGGCTAGTATGCTATGTATGCCCACTCTTGAATACAAACAGCCAGTGGAAAAGAAACAACTGACTCCAAGGAATTCCTCCGTCCCTGGAATCAAACCGTTCTGAGTAGAACAAGAGCATAGAAGAGTGAAGTCTCCAAAAAGACTGTAGAGTTATTTCAGGAATCAGTGCATTCCTTCCCTTTTTCCCACAAGTTCAAATATGTAATAAATAAGTCCTTTGTATGCAAAAGAGTTTACTGGAACAAAAAATATTTAAATGGAATGCTTTTTGTGTGTACACTTTGAAAAACTGGCCGTTTCCTTTCTATATTCACTGTTTTTAATACTTTAAATAGGAAAGTAACTCTCGCAGTTTCTCCTCTCCTGTTATTTCAGCGATACGCATGAATCCTAACCTGCTGCTGCGCACTCCCGAGAAAAGCACTGTAAAGCAGGCAGAGTCGATCTGTAACTCGCTCATGGGACATAGTGCTTTGGCAGAATGAGGAGCAGAGAGGGTCTGCCACGATAGCCCGAGCTTGTACGCAAGCAGGGCACCTTTTTGGTTTGCAGCGTAGGCCCAGCGGGTCAGCTGATGAGCACCTGCCCTCTGTTGCTGTGCTTCCCAAGGCAGGGCAGGCAGCGCCAGCCCTGCCTGCAGCCCTGCCTGCAGCCCTGCCAGCATCCCACGGGCACTGCCACGTTCAGTCCTGCCGGGAACGCGGGCACATCCACCCCTTCAACACAAAAACCTCTTTGGAGTAGGAAAGTCCTGAATAAGCACTAACTCATCCCACATTGCAGCTTTGGGATGGAGAGGGGTTTAAATGTGTGCGGCTGCCGTTTAGAAGGTGATCAGCTGAAGTCTGGTGTTCTTGGAAAAAAAAACCAAACCAAATCTTTTAGTTGTATCAACTACTCAGTTTTTGGAAGTATTGTCAGCTTTTTATTGTCACCTATTTTTTAATCTAAGCATTGTCAGATAAATTTGAAGTCCTTCTTAAGATTTCCAGCTGTATTTGAAAAAAAAAATCAAGATTACTCTATTAATAAAATAGCTTGTGATATATAGAAAAAATGTATTAAAAGTAGATTTCTGAATTAAAACTGGAGGAAATAAGACTTCTGAAATGTTTTAGTCATATTTCTAGGAACTACACTATTTTAACGTAGATACTACTGACACATTTTATTGCCTTCTTATACATAACTGCCATTGCTCTCTCTAGATATATTTAATATATATCCAATGAAGCCACAAACTTTCCTTCTACAACAGTTTAAACACATCTGGAACATTTTACTTTCTCATAATTTATGTTAATAGATGTAGAGTATATATACAATTTTCTCAGAAATCATTGCTTTTTCCAAAGGGGAATTTTTTTACTTTCAGTCAGGGAATATATTTATAAGAACAAAATAACTCAAAGTATAGGCAATTCTATATATCATTTTATTTTCTGTTATATTAGGCTGATTATATAAAGCTTTCATTTAGAGCGATGGGATGATGAAATTACAGAGGAGTGATTGGCTTTTGTTTTTTCAAATGGTTCAAGTTGAGGGCTGCAAAAATGAATGGTTTTGGTAAAGTTCTTTGAGTACGCAATATTTTTCATAGAATTCTGACAAATTAATTTAATAGAAAAGCCACAAGTCTCTTAGCATGGGAGGCTATATTTTCAGGTAAAATGGAAGTTCTGCTTTTGCCATTATAGGCTTCAGTAATCTGCTCCTCTTGTGGAATGAATACTTTCTACTTAAAGCTATCATGCACCTACTGTTTATTTACGCTGCATTAAACTGACAGCACGGCAATCAGAGGAAAAATATGACTTACTTCCCTGAAGTAAACACCAGTTTATAGGTTAGTGCATGTATTTATATTCCTGTCGCCACCAAATAATGGCTGTCTCCCTTTTAATATCTACCTGTGGTGTTACCCAGGGCAGCTGGAATGAGACAAAAAGGGGGAGGGGGGCAGGAAAAGAAAGTTTTGTTATCATTCCACTGCAAGAGGAACTTAGAGTGATAGAAAAGTGATTCGGTATTCCTTTCTGTGGCATACAGAAGCCAGTTTTAAAGACATAGTATTCAGTTTTACTCGGTGTATTTGAATTGCATCTCAAACAGGGAAAACAGAATTCCTTAACAGTGTTTGTCTATCCAAGTCACTGAAATTGTATATTCAGGCAACGGCAGATTAAGGGCAGAAGCATTTTATTAATAACTGAAAGCACATATGTGTGTGTGATGAAAAATGTTCTGCAAATCTGTCACTATGCAATCAAGTGCATTTTTTAAACTTTAGTTGTCACAAAGTTGCTACTGATTCTAAAAAAAAAAAAAAGTAAAACAGTTTGACGGTTAAAGAGTAACTTACAGTTCTTATTGCTTGTTATACTGAAATTTTGCAACTTTATAAAGTCCATGTCAGAAAACCCCATTGATGTTACTTTTAATCTTGGACTAATGCGTCCAAGTAGCTGGCTCTTGAACCAAAGATAACCACAGAGAGAATAACCCACAGTTTGCAGAAAGCTTCCCTAAATTCTCTGTCGGAGGATTCCATTAAAAACCTCTACCTGAGAGGTCCATTTTTTCTTCAGATTCTGAAATTATTACATTTAACATTAAGTAAGCTTGTATGTCAGTTCCCTTGTGAGTGGTGTCATGAACTCTCAACAGCCCCAACCACAACTTGTAACTGTTACTTCAGAAAGGATATACTACAATGTTCCCTTCAAAAATGTAGGTGTTTTTGAACATTTGCCATCCCGTGACATCTAAGTTTACCACAGTTATCACCAACGCTTTATTACTTACTTGATATCTGTATTGTTGCTTTGCAAATGTCGACTCTCTAATGGTTTCTGCACTGCATTGCTCTCAGTAGGTATAAATCTTGAAAGAGATTAATTTTAAAGAGACTTGCTTGTACCGTTCTTGTTCATGTGTTCTGATCTGGTCCTTGTGCCCTGTACCAGCTGTAATCTACCCTTAATCTGTGTAATCTGGTGCAGTGTAGTAGGAATAGCATAGTGATAGTAGCGTACTGTAGTAGAATGTAGTAACATACCTCAGGCACTGTCTGAATTGTAAATATCTCCTTTTAAACTTGCTGGGCCTGACTTTCCTCCCGTGCACACTGGTGTATCACTGCAGAGGTTGGTAGACCTTCATTTTTACAGTTCTTGTAGGGGATCAGTGTTCGGTGTTCAGACGAGCTGAGGGACACGCTAACACTTAGTATTCATGCCAAGGTCACCTTTTAGCTATTTATTTAGAATACCAGTACGCAGCGATCTCTTTGGAGATCAATTCTCCTGTGAGACTGCGTGCATTTGTGTATGCCGGGATCAGGATAGGCTGTAAGAAGGCTTCCTTTCACCGGAGCGCAGGCTAGCTCCTCTCTCTGAGCTGTTGTAATGCAGCTTTGGAAACACGTCTCCACAGCTGTAGGTTCACAAGAGTCAGCTCTCGCCACCTCGTGCTCTTCTGTTGTGAACTGCAGGTTAGATAGGCAGAAAAGTCTGCTCGCCTGCGGATGGACCTCAGTCACCCCAGCTGCACCTGGGTGCAGAACATCAGGATGGGCCACGTCTATCAGCTGTGTTGGCCTTGCATAACTCCCAGCGACTATCTGCTCTATCTCTTTCCCTTGGCACATTATGACATGATATGACCTGAGGAGATGAGGGAGGTGCTTCAAACCTCGAGTGCATCTCATCTTCCCAGGATCCTGCTCAGACAGGATTTATTTGGCCAGCAGCAATCATTTGTGTGTCGTTCCACTTGCTGCTCACTAGAAGAAGTGGTGATGCACTCAGATCATACATACCTGGAGGATTGTCTCGTAATCTTTTCTGGTGTCTGGAGTCCTGGTTCTGGTTTCAGCCCTGACAAAACTGTGTGATCTTGGGTAAATAACTGACCATGCCACGTTTGCAATCCTTAATGCTGTGAGCCTGATTTTGAAAATGCTCAGCACTTGCAACTTCATATGAAAGATAAGGAAGCTGCAGCACACAGTCCCTCTATAAATGCGGCCTTAATATGCCCGTGGTTTATTTACCGAGCTATAAAATTAGTAATATACATGTTTCATAGAACACTGAAGGATTAATTAATTCTTTATATTTGTAAATCAGTCTTAGAGTGGAAAACATTGTACAGCACAAGTGCAAAGAATTGCTGCTCTGAACTCAAACCCACATGCAAAGGTACAACAAAGGTATTTCCTTTTCAGTAACTGCGCTTAGAATATAAGTCTGTTTGTAACAGTCAGGTAATTAAAAACATTTGCAATGAACAGGAGAAAAATGCTAAATATCATACACGCCCTGTATTCCCAATTCTAATACATTAAATAAAAGACAGAAAGAGAGGAAGGGAGAGAGAGTGTGAGAGAGCGTGCGTGCACGCAAACTCACAGAAGGACTAAAGGCAAAAAATGAAGTGGCGAGAAATTGCAGAGTGAGTTTTAAAATGTTTATAATCAAAAATTAAATTAATGTTTTTGTGGCGAGACGTATTAGAAAGATTTGAAATCATTAACGCTTTTCATCATAGGTGGGCTTCCTTGATAAATGTAAGAAGTCTCAAGAATAATTAAAGGCATCTTAAAACTTAAAAAAGTTTTAGCTTCTAAGGATTCATTGCAATATAATAATACTGTATGCTTTTTAGTGTTACTTCTGCACTAGACATTTAATTACAGTCTTTGTGAGACATGTTACCTGTATAGTAACCAGTGCATAAAAAGAATGATATATACTTTTACATACAAGCTCTTGCTTGCCAGCTTTCTTTTTAAGATTATAGATTAAGATCTCCAATCCAGAATGTTCATGTCTTCAATGAAAACAACTTAATTTTACACAATTTTCGGGAGGAATGGGGCATTTGTTGTAACAGTATTTCTTCTGTAGTTACACTTCTTTTTGCAATAATCCTTGAACTGTTGGGGTTTTTTTCTGTGCAAGGCCCCAAACTCAGCGTTTCTTTGCATGTTCAAAGGATAGCTTTTAGAACACCAAACAAAAAAGCCTATTTAAGTTGTATATTGAGAAGTAAGATTAAAAAAAAACCCTGAGAGTAGTTTGGTAGTTTTTTCACATGTACAGTTTAATGTTTAGAGGAAATTTGGAGCTTGTCTTTCCCATTTAGATATTGAATACTGAAACACATAGTGGATAATGTAAATTTATGGGATTCGTAACTTCGTCCGCACATTGCTGTGGAAAAGTGAGTACGTTTGCAAGGAAGATCAGGTACATAAAATGAGAGTTTTTCTTTTGATACATTTGCAGATTCCTGTAATTGTGCAGCTTGTGAAAAGTGCTCCTCCACATACTGAACTTCCCACAGTTCCCCGTGTTTTGCACTGCGGTGGTTGCAGGACGAGGCATGATGGGAACCGCATCCAACCATTTTAGAGCAGAGCTTTTCAATCGATCACATGTATGTCCTCTTTCAGGTTTTGTTTTTCACTTCTTAACTAGCAGTATTGTGCAAGAACAGTACAATATTGGTGTTGAGCCCCTAGTGTCGGTATGCTTTGTAAGAAAATCTCACAGTAAAATCAATCAATCAAAATCAATCTCTGTCCCATTGACTGTATTTTATTGACTTTCTTTTTCTTTCCTTTTTTCTTCGCTTGACTCACTGAATACATAATCCTTTTGGCCATTCTTGAAGAATTTTGTTGTAATCTTTTTAAGATGAAGGATGTAATAATTTTATAATAACATTTTTATATTTGAAACTTGTGATTCCACTACTTTCTTTATTTGGATTGCACGTCCTATGAGAAACTGACTTCTGCATTGCCATTTAAAATGACAATTAGGATACTTATAGGTGCAGTTATTATTTTCTAAGCATTTCATAAGAATTTTCTAGATACCATGCAAGAAAATTGAACCAGTAGAATTTTTTTATATGTGTGGCATGACGACAGATATGCCTTGAGAAGCATTATACCATCTGATAAATTGCATTTTCAAGCAGTATTTCATATAGGTTCTGTCCCTTTAAAAATGCAGTCTCCTCTATTTGCCCTATTAATTGTTGATATGTTGCCATCCACGAGACAAAAATTAGAGCTGTAATTAAATAATCATGTGATGCTCCTTAGTGCCAGTGAGAGCAAACTCATTTTTCCAGGCCCTGATGGTCACTGATTATTGTATTACTACTGGCTTGCTTTATTTTTTTTTAATGGCTCTATATTGCTGGGTTACCTAACCACTGCCCTTCTTTTCAAAATTAAAGGAATTGAAGAACATTAAGTCACTTAATTGGCCAGTGGTCTACAGGGACACAAAGTAGTCATACCTTCTCTGCTTTTTGGTCACTCAATTGGTTCTACTGGGAGAACTACATCAGTGGTGTGGTTGCGTGCCATTTAATTTACACTGGTGTTTTGGCTGGGATGGATGCATATAGGGAATGCCAGGAGAATTACAAAAGGAGCAGGGTATTAAAATTCAGAAATGATTAAAATTGAAATAAAAGGATGCTGCTTCTTTGCCAGTACTCTGGCAGTCATAATGACACATAGAGATTAGTTTCCACCTTCATCTTTTCCTTCTTTCTCATTTCCTCTTGTTTATTGTTGACACATTTTCCTTATGTCTCTGCTTCTCAGCGCTTTTTTTCACTGTTACATATTCCTACTTTTTCTCTTTCCTTAAGCATGGAGAAGCTTACTTAACCTTATTATAACAATAACAGAATAGGTTATTAATATTTAATATGCACATGATTAAAATTTCTCTCTTAAACATAGGTCAGCTCTATTATTAACTGACATGTTATTTTTCATTAAAAAATTTTTATTCTGCCCTTACGGTTTCTCAAACACCCTTTACTTTGGTGGTGATTTAACACATAATGTTTAGAAAACTGTGTTAGGCTAGTGAAAAAAAAGAACTTACCAGTCATGGATAATCAATTATGCATGAATTCAGATATAACAGATGGAAACTGGTGAGTTAAAGTTTCTCTTTAGCTTCGTGATTTTTTTGTTTTGTTTTTGTGACACCTGTCTCTTATGTATAGATAAACATCTAACATAGCATACTGCTTTTCATGCATCTTTGTGTTTTTTGCTTTTTGGGTTTGGGCTTTTTTTGTTTCTTTTTGGTTTTGTCGGTGTGGCATAAACTTATTTTCCCCTGTTTCTAATTTACTATTTTTAATTTGTTTGTCTGCTAGCATTTCTGTGCTGCCTTCCTTTTCTAGGGCTAAATTGTCCTGTGATGAAGCCAGCATTTAATCTTCTAATAAATTATACAACATCATTTAACCTTAAAATTATGTCAGCACGATATTTTAAATTGTATGAGTTCACTTCTGCCTTCAGCTGCTCATGGCCTATAGTCTTGTGACATTAAAGCAACAGGGTAGACTCTGGCCGTGCATATGTATTCATATATGCGTATACACACATTCTTGTGATTGTGATACTTATATAGGCGTTCCCTCCAAAGGCATTAATTAAATTTCTTTCAATCATTTGACAATGAAGCAGATTGCTTTACTGCTTTTTATTAAAAAGTTCAGTATGGACTGGGCATAATATTCCTTTTGGTCATAGAAAGATTTTCACAGACCTAAATCAAGCAAAAAAGACAATAACGATATGCCCACAGCACCAACCAATGGGCATTAAGTAAAAGAAGAACTAAATATGTTTTCTTTCTCTTTACACACACACACAAAAAAAAAAATCTGAAAGAGCTTTAAGCATGTGCTTTCTAAACAGGTTTTTTGTGTAGTTCATTCATGGCACTGTATTAGGGGTTTCTTGTATTTGAAGGTGTCCCGTGTTTCAGAAACACGGGGGTAAGTTGATTTGGACATTACTTTTCTATGACTGCAATAATTTGGAGCATTTCTTCACCTGGCTCCACCTACCTTTGAAGCGGCACATTTTCAGCTGTGGTGCAAAGAGATTTTCCATCTGTATACCTATAAAAGAAAAATGAGTTGAGAGAATGCACCGCATCTTTTTCATGAGCAGAATATTTCAAAATTTCTCATGAGCATCTTACCAACATTTCTGAAGAAAAAACATCTAATACAGGAAGGAGTTTGTAGGATAACCTGCCAGAAACAAATTATATAGAAGAGATCCTAAGGAAATGAACACAGACGCTGCGAAAATAATTAGTTTTGAATGTTATTTCTTCTATCACAGCCGAAGCTCTGCTAGGAAACTTCATGTGCGTGCCTCAGTTTCTTCTTACTTAGCTATTCTTATGTCAACATAAAATACAAACTTTTCCCCCAAATTTTTGTATTTAATTCAGGAACTAATTTTTACACACTTATTCAGGCATTTCCTTCTAGTGCTTACATGAGTATAAATGAACTACCGTAACTATTAACCTCATTTTGCCCTAAAAATATTGTATTCTAGTGGGTTCCCAACTGCTGCTCTCTATTTCAGTTTGTTTCCATTGTAGCCACTTAGCAGGAAATCTAGAAATGTAGTTGTTTTAGCAAATAAATGCATTAAATGCTTGCCTATATTTTTGTTAATTTCTCCTTTTTTGCTGTTTTTCTAAATCAGGACAAGTATTTTGAACATTTACAGGGTGCTTGGAGTAACATTTTGAAGTGACTTGTTTTTGCCTTGTGTTGTTTGCATTTAAACTAAGCATACTCTGACACACGTATGAATGACCTTTATCTTAGTGACGCTGCATATGCTAAACCTTTTTTATGTTAGTGCCTGAATATTAACAGGTACCTTGTTCCTTAAAACAATTGTGAATATTAGCAGCTAATTGTTCCTGAAAAGAACTGTGAAAAACTCATTCATTTAGTCTTTGTTATTGTGGAATCATCTGAGTTTGAGATTGGAACGAGCCCTAGAATAAAAAGTGAATTCGGCCAAAACCACCAACTTTCAATTTGTTTTACACCAAAACCACACATTTTGCATGTATTTTATGTACAATGAATATTGACTCCTGTCAAGTTTGGCCGTAATTAGATGCACACTTTTACTTAAAAGGTTTTGAACCTTAGAAAAAGTGTAGCAGAACCTGGGCAGAGTTCTGAGTTAACAATGAAACTGGAAACAGGACATTTCATGTGGTTTTGGGTTTCATAATGAAAGTTTGACATAGTTCAAGTCATCAATCAGTTCTAACCATTTCCTTAGACTTAAACTCTTCCATGTTTTCAATTTTTATCAGTAGATTTTATTCATACTATCAGGTCAAAGAAAAAGATGATCGCTTGTCCTGTTGAAGTATTCCTATGTAACAAGTCACTGCAGTTTGAGCTGAACAGCATGAGCATCTCAGCTCTAGATAATAATGCTTGAATAATCCGTCTGTAGTGCTAACCGCAATGGTTCAGACTGTTCTCTAATATAATGTGGAGCTTTGCCTGGGCTGTGTGAAACTCATCCTTACCCAGAATTGTTGGATTAAACTTCTGTATTCCTAAAAGCATCCTTTTTTTGATTGGGAGAGAAATGCAGTGGTTGAAAGAAGTCAGGAAAGGGAAGAGAAGCAGAATCAGTCAACAACATTGCAAAACATTTTGGAGATAACTTGGTGTTACTTTGCTTTTAACAAGTAAAAATAACTGGAGCTCTACTGATTTGTATGTCTGGGTATCATGGTTTACATACTATTAAATTAATAGAGCTTCTATTTAGACACATCCCTAAAGTAACTGCTTATCAACCGACTCTTCTTTCAGGTAACAATTATATGCCTGTCTCATGCCTAGGAGTTACCTAGTGCTGTGATGATTAGGGTTTTAACAGGAACCACTCTTTTTTCATCTCCCCATTTAACGTCTTCACATGATAGGCCTAAAAATTATACCTCTGGGGAGAAAACTGTGAAAGTAGTGACCTGCTGAGCTTACACTTATGACATAGGTAACTTGGCTGATCCTAAGATGCCAGCTTTCCTCCTTTCTTCCAGCTGCCTAATTGCATTAAATATTATTATATAAAGTTTTATTACATTTTTTTTGTTTGTTCTTTTTTGTGGAAGCAGTTGGCTGTAGCTGCCACATGGAAATTATGAGCATGACTCAACAAGGATCTAGTCTACTGTTACGGATGGAAGAGGATATGGTCCACAAAATGCTTTTAAGTTGAAGCTTTTTATTTGAAGTAGTTTTGAAATCCATAGTCATAAAAGTATTGACTTATATTAAATAACATATAGATAGCGTTTGTGGAAGTTGCAATGCTGATATACTTAGGAAGTGAACTCAGCTTGTCCACATAGCAGGTAGAGACTGTGCAACTACAGAGTAAGATTTATGATTAATCCATTAATATTCATTGCTGTGATCTTTTATGGGAAAGTGGACACCTGTCTATTACAATTTCAACCAGCTAGGATTTCTTATGGAAGCCAAAGGTGAAAGACTCTCTGTTCTCATTAGCGGTCATGTTCACCCTTCACCGCATCATGCCGAACAGTTTTGTGAGGTTTTGCTCCAAAATTTTCTTCCAGCATTTTGCCTCTCTGTGACTCGTTTGGCACCAAGGGGCAAACTGAAATGACTGTCAGGGCCATATCAGCAAGTGTGTGTATTTACTTCAGTTGTACAAGCATCTTAATCAAAATAGATGTATAGCTATGAAAGGGATTTACGCAAAATGGTGCGGTCGTTTGACTAAAAGTAACTTGTTTCATCCAAAACCACATTTTGTATTTTCTTATTCAACTCTATTTTTAAAAGAAGATTCCGTGATTGAAATACACTGCAGAAAATGTTTGCAGGAGTAAACGAGCCTCGTCACAGAGGCAATCAATAGGGAGATGTCTGTTTGTATATGATTTTACATATCTGCAAGCTAGCTGAGACATCCAACTACAAAATACTGCACCATGGGACACTGTGTAGATACCTGATACTTTCCAAGGGATTTGGGGTCCGTAAACTAATGAATGCGCTACATGTAGCCATATATGTAGGTTTTTCACCTCTGACGAATATGGTAAGGATTTACTTCACTTAATAAGCAATTAAGTGCAGTTCAATACAGCTGACTATTGTAAGTTAAATATTCATTTTACGTAACTGTTTCAGGACATCGTGTGTGAGAGAACACAAACGAGCAGAAATTGCTCATGCAAAATGTGAGAGGGGACGACAGCTTGTGTGCGATGCCTTTCAGTGCTATGAATTTCATTTCATAGCACTTTTGCTTTTTGACAGGCATCCTATCCAGGCTGGCGCAGGTTGCAGTCAAAAAAATCTAGGTTGGTATGTAACTTTTGAGTTCAGCGTGGGGGATGCCGCAGAATGCTGTGATTCACATCGGTGCGCATCGGATTCTTGGGTCGTATGTAAATCAAGATTGCCGCAGTCAGGTTGGTTAAAGTGTTTGTGCGGTGTCAGGCAAGTAGTGTCGTTCAGGGCAAAACGGAGGGGAAGTCAGTCTGAGGAGACTGAAAAACAACTTCAGAGGTGCAAAACTTGTAGGGCCGCAGGACTGTGTCCGCACCGCAGCGGTGGCTGTGCTGCGGCTTGCACAGCTAGATGTGGGAAAGGACAGTAGGGCGCATCCTTCCCCTTAACCCACACTTCTGTCTAACCCATGCAGCAATTAGGCACAAGCCCACCAGGGAGCCATCCACCTTTTGGCCATAGATGTTTACCTTCAGAAAGCCATGGGTTAGTATTTTCATTGCCTTGCTGTCCAGCAGCTACTGTTAGCTGTAGACATGGAGGCATCACCCCTTGCAGCGGGGAAAGCGCATTCAAATCCCCACGGAAGTGAGTTTCCTCACAGTCCCGCTGCACAGCTCTGCATCAGCTCCAGCACGGGCTGGTGCTTACGAGTCACCCAAATGGCCGCAGAGTTGTCAGAAGTACGCATGTATAAAACCCAATCAGCCTGATCTCCCCAAAGAAATCTGATAAAAGACAATACACAGCCATGCTGGTTTTGCTCTGCTGCCAGGTCATTTCTGTTTGCGTTGCACAAGAGCCAAGCCTCAAGATTTGGGCCCGTATTTCCTAATTTATTTTGAACAAGAAAAGATTGGAATAGAGACCTTAGGAGGCACCGAGGCAGCATGCCACACTGGAGAATTTGTTTTGTTATGCGGCTACTGAGACTGCTGCTCGAGAGTTAATTCGCCATGGGGTTGAAAAAACACAGCCCAACTTTTAAAGTATTTGTCTTATTTCAACACAGCCTAGTGCAAAATGCATTTATATATCATAAACACAGTGCAACAACTTTATTAAGGATTAATAAGCTTTATTAAGCACATATTTGTCTGCTGTATGTTGACTAGAAGCTATGAAAAATGTGATGTTACTATTGCCACATGTTTAAATGATTGCCTGCATATGTATCCATGACAATATCTATTCATCTTCTGTTCTTTATATATGTTTTTATTATAAATATCTTTATTCTAGTGGAACATTTTAATATCAAAGTTGACACAGTGAAGTGCAAATTGGAATAGGTCAAATGAAAATCAGATACCTGTATCTTGAATTTGTTCCAAGTAGTTTGGTATTGATAAGAGAAATCTGATTGTTTTCTCTATGTCAAGACGTAGCAGCCTTCAGTAATTCGTGCTTTCTAGTCAAAGCAAGGGTTCCACGCTCAGCCTTCCAAGTCTGTAGTAAATACTTTACCAGGCGTAAGTGATGTACGGAAATGAGATTAATCCATGTTGTAGGGAGTTTATAAGGTTTAGTACATATATGCAGTTTCAAGAAGAGCGTTATTTTCCATAATCATTTATCTCAAGCATAGGAAGCATATGCATGATTATATAATTAACAGAATATTTGTTTGTCAGTGTTTGGTTAGTGTGCATAATAATATCATTATTAGGCCTTCTGTGCTCCTGTATTATCAGATTGTTATCTCTCTGCTCCTTTAATTCACTGTCTCTGCTTTTTAGATTAATCACTTTGTTTTAATCTGAACATTTTAAGGGTTTTTTGACCATGAAGGGAATGGTTTGTGAACACCAAAGCAAAAGTTATTTTAGAACAGATCTTAATCTTTTTGGTTTGGTTTGGTTTGGGTTTTTTGTTATTGTCATATCTGGTAATCATTTTTATAAGGTGGTGTTTTAGTCCCAAATCTTGTTCCAAATCATATTTTCAAATATCTATCTGCTCCATTCTAATCAGTTCTGCATCTCTCAAATTATCTTCACTGCCCTTTTCCTCCATCATACTGCAGGCAGCATACTGCCAGCTGAAACTCTCTCATCCTTCATGATTTTCTTCTTTAGTGGTCAGTCTTGCTCACTGCTGAAGTTTACTGTATCAGGCTATCCTGAAAAGGATGAAAAATGATAATGTTGGTATTTTCCATTGTGCCCGCAAAGTTTGAACTCAACTAGTTAACACCGTTTTTCCTCCAAGTACTCAAACATATCGGGAAATAATTATTCTCTCTTTTTTAATCTTTTTTTTTTTTAGAGGGACTGAATAATACTCAATCTATTTTGTTGGAAAAAGATTGGTTTCTAAATAAACAACCCGCTAGACAGTTATCCCTTGATCATATGTTACGGAAGATGTCATCTACATTTTCCCTTGTTTTTCTTTGTGAAACATGTTTGTTTTTTTCCCTTTTCAGCACTCTCGGTCACAATCTTAGTAACCCTTTTCAGGACATGCAACATATGTACAACTTTTCGTGTTTCCTATGTATGCCACCTCCACTTGCTCCGCTTTGAATATTAGTATTATGTAAGGGTGTATTCATTTTCGAGCGTTGCATTTCTTTGCTTCTGAGATTATAATCTATTTTGTGCATTGCTGAATATGATAAATATTTCATGTATTTCACCCTATTACCATTTTCTTTTTCCTGCCTGCCCTGTATGCTGTTTGTGCTTATTTCGGTAAACGTCAGCTTGGTTCTTTACCTAGTCTTGATGCATTCCCCTTGTTTTATAGTAAGTAATATATGAGTAGTGATAATTCTGCTCTTCATAGATTTATTGATTCGCCTTTTCTTTGTTCAGAGGCTATGCTATTTTGTGTATTACAGAACTGGTATTAGTCTCCCCACTTGCCTACTTTTGCTGCTGCTTCAAGTTTGTATGTGCAGTTCGGTATGAGGTTTTTATCGTTTGTTTGGTTTTTTTTTTTTTAAAGTTACTATCCTAAACGTTTTGGCTATGTATCTGCCCATGCAATAATTCATGTTTTCTTTGGCTGATGATGCAACATCATAGACTTTTAGAAACAGTATATTCAAATAGTATGCATTTTATCAATAAAGAAGTTTAATTTTTCTCTTATCTCGTAGCTTGTACAAACTTGTTGCTTTCAAGTTTGGCTAGTTGGGTTACTTTTTTTCCAAGTGCATTGTGGGAAAAAGTTATGTCTGTCTCACAGTTATTTATTTTGTCAATACGTTACCACCTTTTACTTTTCACCTTTTACCAGTGGCTTTTGGTCCCGGTCTGCAGACATGATACAGAGAGAGTTTTGTACCGTCCCGCATCGTGGTGGGGCTGTAGTATTTCGCCGCTGTGCGCACGGAGTGATTTATTACTGTTACCTAGGGTGTGTTGGTGGATGATTTGGCTGGCCACGGCACCCCACCGCCTCACCCTCGTCGTGTGGCTGATGCCCTCCACTGAACGGTGACACGCTCACCCAACCCTTGCCGCCTTCTAACGTGCCTGCTGCTTTTCTTTCACCTCACTCGGTACCAAGGGGACACACGCACTTCTCTCTCCCCGGGCGCCCCGCCGCCTCCCCGGGGGCTGCCCCCGCGCCGCGCCCCCACCTGCGGGGGCGCGGGGCCGAGCGCCCCGGCCGCCCCCCTCTCCTCGCCGGGCGCGGAAACCCCGCTCCGCTCCGCTCCGCTCCGCCCCGCATCGCAGCGCGCTGCCGCCGCCGTTGTGCACCTGCCCGCCGCGGCCCGGCCCGCGCAGCCTCCGCGCAGAGGGGCGGGGGCTGCGCTGGCGCGGCGCCGGCAGGATATTGTTCAGCCTTCACCCCCGCCCCTCCTCCTCCTCCTCCTCTTCTCCCCCCTCCACGTTCCCCCCACCCCACGCTCCCGCCGGCTCGCCCCCTCCGCCGCAGGCCCCCATCTGCCATGTGCCTGCCTGCCTGCCTGCCTGCGCGGCCGGCGCTGCCCGCGCGGGGCGGCGGGCATTGTGCGCGGCGCAGGCAGGGCCGCCTCACCCGCACCCAGCTGCCTGCAAATTCGTGCGCGCCCGGAAGCCGCACGCCCTCTTCCCCCGGCCCCCCCCGCTCACCTACCGGCGGCGGCGGCCGCCCCCCGGCCCGGCCCGGCCCGGCGCCCCCTCCCCTCCCCTCACTGCGGTCCCCCTTTGCCACCTCTCTTCTCCCGAACCCCCCCTCTCCGCCGGCTCCCCTCCCCCACGCCTCTCTCCTTCACCACCACCTCCTCCTCCTCCTCTGCCACTTTCTCTCTCTCTCTCCCAGGACGCGTCGGATGATCCGGGGCCGCCGGGGAAGGGCTCCGGGCAGCAGCAGGGAGGCTGCGTCCTCCTCCCGTCTCGGGCTGTAAAAAAAAAAAAAAAAAAAAAAAAAAAAAAAAAAAAGCCGGTGGCCTCGGTGTTATTTTGTATTAAAATGAGGAGGAGGAAGAAGAAGCAGCGGCGGCAGCGGCAGCGAGCGGTAGCGGAGAGGAGGAGAGGAGGCTCTGAGCAGGGGACGGCGGCGGCAGCAGCAGGAGGAGGAGTAGTGATGAGTCAACTAATAATTTAATGGGGACAGAAACAGAGAGGGGGGGAGAGAGAGAGGAGGGGGGGAGAGAGCAGAGCGAGGCAGCTCCGTCCGGGGACACACACACATACACACACACATACATATAGCCATGTAACATCCAGCAACAACCACCAAACCGGCCTAAATAACAACCATACTCAGCCAGCCAGGGGAAACGAGAATTTAAAAAGAAAAAAAAAAAAAAGAGACAAAAAAACAAAGCCTACCATTATTATTCTTTTTCAATTATTATTGTTTTTTTGCTGGCTTGGTTTTTGTTGTTGTTGGCTTTTTGCAACCTTTCTATTTTATATTTTTTACCCCTTCTTGTGAGTAACTCTTCTCGGAGTTCCCAGATTTTCTTCTTTTTTTTTTTTTTTTTCTTTTCCTTTGCAGAAGCAGAACCAGGTTTTGGTTGTTTTTTGGTTGGTTTTTTTTTTTTTTTTTTAATAGAGAGGGTTGGGTTTTTTTTTTTCTCAATTCTAATTTCTCCCGGTTTTGGACTCGGAGGGAGTGAAACCTCGTCACTTTTTGTAGTGGTGGTGGTGTGCCTTGTTGTGTGTGTTTCCTTCCTCCCCTCTGTTCTTTTTCTCCCTCCCCTCCTCTCTCGCTCCCTCTCTCCCCCCTCACTCGCACAACAGCCCCCGGTAAATGAGAGGAGACAGGTCCTCTCTGCCTTTTTTTTTTTTTTTTTTTTCTTCTCCTCTCCTCCCCGGACCGCAAAGGCGAGATTAAAAGTGGCGTTTTAGTGCCTTTTCCTGCAATTTTCTCTACACTTTTTTTTTTTTTTTTATCTCCAGTAGCGATCTCTGGGGCTGAGGTTTCCGCAGAAAGTTTGGGGGCTGTTACGGTGTGTATTTTTGCGGAGGGGGAGGGGAGCGGGCTCCTTCTGTGTGTGCTGCTCCTCTGGGTGCCTATTGGAGAATAATAGTGTAAGTGACAACCTAGAAGTAGACTTTCTGCTCTTCACACTGGATAGAAAAGCTGCCTTTTTTTTTCCTTTGCCTTTTTTTTTTTTTTTAAATAACCCCCTTTCTCACTTGCTCCTGTACGCATTGGTTTTATTTTTGAAAGGATAGCTAGACTTAAGTCACCCTCCACCTCAATTTAAACCTTCTACTTTATTATTTTTTTATTATTATTATTATGAATTCCTCGTTTTGAGCGTTACACTTGTCTGATCAATTTGATCTTCAGCTCCTTCTTCCGTTGCTAAACCTCGAAAACTGGCGCTCTCAAAAGATATTTAATCTGTATTTTTTGTCCATTGCCATTTTTGCTCATGGCTACTCTGTTTCTCGCTATCTATTTTTGCCCCTCCCCGCCTAGAGGAAAATAGCAACACGAAAAAAAGAGAAAATAAGAGAATATTAGGGGAAGTAGTCCTCAGCTCCGCTGCCCCCCCTTTCCCCCCCTCCAAAAAGGGGGGGGCCTAGAAAACATCAGTCTTGAACTTCTTCCTCTTCAAGAGCTCGGGCTGCAAAGGAAACCTCCTTTGTTTTTGTTATTTATATGCTGTCAAGTTTTGAAGTGGTGAGTTTCGGGTCGGTTTTGCTAATTTCACTCAGAAAACTGCAGTGTTTCTGTTTCTAGATAAGTACTTTGCTTCTTTGTCTCTTTAAAAGGTCACAGGGAAAGCTTGGCCTGGATTGTGAGAGCCATATGGAACGGATAAGTGCGGAGCCTCTCTCAAATGTGATTATGGGTTTTTATGGGGGAGGGAGGGAAGAGGAGGGGAAAGGCATGGGGAGGGGGCTGATTCAGGAGGAGAGAAAGAAATAATATAATACCGGCGGCGTTACATCGCGACAAAAGGAGATACCGCACCGACTCCCATTCAGAAATTGCGCGGTGTGCCCGTACGTGTACGCTGTCTCTGGGAAACTGTGCCTTGAAATTGTGCTCTTCTCTTAGTGCCTGTGATGAAAACTTGTAGTTGTGAAAGATGCCTAAATGCGAAAGCCGGGGAAACTCTTGGCCTGGAACCGGCGGAGATGATAGTTCTTCCCTGCAACCCTCTCCCTGGGCAGGCCACGCTGGTTGTTGCTCATCACTATTCCAAACTGAGGTTTCAGTGAACTTTAGCCTTGGGCATGGAGTTTAAATGAGTAAATTAGGTGTTTTATGTGCATGTAATTTTGCTTTGTAACATAAAGCTTTTTACAAGATGACTAAGCGGTGAAAGGATGCCGATGGGTGGGTATTCTCAGGCCAAGCGAAAATGACCCATTTGGTGTTTTGGTTGTAGTCAGTGTATTAACTAAACTGCGATCTATCACTTTTATTCACTGTACATGATGTAGTGCGATTCTGACTCATGATGACTAGATACTTTTTGTAGCAAAGAACCTCGGTGCCTTAGAGTGCTTCTGAAGTTGCCAAAAGTGACAAGGATTTTCTTGTTTCAGCCTTTTTTTTCTTTTTTAACTCTCCCCCCTTTTTTTTTTTCTTTTTTGTTAATCCTCTTATTCTTGAGAAAGACCAGTCTCGGAGAAGCAGTGCTATAGTATGTTAGCATCGTGAGAAACATCGGAAGATGTTAATGGTTTGAGTCTGTAATTCTTTGCTTAGACTGCAGTTAACACAGTTAAAAAAAAAATCTTTTCGACAAGTGGCTAAAATAGGCACGTTTACCATTAATGAGACACACGACCTAAAACAGATGGGATCAAGATGAATGGTAAACCTTAGCCTGTCACCTTACAGCATAAGGAAAAATAACAATTTTCTGAACTTTAGCTATTCACTGGCATTCTTGAGGTTGCTTGTAAACGTTCAGATTAATATATTACCTTTCTTCAGTGTATCGGGAAAAGCAGCACGGTGTTCAAACAAGAAAAAAACAGTTTACAGAATTGTCATTGTCATATATACCAACGCCACAGAAGTATATAAAAAAAAATCCCAAGATGTTTAGGCTTTAATAGCTTTGCTATGAAATGTGCAGAAAATGTATTGAATTACTAGGCAACTGAAAGAAAGTAGCAATTATCAGATTCACGCCAGTCTTTCTAAATATGATTTCCCCAGTATTAGTATTTGTACTTGCTAATGTAAATACTGGTTCATAAATTAATGTCTAGTCACCTGTCCTTAGTGATTATATTATATACATAACATAATTGTCAGTGTAGTCACACCTTTCTCAGTCAGAGAAAGGTAGGGTAAAATACCTAACAATCACAACAGTATTGATGAATGAAATCATAACCAGAAAGATGTCTCTGGTCTCAGCAACTGATTTTTTTTTTTTTTTAATATGCTTGGCAAAATAGATTCTGATGAGTGACAAAAATCCTCAAAACTTACTCCGTTGTGTTCTAGGCTTGGGAGATTTTTAGTGATTTATCTGGAATTGTTATTCATGGACGAAGGTTTCAAAAGTTTATAAAAAGGGAAATATGAGCATGCTAACATACAACTTTTCTTAATTGGCTATTGAAATTACTTCCGTTTTTTGGTTTCAAATAGCTGTTCCAGCATGTATCTTAGCATCACCCAGGGTTGTTTGTTTTTTTTTTTTATATATATTTAAGGGCTTCAGAAGTACTGTAGAAATTGTGGGGGTTTTTTTCCAGCATTGTTTTGTGAGATGCTACCTTCTCTTCTCAGTTATTTCTCTTAATTCAATAAACTACTCCATTTAACACTTAAAGCTTAACATCTGAAAAATTTCGTAGACGTATTTTGAACTTTGCAAAAGTTGATAAACTCTTTGTATAATATTGGTTAGGAAACTCAAAAGCAACCATCTTCCGCCACTGCTTTCTGAAGTTAAATGTTAAATTCTCTTCAAACTTATTTTTAAGGGGGGGAGGGATTGTAAATGGACAATATTCTACATCTCTAATAAATCTGTTGCTCCCTCAACTAAAGTTTTAACAATCTATTGTTGTGCATCCATTTTTTTAATCAAGTAGATTGAGAAATGTTTCACTAGAATCTTTTTCTGTCTCTGTCTCTGTCTCTCTCTCTCTTAGCACAGTAAAAACACCCGGGATTAATAACAAATCTTTCTGTGAGATTTGTAACAATAGCTGTGTTAGAGCACATACCTTGACAATCATCATCATTTATATGAGTCTTAGTGTCTCTCAGATTTAGTAGAATATCTCTGAAGATTTTTTTTAAAGGGGTACTCTAGTTGGCTTTTAAAAAATAATTCCACCAGATTATGATGCGATCTGTCTGTAAACTGGGGTATGAGGTCATTTTTTGAGAATAAGTTTGCTTCCTTTAAAAAAGGCATCTTCTTTCCAGTTAAAATAGTTATTTATTTTTCTTTATGAGCTTACGATACATACATCTTTCTCTCTGTACATGTGCAGGCTGTGTACGTATACATATGCGCACACGTGTACAACATATATATATATTTTTTTTTTTGAATCATGGCAGGTGATCTTTAGAGGCGGGACTGAGTATGGATCATTTGAACGAGGCAACTCAGGGGAAAGAACATTCAGAAATGTCTAACAATGTAAGCGATCCGAAGGGTCCACCAGCCAAAATTGCGCGCTTGGAACAGAATGGGAGCCCATTAGGAAGAGGAAGACTTGGAAGTACAGGAACTAAAATGCAAGGAGTGCCTTTAAAACACTCTGGACACCTGATGAAAACTAATATTAGAAAAGGTAACACTTTTGATAATTCTGCATTAGAGGAATATGATTTATAATATTTGGGGGGGGGGAAGCATACTTTTGCAGACTCTACTTCATTTATATTTCAGGATTAAATCTCCATTCTGAAATACTATATATTCCCAACTCTGATATAAATCACATTTGGGAAATGTAAGCTTCATGCTTGGGTGGAGCATCTTGCTTTACAGGGTGGAGTCTGATTTTTGTTAAGGTAAAGGCTAGCTGCCCTGATTAAAGCAAATTTCTACATTGAAATAGAAGTAATATAACGCATTAATTCTTTGCGTAAGTATTGGGCTAAGAAACGCAAAAATATGTAAGAGTAAATACCGAACCCCCAAAACAAATTCTCGCCTTTCCTCTTAATGATGGTCCAAGCTTGGAAGGGCAACAGTATTTCCATAACAGTTGCAAGTTGGTTTGAAGGAGAGAGTGTAAATCTTTAGGTATCACATTGGAAAAGTCATTTATGATGTCAATCTTCGCAGTTTATTTTCTTAAGTACAATTCATTATTGAACAATGAACAACTTGGGTGTCATATTTTTCAGTGGCTGGTTTGCTGTAATTAGACATTTACACAAGGAAAAGGCACATTTAGAATCATTGATGTTTGTATATGGATGGCTTTTGTTTGCATTGAAAATACTTTTAATGGACAATAATCTACAAATTTTGTTTATCAAAATGTGTAAGTCTTTTTGACCGTGTTCTGCAGGCTTGCTAATTTAAATCAGAATATGCTGTATGTAATTTGGCAATTGTTTTAAAACAGCCTCTACTTTTCTCAGTATAATCGGTGTATGTTTATAATCCAGATTTTTCTTGCATTTGCTAAGCAGAGTGCAAAATGCAACCAAGACTATTAAACGCACAAAGTTAGAAGGCAGAGGAATTTCATTGTGTCTGATGCATAACATTTATCGTACAATCATTTATTTTTTCCTTGGTTTGGCGAAAACAAAGAATATATTGATCCTGAAATGAACAGACACAGCAGTCCGTATTGTTAGATCTTTATCTATTAAAAATGGAAAAACAGCACTTCAGCAAATTCTTTGGCCTCTGCTCATGATTACCCTATTTATTGATTGTTTGCCAAGAATGTATGCATCTTAAGAAAGCCAGGGTAAGAGCATTAAAAATATAATTTATTACGGCTTTTCAAGCAGAGTGCATTAATATTGTACAGTGAAGCAGTGGGGCTATATAAAAAGGACTTTCTGACGCCTGCAAACATATAAGTTCCATAAATTCCTAAATAGGAGATTTCAGCTGTCTCTGGTATTATGTGATATTTGCACAGCAAACTTTAATGCCAGGACAGTTTTAGACAAGGATTCTACAGACTTCACTGCTCCTTATGGCAGACGTGCTGTTTACACAGACTCGTAAACCTTCAGCAAAAGCTCTAACACTGCCTTCAGGTTTAAATCATGCTGTATTTTTAGCAGCGAGCACTGACCAATGCTCTCCCCTTTAATACTAGAAGGTTATGAAGTTGCTGCACTTGGAGGTCTTGCCAAGTACTAGCAGGAGTGATCAGCCAGCTGAGATTGTGCTCTCCTGTATAACATTTTTCACATTAACAGAAGGACACTAGTGACAGTTTGCTAAAAGATTTAGTGACTTGATTTGTAGTCAGATGATACCTGTGTCGCACTATCAGGATCCACCTCTGATAATCTATGCTGTACATCAAAATTTGGCCAGGAGGTTCTCCCGTGTTGTTTAAAGCACCACGTTTTTCAGAACGCTGCAACTCATGAGACCCTGTACCTGGCAAAAAGTGTGCTGACATGCAGAGAAGTACCTGTGCATTGCTAGTTTTGTGTCTGATCATAGCTTAATTTGTAGGAACTGATAAGAGAAAAAACAAATACGCTTTAGCTGTTTTTAAGTGTTTCATCTGCACTGTTTGTTAAAATGAAGCTTCGTTTACATTTTATCTTCAGGTATTAACGGTGAAACTTGTTAAGAATTTTGAGCCCTTACTCTGGGTTAGATGGTAGTAGGTCAAACATCAATTGTGAGAGCCGGGAAGGAAAAAAAAACCCACCACCTTTTTGCAGATGAAGCGTGTGTGTGTGTGTGTGTTTTAAAAAGCTCTCCACAGCCTAATTAAAACCAATGAAGAAATCGCCAATTTGCATGTACTGCTTTTGCTTTGGTCTTCTCTCCCTTCCTGACCAGTCTCGCTTAGATTTAAAAAAAAACAAGAGAAAAAAAAAAAAAAAAAGCTCCTTCCTGCACTGCATAAATATTGGCAAGCTTTTAGTCTTGTCTTTCATGCTGAGCCTATTGGGCAAACTGGAGTGAGTTTGTGAGCTTTTCCAAGCGAGCCTGAAGGGGTTTGTTTGCCAGAGATTGACTCTCTGGTGTGCAGATGTAGTTTAAATATACGTGCTTAAGAGGTATCTTTTTTATCGTGATTTCTTGCTATACGTTAGAGCACAGATCAACAGACGCGGTCTTAAAGAGTGTATCTATTGTAGAGAGTAAATCTTCTTTTTCGACTACGGTACATCTGGTGCACCTTAGCAGGTTAGGAGGTTTCCGTAAGTCTAGAGGGCAGTGGCTATAGAGGCATTAACATTGTAGGACTAATTGGAGTTCCTGGGTGCCCTGTTAAAATAACCCTTGTCATCATTTATGCTAAAGATGATACCCCTCTGGCAGGCTGCCATAAGACAGTTCTGTACATCTGCTTTTAACCCTTTTGCTTTCTGTCATTAAGAGATCCTTACCTGCACTGCTGGAGACAGCGGGACAGGACCGGGGCCTAAAACCGCGGGTCCGAGGTCATGGTGTCATCCACATCCGTCTGGGAGGCCAGGAGGGATTTTCACAATGTCTAGAAATCTGATTGCTGGGAGAGACTTTGTCCCTAAAACAGCTTGGGTCATTTGTTACTTCTCTGTCTGTTGTCAAGAGGGAGGAAAAAAATTTTTAAAAAAAGCCAAAGGAAAGGGAAAAAGGTTGTTTGCTTAATGTTCTGTGTTGCTTAGGGAAGGGTTTGTTGGATGATGCTACAAAACTAGAAATTAGTAATTACTTTCAGGCATACCAAAATAGCAATGAATACCAAAAATATTGAATGTAAAGTACAGGAGGCAACATAAAAAAAGCCCGAACTGCAGGTACGCTTCTTAAAACGGCATTGAAATCATGATTTGTTTCTTAAAGATGCAAGTGGAAGTAGTGCTCAAGTGCACTCAATGAATGAAGCACGAATTAGTGTTAACTTTTGCCTTGTTTCCTTGTGTACTCTTTTCAGAGCGAATGTATAACACGCAAGGTGATTTGTTGTTGATGTTGAAGGCAATTAAATATTTTTGGCAGGACTAAGAAAGTTTTAATGTTAACGAACAAAATTATGTAGCTGGTACTAAAATGGCTTACAGTGAAGACATCTGCAGTATGTATTTAGGTTCTCATGCTGCCTGCTACTCACAACAAATCAGGCAGGACAGAGAGAATCAACTTCTCTTCAGTCAACCTTGTTATTTCTATAGAAGGTAATTCTTTAATCTGTATCCGATCAAGCGAGGTAAATTTGCATTTCTGCATTTCAGAGAGATGTATGTTTTGTAGAACTTTCTCATTTTTGGGGAGGGTGAGGGGAAAGGACTCAGGGAATATGTTTATCAAATATTTGTGATGATTCTTGATGACTCCTCTGCCTGTTCGTACAGGTTTTATTTACATAGCGCTGTATAGACCCACCTACTCTACTATAACTCAAGTTTAATACGTTAAATTTCATTTTTTTTAATAGGAAGTATGCTTCCAGTTTTCTGTGTAGTGGAACATTATGAAAATGCCATTGAGTACGATTCTAAGGAGGAGCATGCAGAATTTGTGTTGGTGAGGAAGGATATGCTTTTCAACCAACTGATTGAAATGGCATTGCTATCACTTGGATATTCTCACAGCTCTGCTGCCCAAGCAAAAGGTAAATAAGATTACGAAACTGTACAATGAATTATGTTTGTTTGTGGGGTCTTGGGGGAGGGGCAGGATTTCTTTCAGGAATGCGATGCAGGTTTTACTTCTTAAACTTCTTGCAGATTCTGTCTCTGTATTTTTTTTTTCCTTAATGTATTTTTGTTTAGTTAGTGCACGTTTTGTTCGTGGGGAACGTGGAGGTAGATTTTTTTTTTTTTGTTTAAAGAAAAAAAAAAGACTTCAACTGAATCATTAGTATGCTTATTGACCTTAATAATCTGCTCCACTGAGGATCCACAAGGAAGTGTAAAGCATATTTGAGCAGATGGACTGTTGAGAGTCAACTTGCATTTATGACTGAATATCCAGCTCTGTTTCTTTTATTTTGTTCCTGATGGTTTTATAGACTGCAAAGGATTTTTTTTTTTTTTCGTACTCAGTCCTTGCATTGCAAAATCCTTTCTAATTTATTAAGAGGAATGCTAACTATTATATCATGTCCTATTGAATTCATGGGAACTTAGGAAAATACACTTCTATACATATTAAAAAATCTCTACTGTAATGCATTTGTATAATTTCATAATATAGATAAAGCATATCTTTGGTGGTGTGTGGGTGGGGGTTTTTGGGGGGTGTGCTCTTTTGTCTTGCCAGATTTAAGAGGCTAGAAACAAAGGTGGTGATCTTGTTAAAATCAGATGTTTATTTTGCCCCTAGGAATTAACAGGTAAATTACTTTTTTTCAATTTTTCCTGCCCTTCTTGCCCACTCCCCCTCCCCTTAAAAAATAAAAATCCCACAGGGCTTATCCAGGTTGGGAAGTGGAATCCAGTTCCACTCTCCTATGTGACAGATGCCCCTGATGCTACAGTAGCAGACATGCTGCAAGACGTGTATCATGTGGTCACACTGAAAATCCAGTTACACAGGTGAGTCGCATACCAGTTCTGGGACGTGAACTGTTACTTGTCTGCTCTTACTGTTAATATTGCTTGTATTTAATTCCCACTGTGCTGTGTGCTCAAAGTACAAAGGCTTATCTAAATTCCTTTTTAGTTACTCTAATTCTTCTTTAACTTACAGTATACTATTGCAGAAAACTTTTATAGCTCTGATACATAGATTTTCTTTGGATATCTCATTAAAACTATATTGCATTTTAGTCAATTAAATGATGCATTACAAGAAGGCATTTTACATAAAGTTTACTTAAGAGAAAAATATTTTTGCATATCATGAACAGTACCATCTGTGTGCATTTTGTAAAAGAATGACTTGCTCACACTTATTGTTGCTGTCTAGGTTCTTAAATTTCACGGTAACAAAAAAGAAAAAAACGGTTAATATATTAATGCTTTTCATGATCAGTCGTGAGAAAGCATTACACCTTAAATTGTTTTACCAAGCGCATCAGAGCAGGAAGGTAGAAGTAACATGAAAAAATAGTCGCCACATGCAGCTGATGTATAATTCATGCATCAATACAGCAGATGTGTTGTATAAAGTAATTAACTAATCGGAACAATCAGGAGACCGAGAGCAATCTCCAGATGCATCTGCTTGATGCGCAAAATGAAATCTGTCTGTCTTAAAGGAATGTTCTGCAGCAGGATGCAATCTTGTAATAATCCCTTTTCTAATCTGTGTTTCAAATAGTTGCCCTAAACTAGAAGACTTGCCTCCTGAACAATGGTCTCACACAACAGTGAGAAATGCTCTGAAGGACTTACTGAAGGATATGAACCAGAGTTCATTGGCCAAGGAATGTCCCCTTTCACAGGTACTTAGCATAACATGTAATAAATAATAAAGCACTATAGGCAGCGCTGATGTGAGATTTGAGATTTCTACAGACTGTAGCAAGTAGTACCCATGGAGTGAATCTGCCAAAAATGCAAATTCATTTGACCACTTCATGATCTTTATAAATATGCCTGATTCATTTTGAACATAGTCTTACAACGTTTCCCATGGGGAGTCGTGAAAGGTTGTTTACACCACACTAAAATTGTCTCACAGCAAACTGGATTTTAACTGGTTTTTGTCTTCAGTCTTTGAACTGCTTTGATGTAACTACTTTTTTCAAGCACGTGTGTTCAAGATGTTAAAAGGCTCTTTACTTACTGCTGTCAAAAGTACTATTGAATCTGAATGCTTGTTAGATAACCTACGGTAGTTTTAAATGCTAATTCATAAAATGAGACAGCCTTTGGCATGCTATATGAGAAGGGAATAAAGAATAAAGCTCTTTGGATGATGTGTTGTTGTTGCAAACAACCAAAGGAAAATCAGCCATTTATTAGTTCTAATCAAAATATACCTAAACAAAAGTGAAATCTCAATTTATGCGTTGCTAAATATCGAACTGATGCTTCCTTAAGCCTTAGTCGTATTGTTGTTTTTTGCCATTTTTTTTGGTCATTCTTTTGTCAAATTACTGTGAAGGTGCAACTTATTTTTCTATGCAGTACGGTGTCCAATGATGCTGTGGTAGGAAAATCATATTTATTTTTATCTTTTAAATTTTAAAATGTATTTTGTTGTGGTGCAGTGGAGACAAATTGAGTATACAAATAAATGATGCTAGTTGTGGTAGGGAGGGGAAAAAGGAAACTAAGGAAGTCAAGGTATTTTTATGGGGATTTTATTTCTCTTGCTCAGAATATTGGAGTCTTTGTCTCCGAAAGACTTCGGTTAATCTATAGAGGACTACTCTCTTTCTCTGTTTGTCTTTCCAGCGGATATATTAGCGGGCTGTTTTCCCAGCACTTTTTTTCCCCTAAGGTTAGATTGTTTTCAGTGATGTGGCTCCAATATAGGAAGTTTTGAAGTGGAAATAATAAAAATTATCTTCACTGGTTGCAAACCATTCCAGTAATATGTCTGCAAAGTTATCTTGTACGTACCTACTATAAAAGCATGTGAGCTTTTGCACTGCTGACTTATGGAGGCTGCAGATAATTTGGGATTTTTCTACATTTTAATCCAATAACGCTAGTTTTTACTTGATACTGATGGAAAGCAAGCAAATTCTATTGAGATGGAATATTTCATTTCTGTTTGGACATAGTATTTCACATAGCAGCTTCTGTATATATGTAGGTGATGCAATGATAAAGCAGAAAAAAGTTTATAAAAGGAATACTTCACTAGAGATGGTATCGTGGTACTGGAGACAATTCAATAATTACACTCTTTTAAAAAGTTGTTTTTAAACTATACTGAATTTTTCTATAATAGTGTTAATGGACAAAAACCATCTTCCCTGATAACAGCTCTTGAAGTTAGCACTTGAGATACCAAAACCCCAGGTTACAGAACTCTGATTTGGGGCTGTTTGTTTACTGTTTTGCACTTCTTTCTTTGTAAAAGAACGGACTAAAAGCCGTGAGCTTCTTTCTGTTGTTAAAAGCATGCTTATTACTTTTGTCATTTCTTTCTTCACCAGTGCTCCGGTAGTTGGGTTGCAAGAATTTAAATAGCTTCTGCTTTTCTTTTTTCTTTAAAGACCAAATCACATTAAGCTTAAAATACATTTGTTTAACTTTGGGAAAAACAAGCTCTTACAGTGGTTGATCAAGAGCCCATCAGTCAGTCTAAATCTTCCCATTTCCCGGGAGCTTGAGGGAGGATGCATTGATTTGACGGTGTCCTTTTCACATGACTAAATTGATCTGAATGTTTCCCATATTTGCCTAACTAATAACTCACTGTATATCGCCACTATGGAAAGGACACTGATTTAAGAGTGTTTGTGTTTTGTGAAACATATTAAATTTAGAGACTTGCCCCGCAGTGATGTGCTGCTGCAACAGAGGTGAGAAGTAAGAGCAAGGCGGAGGTCAGGAGGCAATGTTTCCTTGGAGGGTCCATCAAAATGCCAGCATGGGAGACTCTCTTCTGAGAGCACAGAAGTGGTCTCTCCTGTTACGTACTTCCATGGGCATAGGTAATGCCATATGAAGTGCTTCATCACAAATGCAAACTAATCCAGTGACACTGTACCATAACTTAACACTGTTATGGATATAATTTATTAACCACAGAAAAATGACTCAAAGTGGAAACGAGAGTAGTTATCGTTTTTTGTCACTGTCATTAGCAGTACTCTTTTGTGTAGGTATGGAAGGATTTGTTTTAAAGTATTTAAGTTGCTGTGCTCAATGCATGGCATCTCTGAAGCCCCATCTAAGCATGGAAAACTGAGAATCATCTTCCTCACTTAGAATTTACTGTATTTTCTTAATTAATCTTGCATTTTGTCTGTTAAAAAATTGCTCATGTTTATTCAGAATATTGGTATTCTATGTACTGCAAAAAACCGCAAGCGAACTATTTTTATAGTGCAGATATATTTAATAGCTTGAAAATATGTGAGCAAACAAACTTTGAGATCCAGTTTGTCTTAATTAGAGAGTCTTGAAAACTTAACAGCATCATGTACTTTAGTGGATTTTCTTTTTTTTTTTTTTTTTGCTATTTGCTTTCTTGTCCAACTAAAACCTCGGGGCATACAGGTATGAACTCTTCATGCCTTCCTGGATATAAAACCACTGTGACTTTTGCTTTCATTAGGAGAGTTGAATATGTGGCCTCTTTTGAGGCTATGGTAATTGTCTTGCTCTGTGACTGCTGTGGCCACCCCCAAAGGCCAGGTTTATCGCTCAGTATATGAGCTCACATCATGGGAAATCCCCGTTGATGTGACTTGGAGTGCTCAGGACGGACTGGAGAAAATGCATGGCTCTGAATTGCCGTGGAATCGCAAGCACCCGTCCAGAGGTTTAGTCTCAAATTTTTGGTATCAAGCAGGCAAGGCAAAAGGATGCTGCAAATTTTGCATGGAAAAGCCGAGTCTGTTTTGAATTATGTGCTGCAGTTTGTATTTTCATGCTTTACCTTGGGTTTGCAGATTTTATTGCTAGAGACTAGCAGCATACGCAGATGCCGGGTTGAAGACTTCTTGTGTTTGATACGCGCGGCTCGCTTCATTTCTGCTTCCTCTCCAGACCTCTTTTGATGGGGAAAGCAACTTGGAATTTAATCTAGGGCTCAATTTTGTGCCATCTTGTGCATTCCATTAAATTGGTGCATCTCACGAGTGGCCTAGATCTCATTTCCCTCCTGTTTTGGCTTTTCAGTCTCCAAAGGGTTGTAAAGAAATTGTTCTACCATCAATTCTTATTTCCAACCCCTTGCACAGAAGCTCTACTCTACCTCAGTCTGTAGGGAGCTGCTCTAAAGTGATCAGGCAGGCAGGCCTGTTGCATTTATTTATTTAATGTTAGTCCTTCCATCTCTCTACTCAGCCTTAGTCCTAGCATTTTCATACTTCACTTTGACAGTTTTGCTCTGTTTTGGTTTTTAGTGCAGAAGTCTCTTATTACTTCCACAGTTATTTTAACTGAAATACTACAGACTGTATTTATACTGATATTAATAAGGGATTTTTTTTGTTTTGTCCCTGTTGAATTATTGTCTCTCTCACTCTCTCTGAGTATATATATAGTTAGATAAGCTTTTATGAGGGAGAGGAAAGCAACGTGGGCTGTTGGCCCAAGAAAAGGCTGGAAATTCTTCTGATAATTTTGGAACAAACTCACTGTGTGCTTTTGAACATTTAGATGTACCCTTTATCTTGAGTTCCTGTAACGTTTTCCAGGAAAGGAAGATAACAAGTCACCTACCAAACGAAGAGATTGTAGAGATTAATTAGTATCTGGGCACTGCTTTGAAAATATGGCAGTGATCAAATGACATTGACTTTCCCACTGGTGTTATCCACCTGAATTTTTGCTACAAAAAGATTTTCTAAATGGTTGTTGTTAGTATTCACAAACAGGCTTGGGTTTTTAATTTTTTTTTTTCCCGCACTTTATGAAGCCACTGCAAAAGCACTTCTGAAGGAAGGTATTCATTCTTTCTCTTCCCCCATAGTATAGCTAGCCTAACTCAGGACATCCAATAGCCAGTGCATTATAGATGAGAAAATCCAGGCCTGATGTATAGTAGAATCTCAAATCTTATGGTTTATTATGTTGTAAGATATTTTTTAGGGGACATGGACTATATCCAGAGTCTGTGATACTTATGGACAATAGTAATTTACGTGCATTGTGTTACTATTTTGATTTTTTTTTTTAAAGATATTTGTGTGTTCTTGATGATGACGGAATTGCATTGTTTTCAATTAGAGGGATATACACTTGCATTCCGTAAAACGTATGCACACACAGAACAAGTGCTGATATGATACTGAAGTCTGAATAGTTTTGCACTTGTGATAAATACAGCTATCCTGACTGCATTTTGATCAAATTTCCATGCTGTAGTTAATGACTGTCTGCATCTGACACGGGCACAATATAGATCATATACTTTCCTTTTTGTTCGGATATCCTGCCCTGAATTTGCGTGCTGTTTTATGCAGACATCGTGCAGGCTCTATGTGATCTGGCAGGGACGCCAGACAGAAAGCTTGCTCGGAACATCAGTGTCTCTCAGTTCACCTGATCTGAACGCACCTGGCCATCACAGCAAATAAGCAGCATAATAGAAATCCTCTGGCATTTCCTCGCTGCTGTTCTGACTCCCCCACCCCTCCAAAATCCCAACCAAAAAAAGTTGCATTTGCTAAAATTAAAATTTCTAGACCTATGAATAACCAAGGTGTGAGCTATTAAGAGTTGCCAAAATGCATACTTTTTATGAGCAATTTTTAATTCATGCTTTACAAAACAGAAAGGTGTTTTTTGCCCTCCCCTTTCAATTTTACCTGCCTAGACCTGAGATCAAGTCCTTGGATTTCATTGTTGCTTGTGATTCTCTTCTCTCCTTCTCTCTTCTTCCTCGTCCTCCCCTCCCCCAATAATTAATAACCTGAGTAAGGAATGCAGCTCCTTTTTCTACTTTAGAAGTTACTATGCTTTAGATTTTAAAGATGTCATTAATTATTTCAGGGAAGTAAATCCTTGAGGGCCTGGGCTCAGGTTTTGGCAGGCAGGGCGTTTTAACCCACCCCTCAGTTGCTCAAGAGCATTCACTCTGATGTCTCTTCAAGCTGACGTGGTATCTGGATTTTTAAAACATTTTCAGTTAACTATTAAAATTTGTACCTGTGATTTTTAGTCATTCAGGTAAAACAGGCAGTACAGAGCCTCTTGCTAATGGGGTGGGGAGGATGAAATACGCACATTGGTAGAGCCCTGTGAGGACATTCGCGGATACTCAACCTTTCAATAGCCTGATCTTTTGGTCACTGATTTATGTTCTCTAGATGCATCTAAACATTCTCAGTGTTAAAGCTATGTCAGTCTATAACTGTTTTATCTAGGCAGTGCCCTATTGAAGGAGAAAATACATAGCTATTTTTTTTATGCCTCTTCATTAGAATTAACTACGATGAGGACGTCCAAGTCCCTTTCCAAAACAGTTATGGGGCCTGGACTTACTGTGGGGAGGAGGGGAGTGTACCTTGTTTCTCAAATAAATGCAGTTTCTGACTTCAGAGGACTCTATAAGGTGTCAGCGTGTCCCTTAGTATCTGTTCTGTCATGAGGTCTTGTGTTTCTGCTTCTGAAAAAGTGGAGAAGAGTCCAATAGAGGGATGGTGCTAGTGTTGATTCCTGCCCCCCCCGCCCCCCAAGTCAGCTGTATGGAGGTATAACCAGCTGTCTTTTGCCAGGCTGTCCTCTGAACAAAGTACAAAATTCGTATTTCTTAAGGGAATAACATTTTTGGGACCGTGCTCCCCACCTTGTGTGCGAACCACTTGGGGCTGTATCTCAGCAATTTTGAGAACTATGTCATGTGAATGATTATCTGCATCATATGGACTTTAAGTTTTAAGGAAGTGACAGAATAAAAAAGGAACACAGCGCATTTTCTTCTGATACGTTTTCCTTTTAAAATGTGCATGTGTTGTAGAACTGAGCCCTACTCAACTTCTGTTTTCACTCAGTGGTCCTGAGAATGGTATATAGAATAACTCACATTTTAAATATTTGTGGTGATGTTCTTCTTTTTATATATGTATATACATATAACCATGCTTTTTTTTTTTTCTTTTTACATTTGGTGGGTTAAGAGGCAGTCAAGTAATGCGCTGCTACAAAATTCTGTATTCATTCGTTTATATTTCTTGCATACTTCTTAACGCAGTCGTGGCCGACTGATCTTTTTTTTCTTTTTTCCATAACTTTATTAGAGGGTTAACAAGCCACTGCTCCAGTGTTCTTTAAAGCAAGATTGCAAATAAGTCTTTTTTTTCTTCTTATTGGCAAATTGTTGGCTGTAGAGTACTGCACAAGTATAAACAACATGAGAGATCCTTTAACATAACATGAGAGAGCCTTTAGATGCTTTGCTCCCTAGCTTTGGAACTCATTGCCAATTGAAGTAAGGAAAGCTCTGGCTGTTGGGACTTTTAAATCTAGACTTAAAAGTTATTTGTTCTGTTTAGCATTTTTAAAATTATTCTATTAGGAATTGTATGTGCTTCAGTTTTAATTTTAACTCATAATGATTGTAAAGCACCCTGGGATGCTTGCATGAAGGGCGCTACAGAAACCCAAGATTGTATTGTACTGTGTTGTAATGTATTGTATTATTACATGGTGCTGGAGTTGGACCACGGACAATTCATATAGAAAGCATTTGAATACTTAGCTAAAGATAAGGAGTGCGTGTGGGGGGGTACTGTCTCTTCTTGCTTCTTTTCCCCCTTTTCTGTCAGTTATTTTATTAAACTAAATTAACATGGCAGTTATTCCCTAAGAAATGCCAGCATAATTTACTGCTGCAAAGGGGCTCAAAATGTAAACCAGATGATAAACTAAAAATAAAAAAGTCCACATTAAGATTTAATTGCACTTCCCTTTCTATATTACGTTCTTATGTAAAATACATTACAAAACAGTACTTTCTTTATCACTTCCTTCACTTTTAACTGAATTTCATTAACAATAAAGAAATATATTGTCTCTGTTTCAGTAATGTCACTTGACAGTTAATCCCTTAACTTGATGTACATGTCTTTAAGATTTTTTTTTTTTATTATTTTATTTTTTATAAAGAACATGATAGCACTGACTGGAGCCAAGTATTGCACAACCATGTGATTTGCAAGTTTCCCAGCTCGCAGCTTTGCCAGTGCAGGTCAATTCACACCTGCCACACTTATGCCATTCTGGTCCTCATGTTGCTTTTCCTCGGTGATTGTCAGAGGTAGAGAGTTGTGCGTGCGGCTCCTTCCTTCCCCCCTCCCTCCCCGCTCCAAATGTGTGGTAAAACTTGTGCATTGGAAGTGTCTGCTCAGGAATTAAATGGAGTTTAATTTCTGTCCATTAGGAAGCTGCTATCCACATCGCCAATTAAGCCTTCTATTTAAAGGGCGAGGAGATACGTATGTCTACATCTTAATCACTGCTGCGACTGGTTTGCAGAGACCTTCCCTGACTGGTTCAGTTATTACTAGCAGTGGTGGGAGGCAGAGAGAGCAGCGTGGTTATAAAACCTACCCAAAAGCTAAGCAAATTCTGTAGGTGCTGTAGCGTCACTGTCAGCAGATTTAAAGCTGAGGTACGTCTGTGCTAGGGGACGCAGGGGTGTAGGCATAAAGATGCGTCTGGAGAGAATTACTTGAATTGGTAATAATCTTTTACCTGACAGGAGAGAAAGCGAAGCAGGACCCACTTATTGAGAGGCAATGCTAAGAGACAAGCAACTCTCACCTTGTCAGACCAGACTCCTTGCAGTGCTTGGCTGTAATCATCGCTTAGAAGAAGAGAGATGCATTTCTCAAACGGACCCTGAGCAAAACTCTCAAAGCTGGCTCCCTCCCCCCCCCTTTTTTTTTCTTTTTTAATTAATAATTAGGTTCTTCCTTTTTATTTCCAAGAAACGTGGTAGGAAAACCTAAGACGAGGGTGAGCTTTGTCTCTCTTTCCTTGGACACTTCTTTAAGAACAGCACAAATAGTATCAGATTCCCCTGGTGCCTTGCAGCAGTGAACAGAGGACAGGTTTTTCAGGACAGCAGCAACCTCAGACCTGCCTCACTCCAAGCCATGGAATAAACTACTCAAAAGGGAAAATTTCTGTTCCCCAAGGGTGGGAACACATGAAAGGTTCTCCTCATATACACCTGTCTCTTAATTATTTTTAATTTATTTTTTAAGTACTAAGATTTCCTACATTGAGAGTTGCAGTTCTTTCATAAGCTTGCACCAGAAGAGGGGGGGAAACTGCACTAAAGCATAACCTGTGCCTGGTGGCTGCGCCACTTCTCCAAAGGATTTTATACTTTTTAGGAAACTGTCATGGAAAAGAATGGGTTTTGTGATGATGAAAAACTGAGGCACGTGCAAAGGACATTAGTGTCAATGGCCTTTCTAGAGATGGAGAGGAGATTTCAGCTCCTGAAGTTTACCTAGTGTGTTCGTATTTGAATCGGTATATCTAGGCTCGCTCAGAATTGTGGAGGTTTACTTACATGCATGTATCACAATAAAATCCCACCAAAATATACTTGCCAGCTAGTATGTCCCCAAGCTCTTAAAGCACTTTTTGTAAGGAGGAGCTTTATGTGCTAAAGCTAATCTAGCTACATTTTTTTGATTTATAGATATATATATATAAGGGGTAACTAAGAAAAAATTATGAATAAATAGATCCTCAAAGTGCATGTCCATATTCCACATGGAAAGCTAGCTGGAACATTTCTCTTTCGAGATACCTTCATTGAGTTTTGCATCTTTTTATGAATTCTTCAGAGCATCTATACTTTTCACAAACTCTTGTCAGTGAAAGGCAGCAACACAGAGGCGAAACTAGTATCTTGGCTAACATAGCTGCTTAAAATGTCACCTTCATTTGATTTAACTTAGCAGAAGTTAAGAATCCATAGCAAATTTCGTGCTATAACTCATTTTTCTCTTGGCATATTTTTAGATTTTTCTTAGGACAGAAAGAAGTTTGTTCATGTGTTTTTAGCAGCATAAATATCCTCACAGAATTTGGGTCTATATGATTAAGAATAATCACAAGTACAGGTGGCTCATAAAGAGGCACATGGCCTGAAACAATAAATCTGACACTTAACCATTTAAACAAAGGATAGGCAGGGGATGTTACATTTGGCACTAGAGGGGTATTTAAGCAAGCAATCAGAGGCGTGAGAGATGCGCTGACTAGGAGAGGAAATTAATGAAGTTCAAACTAAAAGCTAGTCATACATTTAAAAAAAAAGTATGTATCTAGTGAAAGAGATTACCATGGGATGTGGTGAAAGATCCAGCACAAGAAGTCTTCAGATCAATATCAGATGTTTGCTCTAGTTCAGCCACAGGTAACTTGGCTGCATTCAGAAACTGATAGATGAACTGCTAGGGTCTGTTTTTATGTAGAGTCCAAATAGATGCTCAAAATGGTCCCTTTTGGCTTTAAAAATCTGCAAAAACTTGTGTAGAAACAGGAGAAGAGATCAAAGAAGCAGTTTATCCTAAACACCCAAAGAAATTCAGCAAGACAACTGTTAGTGCTACTGAGTCGGATGACTTCTTGTCTGGACATTGTGCCTTAGGGCTCAACTTCATGCCAGACATCTGATGCTTTGCCTAGCAGAACAGTGGAATCTGAGGAGAGACTTGCTGAAAATCATGTCCTATTTCCCAGCAAGGAAATCTTCCTTAACGTGGTGGTTAATGCTAAGCAATTTTGAAGAGCCTTTTACAAAAGCTGTAGTGGAAAAGAACCATTGTGGTTGGTTGAGGATAGAACAATTACCACCATGGCTATCAAGTGAATGTATATACTTCATTTTTGTGGAAAAGTTTTATGTGCCCAAAGCTGCATTTAATGCATTAATAGATCTAAAATGTTGCCTATCACACGAAGCATTTGCATTAGGATAGCATTTGGAAGCATGTGTATTAGATTAGCATTTCCAGATAGGAAACAAGTCAGAAGTGTTCTGACCTGGCTGGAACAGAGTGGTTGGAAATAAAAGCAATCCACCTGAGAGGAAGGCTGGAGGTGTCTCTTACTCTGGATTTTCACCAGATCAGACTGTGAGATCTCCAAGGCCCCACCTACCCCAACCTTTATTCCTGTGCAAGAAATGCTGGTTTGCTCTGTCCACATCAGTTGTGCATGATCTGGATTGTCCTCCTGGGCTCCAGCTTTCTCTAGTCTTGTTCCTTGTGTCCCGAGGAGAAGAGGTGAGCATAGGCACTCAGGCTTCACGTAGTGTATTGCCTAGCATAGGAACAGCAGCAGCCTGGAGAGGGAAATGGTTGGGGCTGAGGACCCTGTCTCCACATTACGGGACTGGGAGGGAGGGATGGAGCTTACCCTGGAGTAGCTCCACTCTGGTCCTGTGGACTTGAAGTCTAGCCATGGTTGGAGCACAGCTTCTGGGTTTAGCTTAATCCAGCAGAAGTTCTGCCTGTGTGCTCCGAGATGGCTTTGTGATTGATGGGCACCGAAGTAGGAGCAATGGGGAGAGCCCTTGAAAATGTGCATTCCCAATTCAAGCTAAAAGAGCAGTTTAAAGCAATCTTGTTACTTCATAAAAGCTTTTTCAAACAGATTCCTGGCTAAAATGGATAGCGCTTTCCCTACCCATGGAGTGCTCTGGTTTGAGACCTCTTCTGGCAAAGGCACTTACAGAAGCAAAATCTTAGGGTGTAATAATACACCCCTCAAAATACAGGACCATTGTCATTCTGTGAGGTAAACCAAGAATTAGCTTATTAATTATTGATTATTTTGCATTTTGTATTTTATCCAGGTTGATTTTAGGAAGTGTTTAGCCAGGACTTTTACTACTAAGTACCTGCCATTTACAAATAGTGTGCCATAAAAATCAGGAGTCTTAAAAAGATTCATGTTGGACATCTGACAATGAAGACAAAAATGTGTTATGTCTCCTTATCTTTTATAGGTTGAGGTTGTGACTTCATTTTCTTTCTTTTTTTTAAGTCTGAGGCACTATGCCATAAAGCTTGTAAAGCAGTTATGAAGTTCTTCAAATCTGAATTAACATTTCCCACCTACCTATCTTTCTCTCTTTTAAGCTTTTAACCTTTGTAGATATAAGACTAGTATCTTAGGAAGCAGCTTTTTATTTGAGCTTTATTTATATCCGTCAGTGGGAGATGCTCAGAAAACATTGGGAGAATGCTGCTCTGTCATGCAGCAACTGGGAATTTACATTACAAAATGGTAAAAATAGTGCAAGGATCAGTTCCTTCAGATGCTGAATCCTCATTTCTGATTTTCAAAATCTTCTCGTGTGTGGGTATATTTCTATACATATATAAATACATGTGTATATACATACATATATATGATTGGGGTTCTTTTGTTTTATGTCTTCCCTCATTACATTCAATGTAGCTTTACGTTTACATTAATATGTACATTTATAATACTTAAAGCAACATAAGGCAGAAAAGGAGGAGGAGATAATTTAGGCTATACAAGGATAGGAGAAAGGAGGAAAGATGTGCTTGTGTATTGGAAGAAAAGCTTGCGCCGTCATTTTCAATCTGCCTTTAGGCAGTTTTAACTTATATGACCAGCATTTGCCATGCAGATCCTTACTTCTCCTGACCCTGGCAAGAAAATGGAGGTCAGATAGCCATCCAAGTGCAATGCCAAAGGCACAAACAAAAGTTTTTTTCTTCTCTGTCCATCTGTGGATTTTTCCCTTATAGGAATGTTTATAGGGCATATAACAACAAATTCCATTGCGTTACTTGCTATAGTTCAAGGTAATGGACCAAGGAATTTAACATAATTCTTCATATGCAATTAAACTGTCCATTTCATGATGCCTTGTCCAAAAAACAGCTAGTGGCTGGATATATTTGGTCTGTTTTAATTTGGAGTGGCAGGTGATAATTCTCTGCCATACCAGAACACTAGAAACAACGTTTTGCCCTGGTTCGGTTTTTGCAGTACGTGGGCTGGTGTAGGCTCAGGCAGGCTAAAATCTTTGATTTGGGGATAATCTTGTGTTATCCGGTTGGGGCTTGAATGTTCCCTTCTCATTTGAAAAATGTTAACATAGAGTCTCCTGAGAAATAAGCGCTCCTAAGAGTTCGGCTTGTATTAAAACTGATACTTGCCATTTCTGTGCAAACAAAAGCCACTGATAGTGGCTAGGATTGGGGAAACAAAGTTCCTCTGTCCTTTATGAAAAGATCTCCTCCCCCTCTCCCCCCAAATCTTCAAGTTCTTTTCTGTTCTGCAACTTTATCACTATGCAAACTAGGTCTAGGGACAAAGCCTCGTAGCTTTTCTCTTTTTCTGTTTTTTTGTTTTGGTTTGTTTTTTTTAAAAGCATATTAGGGTTGCAGCACTGACACATGCTACCCTGCTGGTGTCTAGGGATGTAAAGTGGAGGATTTATGGAAGACAAAATAGAATAGAGCCTTAAAAGTTTGGCTTTAAAAAATGGAGCCAGTAGTTTGACAGATTGTTCAGTAAATGTTCATTTTATTGAGAATTATAAAAAAGGTGCTTAACGCCTCTGTGCCATTAATATAATACATTAAAAGGTTACTGTCAAGATTAGTGTTTCAGCTCTGAAAATTGACTGTAGGGTTTATGGGCAGCACTGTTCATAGTCTGCTTGGAAGATGAGGTATCTTCTACTTACCACTTGACAAAACCATTATGCTGTTACAAGGCTTTGTACCGAAAAACTTGATAAATAGTAAAACATAAATAAAATCTCATTTGAAAAGCAGGATAATAGTTCCTGTCTGTCTTAAAGCCAGATTTAGCAGATGCGGGTTTGAATGTAAAACAGTTGTGAAAATAGCCAGTGTCAAACTAGTGCAAAATTAAACTTGTGGGGTGTTCTGTTTTCAGTGTCTGTTATTGTTGAAGTACTCCATTTCAAAAGCATGCATTCCTTCCTACAGAAAAAAAATCTGATTCCTTAGTTGAAATTAATTAGCATTCAGAAACCAGATAGCATGTTTTTGGGTATTCATGAGATCTCTGTTTGAAAAAATGTTTTTAACTTGTAGAAATGTGTTGCAACACACAGATGGGAAGAAAAAGGAAAAAAAAAATCTCTTTAGCAAGCACTGTGTGTAAAAGGAATATTACATTTTGCACGCTCCTGATTACCCTGTGTAAACAGTTTTTGACATCTGTCTTTATAGTTTTCGAGGAGAGGAAGACTTTGTTAAAAGAACCATTTTTATACAGCAGTCACCATTTCAGTCTTGCTTTACCTGTATTATGAAAGCAGATGGTCTGCATGTCTTTTGAATATTTATAACTATCAAAAACAATCTCTTGCTATTCACCCTTAGGCTTATGAGATGTCAGGACTGTTCTGGTTGAAAAAAAATCATCTTGGGTGTTTACAGAAAGAGGATTACATTAAGCTGAAATGACTATACATTTTCTAGTTTAATATTTGTCCATCAGCTGTTTAATCGTATTTAGATAATTGTGTAAATAAGTTGTTGCAGCCCTTGCCCCTTCCACCGAGCAGGCTTGAAGCTTTAAACACTGATGAATGAGTTGCAAAAAAGCTTGGATTTTTTTTTTTCCTAGTTAAACAACCTGGAAGGCCGAAATAAGTTTTGGTTACAATGCTCCTTTTGAGGGAAATGTTTCATTTGCGAAGGAATCCCCAATATCTAATTCAGCCAAGTTGTTTTAGGAAGCTGCTGTGTCTGATACTCTCTGCTAAGTCTGTTAGCATGTATTTGTTCTGTGTAAATACTGCAGCCCAACTACCCCTTCATGAGGCATGAAAACAACCTCATTCTGCCCATATAAAAATAATTTTAAGGTTATTTAGGGGAAGTTTTGGGACTGTGGGGGTTAAAAGCTTTTTTGACTGGAAGCTGAGCAATCACTGATAACAGATTTTGCTGTGGTTGGTTGATTTGGCAGAAAAGCATGAACAGTTTTGGTTTAGATGATTGAATTAACCTGATTAACATTGTTTTTGTTGTTTTGCAAAAAGGACAACAGTATACTTTTAGCGATGATCGAACAATACTTCACCTGGTTGGAGAGCAGTGTTAGAAGCCAATGACTCAGAAATGTCTCCCTTGTAGCACCTGCACCAGTGGCTGCAGCGCCCAGCCAGCACGAAAGGCTCGGGTCCTTTCCGCGTCTTGCAGGACGCACCTTGCGTTAGATTCTGGCACAATACGAAAGGTGTCTGATGCTACCATTTTATCAGGTTTTATTTGATGGGCATATGAAAAGAGTTCTCGTTGAGATTGAAGATATTTCCCCAGGGAGTTCCCCAACTTCTTTGAGAAATGATGATGTTTGGTTTTCAAGTCTCTGGTATTTAATCTTCCTGAAAGAGTGGGATTTAGTTCAAACTACGCTGGGTGAACCTCAGCTGAACTTCAGAACGAATTCTACCCCTACCTCCACACAGTCGTTGGATGCCTAATTATAATTAACTTATTTGGCTAAAAAAAGAGCACTTGGGCTGCAGCAGATGGTATCATTCCAGAATAGTGGGATTTCTGTGAAGGTGGCACCATTTCAGATGAGATCTCCTGATTCTCCAAACAGGACTGCAAGTGATGTGGTTGGGGGCAGGGAGGGATGGAGAGAGGGGAAAGAGGGAAATTTGGGGATCTTGAAGTCTCACAGCTTACTTTCAAGGATAAACTTCTAGCAGATACGTTAAGACTGCGGATCTGTGACCAGTTTTTGCGTTCTATCGATTTTCTTTGCGACACGTGAAAAAGAAATGAGATTACGAGTGATGAATGTGATGCATTTGAACATTTGTATGATATATTTATATTCGTCATCCTTGTACGTGGAAAGCGTCTGCCTCTGTGCCTCACGGATAAGGAATGCCTATGCACAGTAGTACCCGAATATGATGTATTTCAAATACAATCATTTTCATTTTGATTATTGATAAGTATAAGCCAAGACATGGGGAGCTCCTCATGTGTAATGACCCGGGAAATAAGAAAAACTTCAATACACCTCCAGTCGAGATCATGGATCTCTGAAGACCACTAGCTTATAGGGTTAATCTTCAATTTTAGGCCCTAAGCATAGTGGGCATTCGTATATCTAGATTGCCATTAAAATGTGTGGGAATTCTACAGCAATAGGAATTATATAGGAATTTCTATAGCAAAGTGCATCTCTCTGCACTGACATGACTGCAGGTTTGATGACAACATAATAAATAAAGCATAGAAACAATGAAATTCAATGTTGTCAAGTTATTTTCTGAGTTAACAAGGTAGTAATATTTTATCTGGCTTGTAAAATTTTGCCTTCAGTGAATTAGTAAATAAATCATTGATTCCTCCTGATGAGGATTCTTAGCGTAGGTAATATCACTTGAATGTTTGCATGAAGTGTTCTCGAAGAAAAAGCAGGATAATTTTCATTTTAAAACATGTTGATAATGTCTGTGGTTTGTTTTTTTTTTTTTTTATCTACCTTGAAGAGCTGGAGTAAAATCCCAATATTAGCCATCAGAGCCTGAAATTCACATTGTGTCAAAGAAGGTAAAATTCCTAGCTGTGTTATTTAAACAGACCAGTCCCCTATTTGGTTGTAAAATAAAGTAACCACATTAAATTTATTCCTGAAGAAGCATGGGATGTCACAAACTGCCATGTCATTGGCATATCGTCTTTTTAAAATGACATGGAAGGAAGGACTAGGAAATCCTTGACAAGTATTTTCATCAACAGTAGGTAATTTACTAAAATTATTATTAATATACATGTTTTCATACTTACTAAAGTTATTTGGGCAAGAGAAGACATCTGAAAAGGGCAAAGTAAAATGAGAGAAAATCATCTTGAAGTCTAAATGACATCCACAAAATATGCACAAGTTAATATGGGTTGTTGACCCATTACATGTGCAGTTCCCTATTTTGCACATGCAGATCTGCAGGTTTTGCATGTACAGTAACGGTGCATTCATATAATTTACCATTTCAGATTCAAAGGACTTTTTAAATCACACCTTATGTATCATGTGTCCACGTTTAAAATGATTTAATCTGTAAAAGAGCTTAAACAATGATTTTGTAAGTATTAGACGTTAATGATACTGCTATTATATTGGAAATTGAAATTGGGTTCAGCTGAGCTTGGTTCAGGTCATTTGGGCTAAAGTTGCAGTAGTCTATTAAGATTTCATTCTTCTTTTATACCACTGACAGAAGGCTTCTAGCTAATTTCAGAAATGCCCGATTAATATCAGGGAATGGTAAGAATTTTGGTGATTCAGAGAAACATTAAAATAGCTGCCTGGTGAGTAGAGGGTATCCACATTTGGCATAAATAATACTGCCTCACTCTAGCAGTGCTGAGCCTCCACAAATAGCATGTTACCGAGTAATACGTTAGAAAATGGTTATAATAAACTTCACTAAGATCAATAATCAAGGTACTTTTACTCAGAAGCTGAACTAGCCTTATAAAAGAAGACTTATAGTAATATTTATTGCATTTTTACTCCAGACTCTTTCTCCTAGTGGTTATTGCAGTTTGTGTAACAAAGGGGGGATGCTGTACATCGATTTTACGACAGCACAGATATAGCTAAATGTTACATGCGGAATAGCGAAGAAACATAATAATCAGGGCTTCGTCTTCTTGACTGTCATTGTTTTCTCAATATGCTGGACAATTCCTGTAGTTAAGCTAAAAGTAACTACTTTCCACATAGAAATCTAAAAGGTGGCAAAGTTCAGTCTATTGAAATTACATTTGCTAATTTTGTTGTTCATACATCATATACTGAGTATAATTTTCAAGTTGGAGCATTATCTCATTTTGCAAGGCTTAGTCTTAATTGATTTTGTAAAAGAATGTACTGGAACTGAAAGTTTTATGCATTGTAAATTCCACTATTTTAAAATTGGTCAAAACTGAGCAGAAGGTAAATTTCTCACTGTAGCTATCTGATATCTCGAGAACCTTTGAGAAAAAATTGTCTCTATCATCCTTTGGTCTATTTTACAGCTAATATTCAGTTACAGAATTAGACATGACAATAAGACCTTTTCATAAGCCTGCTTCTGCGAATCACTTAAAATACCCTGTTTAGGAAAAGCAAGTCTGGGTTCATTTTGGGTTGTTACATACATATTTTATTCTCCTGTAAACCCCCTTATTTTATCCTACTGATAGGTAATTCAGCTAAACTTTCATCCTACAATTTCCTGGGGTCTGCCCTCTGATAGGTGGGCACAAAGAGAATGAGCATGGGTAACTTGGGGCATTGCTTGCATTTTTGGAGTCAGTGTAGGATTTGTATGCCTGAAAACTCGTGTGGGTACGTGAAGGGTCAATCAAATTTAAAAGCAGAAATAATACAAACAAAATGCACTTTCAAGATTAGCATCTTCATCCAGAGCACATCCCATTGCCTGATGTTTCTTGGTCGATAGCTTTGTTCTTCCCTTAGTACATCTGCTTTTCTTGCTCCCATTTACAGTATACCTTGGTTTGTTTTTATGCTCAATTAATAAGTTTTTTAAAAGGCTTTGGACAATAGAATTAAAAATGCAATATGGTTCTCAAACTCTAAAAATATAATGGTTTCAATAATTGAAATAATTTGTGCTTTGACTTGTACTGCTCTGTATTACAGATTTCTTTTTCTTCTCCCCTTTTCACACAGAGTATGATTTCTTCCATTGTGAACAGCACTTACTATGCAAATGTCTCAGCAGCAAAATGTCAGGAATTTGGAAGGTGGTATAAACATTTCAAGAAGGCAAAAGATATGATGGGTAAGCAAAAAAAAAAAAAAATTGCCATGATGGTGGATACATACCATTATGTGTCACATTGAGGTCTGTCACAGTCACATAAGAAGCCAGGTCCCTTCACAATAAGTTTAGGATGCTTTTGATGAGTAGATGTAGAAAGTACATATATAGTGAAAGAATTCATTTAAATAAATATTTGCTATTGAAACAGCCAAACTGACTTGGGTTGCCAGAGATGTAAAGCTGTCATTCTGTAAATCTAGAGATCTTCTACCGCCCAGAATAATTGTTGAAAAAACCTGTTCCTGGAACTGTGACGGACTGATTTTTTTAATGTATGTATTTTTTTCTTGCTCTGGCTAAAGTATATTTAAAGAAACAGGCTTCTATAACTATCACTGCCTTCCAACAAGAATGCTATAATTTTATAAATTCATATCTTTCTCTAACTTTGGGACCCTGATTTCAATTCATTTTAACAAATAGTTGTTATGACAATTGTTTGCTTGTTGTAGTAAGCACAAGTAAATTACTGGAGGAAAAAAATCCATCAGTGGGACATACTAATTCTGTAGTACCTTTTATCTGTCTGTATTGTCCCTTTTTAAAACTATTTCTTAAACCTGTTAACATAATTTTGAACACTTTATGTCAGAAGATTTCTGTGTAGTTCTCAACAGAATGAAGAAATGGGACCTCAATTTGGACTGAATTTTGAGCTTGACTTAGCTTTCAGTATTTGAAGCAAAATCATTCGTCTACCAAAACGGGTTCCTTGCCTTTTATAGCTTAAGGCTGTAATGAAGACAATGCATCACTTTTGTGATAATTGCTTGAATTACTATTCCAAGTGAATGGCCCACTTGGGTTGATCTCTACTTTCCGCTAGTGAAAAAAGGCAGCTTCTTCTCTTTATCTACTTTGTACCTTCTGTGCAACACTGAACTCTTCTTCTGAGACTACCGAAGTTGGTGGTAAGACTTGACTTGGTTTCAGGTGGTCCATGTGCGAGGCAGCAGAGCGTGTGCATGGAGGGGTGACCTTTCCGCAGTATCCTCTCCCACTTCCATTGCTGCAGCGCTCCTGAATGGGGCAACCCCTGAAAAATTTGCCTTGCGTCATCTACCAAGACAGGTTCACCATCCATTCATTCAAGGTCAATGAAACCAGTCCATAGGAAACGTGTGTATATGTGCATATTCCTGTGTAACCTAATGCTGGGGGGCGAGGCCGTGCTGCCCCCAGAGCCGCACAGACGAGGAGCTAATCCAGGCTATGGACACCAGACCTCTCTGCAGATCAACATGCCTTTTTTTTTTTTTTTTTTTTTAATTTCTGCCTGTGATAGGACAGAGGGGGAAGGGCAGGGCTGTGGGTGGGAATCCAGGTACCCATTTCTTCTTCCAGCTCTCATCCCTGTGGAGGAAAGGATGGTCTTGCACTGAATGACTGTTAGTGAAGATCATAATTACTGTGAAAAGTTCAGACACTGCCTTTTTTTTTTACAAAATATGCTTTACTAGTATAAGAAAAAAACTGCTACAACACTTTTGTGAAGATACTGGGGTTTGGGTTTTTAAATAAAGCATATTTTCTTAAAGCTATTTCCAGACCAGCATTGCTAAAGCTCTAGAACTGAGATTGTTTAAAATGAAAAAGTGACATACGTTGATAAAAAGGAGACTCCTTTACATCAGCCTAGAGTTATTTTATATTGTCTTATGATGCACAAGAGGGGAGCTGGAAGAACTCTTGTAGTTTAGAAAACTGTGTTGTTAATTAAAAAGGAGGGTGTGTCAAGGCAGATGAGTTAATATAAGAAAAAAAATCAACCATGTTGCAAGTCACTGAAAAAAACCATGCATACATGGTTGCAAGATAAAGCAGCCCATCTGTGTAATTTACATAAATTATACTAGTTCCTAGCAGTCCTATACAATTGATGCAGCATCTAAAAATTAGCCAAGCATGGGGAGGTCCGCACCCCACCCTGCTTGTTACAGATTTCCAGTGGCTGGAAACTGCAGATGTTGTGGCGGGGACACCACGGGAGGAACAAAACCAGTCACGAGGGGCTTCTCTCTCTGGTTGGGGTGTGCTTTCCTGTAACAACCCTCCTTACCCTTTGTGCAGATGCACTTACCATTTCACCTGCATCTTCTGCAGCGCACAGAGTGGTTTCCTGTCTGTCGTTTTTGCCCCGTCTCTAGTTGCTTGCTGCCTTGCCTGAAATCCCCTGCATCTATCACTGCAGGGATGCGCTCCGCAGCCGCATGCTCGTGGTTCGGTTGCATTGCGCCTTTGCAAAACTCTCAGGAAGTTACTCCTTTGCCGTACGCGGTTTCCAGCACGTGATTTTTGCCTCTGGTGTTCTGCTCGTTCCTCCAAGGGCCCAGTGATGATGATGGGCAGTTTGTTGGATGTTTTTTTAAAAAATATTCACTACACCATTATTTGTAGGTAAATTTTGAAGGCAAATAGCCGCAACAGTGATGTTATGGGCCTGCTGATCTAGGCTGGAGAGTACAGTAAACTTGAACCTGAATGCACCATTTTACATTTACTTTTATTAGCACGTCTTGTGAGGAGCGTGAAGCATGTGATTTTCAGTCTTATGTTGGCTCTTTCAATGTTTCTTTTCCACTGTAGTTGAGATGGATAGCCTTTCTGAACTGTCCCAGCAAGGTGCCAACCACGTCAACTTCGGTCAGCAGCCGGTCCCAGGGAACACAGCCGAACAGCCTCCATCCCCTGTTCAGCTTTCTCATGGTAGTCAACCATCAGTTCGGACCCCGCTTCCAAACCTGCACCCTGGACTTGTATCTACTCCCATTAGCCCTCAGCTGGTAAATCAGCAGTTGGTAATGGCCCAGTTGCTGAACCAGCAGTATGCAGTGAACAGACTTCTAGCCCAGCAGTCCTTAAACCAACAGTACTTGAACCACCCTCCTCCTGTCAGTAGATCCATGAACAAGCCGTTGGAGCAGCAGGTCTCAACAAACACAGAGGTGTCTTCCGAAATCTACCAGTGGGTCCGTGACGAACTGAAACGAGCAGGAATCTCACAGGCAGTATTTGCACGTGTGGCTTTTAACCGAACTCAGGTCAGTTGTCTTTTTTCTTATTTTTTTTTTAAATCTAAGAGTCCCTTCTTTCTTTCTCTATTTAGTAATTATCACCTTTTAAGTCCCTCTCCTCATTTCTGCCTTGTCACTTAGCTCCTGTGAAGGAATGACGCTTCCTTGCAGGACCAGTGTCCATGTTGATAGAGTAAAGAAATCTTCAGTGATTGGTTTGTGGCAATACCCACTGTTCTTACAAACACCTTGGTTCCTCCCCAGTTGTGATGTTTTATGAATATCTTAAACATCTTCCCTGGAAAGGACATGAACAGCTCTGTGCAGAACCATTCACAAAGTCACCCAACAGATTGCCTTTTGTGTCGCAAAGGTATACCTGTACTGACCACATACATGCACTGAACAACCTGTCTTCTTTCACAGGTGTACCTGAGATGGTCTTTTATTTTTGCTTGCATTTATTTTTATTATTTCCTAGTGAAAATCTTAATAACATCTTTCCAGGTTTCTGAAAAAATTAAACAATAAAAGCTTTATTTTTAGATCATGTACTCTTTTCATGTATTTTTGTAGTTTGTTGCAAAAGCAGTAGTTGCTGAGATTTGCCAATGTCCACGTCAGAACATATACTTCAGCTCTTCAATGCAGAAAAAACTAGCCCTAGCAAAGCTGATAAGTAACACTAAAATGTGTTATTTTTTACACCTGTTTTAGAAGCTAACCCTGTTATAATTTATTCTGCTCTATGAATTTAACTTAATGCCATGTTGCATGGAATTTAATCAAGCAGAAATTATGGAAGAAATGTCAGTATATCCAATGCAAATAATAAGATCTCAAAATTTTAGAGGTCTGTTTTAACAGAAAATAATATAGGAATTTTTTTAAAAGGAAATATTTAAAAAATACGTAGGTGATTTTGCTTTGATTCCACATTTTTAAACTTAAGGAACAAGTATTTGTCCATTGTAGAATACAGTAAAAAAACAATTCATAATTTGGGCTTCTCTTGAAATGTTGACGTTTCTCCCTGCATAGCTTCGAGCATAAAAATTCTGTTTCAAATGCACTGGTACCGGGTTTGAATCAGCATGTCATTTGTAATTGTTCTGAATTATTATTGCCTTAAAATTTTTTACATCCTCCTTTAGCTGAAAGAAAGTATAGTCATGGTGTGAATTCTCTCTAGAGCTCTCTGTGTGTGTGCCTTTCCTCTTAACAGGAGAGGAGGTTTTCAAGATCTGGGTCTTTCATACCAAATTTCATGGGATACATGAACTCATGCAAGGATTACTTATGTAAGGTTCAGATAGTGTCAGTTGTTATATTTACAAATAAGTGACATAGAGTTTCGTTTAATACAATGTTTAATATTTTAACTATTGATGCTATAAAATATTGAAATAATAATAGTAGCTTCAAGTTACCGTGGCTTGCAGCTGCCATCTTACCTGGGCAAAAAGCCGAGCAAGTAGTTCAGAAAATAAATAGGTTATTAGACATTTACTTCTTCTCAGACTTGCCTAAAAGCAGCTTGTTTTCTCTCAGCTTCCTCCCCGCTCTGAAGTCATTTGTTCATTTTTTGTCAGCTAGTTTGCATAGAGCTTTTGGTCTCTCTTGTATTTGTTACCTGAAATACAAGGACAGTTGGTTCTGACTGGACATTGAATTTATATGACACAGTATAAGAAGATGCTCTTGAGATGTGATGAATGCAACTGTAGAACCAAGTTTCTAGTGCAAATTCTGATTCCTGATTACTATATATTTTTCTTGCTACTGTTGTGGTTTAATTCAGCATGCAGCTAAACACCACACAACTGTTTGCTCACTCCCCCCTGCAGTGGGATGGGGGAGAGAACTGGGAAAGAAAAAAAAAAAAGTAAGATTTGTGGGTTGAGATAAAGACAGTTTAACAGGACAGAAAAGGAAAGGAAAATAATAATAATGATAAAAGAATATACAAAATAAGTGAGGCACAATGCAGTCGCTCACCACCTGCTGACCGATGCCCAGCCAGTTCCCCTGTGGCCCCCCGGCCAGCTTTCCCCTAGTTTATATACTGAGCATGACGCCATATGGTATGGAAACTTTGGCCAGTTTGGGTCAGCTGTCCTGGCTGTGCCCCCTCCCAGCTTCTTGTGTATCTCCAGCCTTCTCAGTTGGTAGAGTGTGAGAAGCTGAAAAGTCCTTGACTTAGTGTAAGCACTACTTAGCAACAACTAAAACATTACTCTCATACTAAATCCAAAACTGCACTATACCAGCTACTAGGAATAAAATTAACTCTATCCCAGCTGAAACCAGGACAACTACAAATGTTATTAAATATTTGTTTAAAGTTCAATTCTTCCACAGACGTTGTGGTTAACCAGCTTGGTAAAATGTGTTCAAAGTGACCCAAAACTGGGAGGAAACCCCAAAATGAACGTTGAAAACAAATCGTGTGAAGAGACATGAAATATATATGTAATATATTTTGGCAATTTTCAACCAAATCCACTTGAAAGAACACAGAACAGGATCCCTATATCCTACAAAATGGGTTAGCTAGTCAAATTAGTATTTGCAGTTAGCTACATAAGATTTTGAAGTATTTGATATGTATTGTGGCAAACATAGGGAACAGAAAAGAAAAATACTAGGAGCCTAGGCAATATTAGCTTCAATGTGGCCAAGAAATATCTCAGCATAATTTTAATATGAAGCAAAGCCCCATTGGAATCCAGCGGAGTTTGTTGTAGGCACATTTCACCTTTGCAAAACTGAAAATTTTTAATTGTACCCACAGTAACAGCTAATGTCCAATTATAAATGCAGGTAGAGATACCTGTGATTCTTATAAGAAAGCATTTAAATTTGTTTTGCTTGCTGTACTTCGGAATTTTTAGCAGATTATTCAAGGATATATCACATTTGACTTAAATTAGGGCAGCACTTTAATAACTGGTGATACTTAGATATTATTTTCTAATATTGAGGTAATATCTTTTGTCTTTTTTTTTTTTCCTTTAGCTAGAGCAAGTGAAAATGCTTGTTTAAATTCATCTACTGATTTCTGAGATAAAAAGCTAACTCAGGCTTACCACTGACATTTTTGAAATTGTCATAAGCATATTTGAGCCGTGTCCAGGGACCATATCATGCCATCAGTTTCTGAAGGCAGATCTCACTGAAATCGGTTAGGAGTTCTGCGCAAAAAACCCCGATGTTGAGATACAGTCTCTGATGAGGGAAGAGATTTGCTTTCAGCGTAAAAGTTAAGGAAGGAAGTGAACTATAAACTAAGAGTAATTTAGCTTAATTTTAGCTTTAGTTTTGGCAATAAAAATGGACTTTGATGGAATTGGCTGAAGATGTTGGCAGCTCTTGTTTTAGAGACCTGTGCTCTGCAATATGAATACAGAATTTGGGTGGAGGTTTTGGGTGGGAAGAGGGGGTTCTACCAGCTTAGTGTAGTAATTCAACACTTGGCCCTAGTTTCCAAGAATTTTTAATTTGGGGGAAAAATGTTGACTGGAAATATTTCTGCTTCCTTCCAGCCCAAAGGAAAGAATTTGGTAAAATTCTGAAAACTAGAGTGTCTTTTTTTTTTTTTTTTTTTAAATTATCGTTGATTTATAAGGCAGAAAAAAACCCTCAGAAAATTGAAAGGGTGTTCTTAATATCTTCTCGGGTAACTTCTCCCCTACCCTTAACTTCAAAATGGTAGTTTCAAAAATGTGTAGTTCTCAGGAATGTGCCTTGCAAAGTTTAATCAAAGAGGAATCCAGAAAGCTATAACTTGAATGAAAATTAGCGTCTATACAGGCACAATGGAACAATGGTTGTAGGGAGCAGAAGTGGTTTCGGAGAATGGAGCACCTCTCCCCATGAGAAGTTTCACAGTGGTCCTTCTAGGAAGGGCTTCAGAGCCCAGTGGGTCTGATGTGTTATTTGTCCTTCAGCAGTGGCGATTCCAGCTCACTGGCTGCAAAGAAACAGATTGAATCCTGTTAGCACCTCTTTGTAGTGCACCACGGAAAGGTTTGTTGAGTCAGGATTTGTGCTAGCAGATCCGAGTTTCACCTCAAGCACGGCTACCAAATGTGTGTACCATTCTCTATTTGCTAGGGTAATTTCAGTAAATTGAGCTGGTTATGTTTCCATTGCTGTTCGGCCAAATTAATAAACGTGGTATTTTTTCCAGCCGATGTCAGTGCACTGTGCAGACACCTCCTCTCTCTTGAAAGAGCGAGTTCAGTTTTTTCCTGCGCTTTGCTGGTCAGAAAATGGCATTTGTCATCAGCTCACTAGCCCAGGTGGCACCAAGCAGCTGTGGGGTGACGGTGCCGATGCATTGGGGCAGCCTGCAAAGCGCGATGCCCCGCGCCAGCCTCCGCCACAGCCTCCCCATCAGCAAAGAGGCTCAGCCTGCCCCTCCACATTTGCAGTTAAACTGGGAGGTTCTCTACTCCGTTTTGTTCTTCTTGAGAGAGCTGGAGTGGAGCATCGGCGTTTGTTTGGCTGAACCACCTTCGGAGCCCTAAACAAATAAACAAACTCCTCTACCATTTCTGTCGTGGGTTTGTAAACGTAAACATGAGTCAGGAAACGGAAAGCTTCGGTTCCCACAGGCAAGTCTGACATTTGACTTGAAGGCGTAGCTTAACCTGGTGCATGGCAGGGTGACATGTACGTACGAGCAAGGAATTGTGTTAGTCATGGTTGTGGTTGGAACTGTAACTCAGGGCTGCCTGTCTCTGTTTGTGTACACTTTCAACCATAACATTTGCTGCATGAACTCGGGTGCTGCTGTACGGAGGTGACCTCTCGGCTCCATCTTCGCGAAAGGAGGGGGAGTGCTTTTTGCTGCTTTTGCCATGTCTGACTATTGTAACTTTTCTTCTTCCCACCAGTGACAGTTTTTCATCTCAAGGTTTTTGAGTACTTCTCAGTGTTTCTGCCAGATACCTTTTCTCTCCCCCTCCTTTCTACTTCACCCCCATGCTTGTTTAAAATATTAGCTGCCAGGATGCATTGCCTTTCGTTCATGTATAATGCCTTTTCTCATATGTGAAAACTTCTGTGTATTTAGGATTGTGCTCATGCTAATTCTGGGCAATTGCTATTTCGAGGGAGAATGCATGGATGCAGTAAACGGCTCCATGTAATTTTAAAACAAAATCTAAGTTTACACAAACCACCTTCTCAGGCACTTTTTTTTTTCCTTCCACTTTGTCTTTGGCACACTTTATTTTCCAGTAAAATGAAAAATGAAGATGGATTATTCAAAATTGATAACAGTAATGGACCATCATGTACTGTTTTATTGAATTTGAGTTCTGTAAATTACGTGGTAGAGAGAAATTTGCCTGCTTAAGTATAACAGAAATTGCCACTGTATTCATATAATTCTTCGTAGTGTAATTTAAGAAAAAGCACACTATCCATATCACTATTGAATAAAAGGTAAAAAGGTGCTATTACACTATCATGACAGCTCTCCTCTTGCTACTAAGCGACATAGATAAATGTGTCTGCTTATAACTTACTTGGCAGGGATCCAGGCTTGTGGGTGGAGCTTGCAAAGAATCTCCCACCTGGACATGGGATGGGAGCACCCTGCAACACAGAGGGATAGCGTTCAGGGATGTTCTGCATGTTTTGGGGAGGTTTGGGCAAATTGCATTTTTCTTCTGGGAGCTTTGAAGTTCTATCAGGCTGATAAAATCTATTTGAATCAGTGATTACGTTCAAAGAGGAGACGAACTGGGGGCCAGACAGGCAGTGGTTTTGTTCGTATTGGCAGACACTTTCATTTATCTCCAGTTTTAAAGAATTCATAATTAGCTTTTGAAAGCCCTGATAATATTTATTGAACATTTTTGTTCAATTAGTAATGAATTATACTTGTGATGACGTGTAAACTTTCTTTTTTTCAATGAGACCTGGTAACACGTTAAGAAAACACATTTCCAGTGTGAAAAGAATACAAGGGAGGAACAGAGAGGAGGACTCTGAGCCTCGCAGTGTTTATAAGCTCTATGCAAAACAGCATTTAGCTTTTATGCAACCTGAGGTACAATATCAGGAGATCACACCAAGGCTTGTATCTAGGCAAACCAGTTCAAGCCTGGTAAAACAAACAGTAAATCTCTGCACGTCAGCATGGGGCAGGATGTGAGAGCTGATGTTTTCTTTCTAGGATTTTCCCATTTTACATTTTGTCTAACAATCTTTAGCTGAAGTTTGGTGCTCAGAAAATTGAAGCAGTAGCAATGAAGTAATATTTGAGGCAGGCAAACTGTATTGTAAGACTTTGCCTGCACCTGGTACTACACCTTTTTTTGATGTTATTTCCTCGCATATTCTGACCTTTAGGTTCAAAGCTCCTAGAAGCAAACACCTCCTCCTTGCCTTCTCCCCACTCTCATCTCCCCTCCTCTCTCCACATCTGTGTGCTCTGCTCTGCTCCCAGCTCATGCAAAGAGTCATGGCAGTGATGGGGGAAGGAGAAGGGAATGAATACTTAATGGCATTTCTAATCACCAAGAGGTGTCCTGCAGCAATGGTTATACTGACAAACCCAGGAAAAATACAAAAAACAGTTTTCTTTGTTTACTTATTTCTCTCAGGGGGGAGAAGTTATACAAGAAAAACAGCCTTTTCTGCTTTTTTTAGCTGCCCACTATGTGGCAAAGGCTTATACAAGCAAATATTTTCTATTATGGGCTAAAGTATTTTTCAAGGACATTTCCTGTGGCTGACAGTGGGCTGGCTGTTAGTAAGGAGTCCCCTCTCCTGCCAATGATCAGTCCACTTGAGTTTAGTTTTTCTTTCTACTTTTTAATCCTGGTGTGGTTGTTTTCAGCACAGTAGCGGTCAGAAATCACATGTTTTTACACCTCCATCATACATCCTGTGCTCTGCAGACAGCTTTGCCTTGTTTCCAGTGGCACAAAATCATTTTTTGTCTCCCTTGGAGGATGGGTTGTTTAACTCTACCACTGACAAACAATAGTAACTGTGGGTTTTAATACTTAGAAGTAGAAAAAAAATGATAGACAAGAATTTAATTTCCATATTTGCTAATAAGTAAATTTATTATTAGCCTAATCACTAAGAAAACTTTTAAAATTTATACTCCACTGAAATGCCACTTTTGTCTGTAACTCATTTATTTACCTTCTGAGTGGTTTCTACCTGCATACCAGAAAAGAGGAGGGATGAAGAATAGTGGTAAGAAAGTACCCCTCTGGATTATTTTTTTTAAATCCTCCCCCAAATTATTTTTCGTGCTTAGTGCTGGAAAGACTGTTTTTATTTTCCATCCCATTTCCCTCTTCTGTGTGCAGGCACAGACAGGGCCACAAGGACCACGCTGGCTCCAGTGTAGTGGCTTGCACCTCCATCCTCATCATCCCTGAGAGATGGAGGGGCAATGGAGCAAATGCAGAGCTCAGAGCTGCGCTGGGTGGGCTCTGACACTGCCTAAGCACAGCTGCCTGAGAGCAGTGGCTCTGCTACAGCACCTTCATGGGGTGCTTTTGCCCGATAGGATAGGACCTTTGGGAGATGTGGCAACTTCCATAGGTGCTGTGAGCATCAGACTTCCCTACAGAGGTGGCAGGAGCTGATGCTTGGGCCATACCTTTCTGTAGGACTCCCTTAGGAATGTATAACTTCAGTCAGGATTGCCTCTCTCAGTTTTAGCTGTTTTATTGCCTTCCCCCCTCTTCCCCATTCACCCTTCCATTATCCCAAATAACATAACAACAGATCTTTAGGAAAAGAAACACTGGGTTGTGTTATTTCTTTAAAATCACATGCATGTTCCCCTGTTACACTAGCAATAAAAGCCTCTCATACCAACCCTCTCCTTGTCCCAGCGTGGCAACAACATTTATTCGAAAAAGAAGTTCACGTTTGCTTTTGCAAAAGTTAGTTTTCTTATCACTGCCTTGTTACTTCAAGACAGTAGAGCATTTTGTATGCCTGACATATTTAAAAGGAGAATTTGTCGGGGGGGAGATTTCAAGAACCTGTTGACATTAAAGTTCTAGTTGCACTCACAGGTTCATAAGTATTTGATCTTTTAGGTGCCCCAGACTGCCAGGCCTGCTCCTTTGCTGAGAACCGAGGTGAAATGATTATGTAGGAAACCTGGTGTGGTCTGTACAAGCTGCTGGTGGCATGCTATCATCTCCAGCCTGCCCATCTCTGGCTCACTGCTACGGATGCCCTGTATGCTGTTTTCCTCTCATTCCTCAGTGCTCGCTTTTATCTGTCATTGCTGGACTCTGAAAGTGGTCAAAGGACAACAGTGGTAAATGGACTTAGGAAATGGGACCTGCACAGCAGGTGCTCACATAAATAGCCCAGGCAATGGACTGGGTGAGGATTAGTGTTGTCCTGGTGAAGAGATGGGAATGGTGGGAGGAGGAGAAGGGCAAAGGAGGGGGAGCATCCAACAGTTATGTTGTTAAACTCCAATATACAACTCTCAAAACAAAATATTGACTTATGGAAAATATGGACCTGAGTCAGTTAAGCAGTACTTTAGGAACATTGTGAGTTTATAATCTCAGATTAGTTGTGAAATATCACTTCCTTTCAAAAAGCTGTTTACGTTGCTAGAAATGTGGAAAGCCATTTCTTTAGGTTGGCTGTGCGTTTTGTCTGGGAAGCCTGAGAACACCCCAGTGTCATGCCTCTGGACTATCTGTATTTCACTTATTCTTAACGTCTTGTGATTGGCGACTGTGAAAGATTTCATGGCAAGTTAAGCCAGTAAAAAGAAGGAGACCTATTAGGCAGATTCAGTTTATGTTCTATGTAAAACAGATGCTTAATAAAATTACGGGTACAATTGAGGCTCTCTTCTCTGCTACCTAAATTGCCAGTAATATATTCCTGTGTGGAGTGAGTAGTGCATTTGCTGCTCTCGTTCTCAGCCCAGTGGAAAGAAGAAAGAGGACCGATAAGCAGTGGCTTTGCAGAGCACGGTGTTACAGGCGTTCACCTAGGCTAACTCTCCAGCATATTTTTTTCCTTCCTCCCTACAGGGCTTGCTCTCAGAAATCCTCCGAAAGGAAGAGGATCCCAAGACTGCCTCGCAGTCCTTACTGGTAAACCTTCGGGCTATGCAGAACTTCTTGCAGCTGCCAGAAGCCGAACGAGATCGAATTTACCAGGACGAAAGGGAAAGGAGCTTGAACGCAGCCTCTGCAATGGGCCCCGCACCTCTCATAAGCACACCGCCTAGCCGGCCTCCACAAGTAAACCACTCTGTCTGTCTCCTACATTTGCTCGTTGTGCTTTCTCACTGTCCTGCTGGGTGATACCTTTCTTAAAAAGAAGAAAGCTTTTACTGTTGCATTTTTTAAATGCTCATAGAGTCACTGTTTGCAGTGCATATCACAAATTAAATTTAAGAAATATAATGGATGATAGTAGCAGTTTATTACTACCTATTTTCTAGTTTTAAGATAAATTCTATCCACTATGGCTCCTACAGAGTTTTTTGCTCATTTTATTGAGATACGAGCTTTACTGGGCCTGGAACATGCTGGCTTTTAGCTGTCTTTTTCTCCTATAATTCTCAGATGTTGTTTTCAATGTTAGAGGTTCAAATAGGGATTTTGAAGGATTTGGACCACTAAACTGATTGGGAATGAAAACAGAAATACGAGTACATCGTATTGCCTTAAAAATTATCTTCCAGAAAATGAACAGATAAAACTAAAGGGATAGGGAAAAGAAGACCCCATCCCAAAATTCTGGGCACACTTTCACCAGATTGAGCTACTGACAACTGGATAACACAACGGACTTGCCATATCCATCACTCTGAAAGATTGGGATATCCTCATTAAAGCTTCATTTAGTATTTGTTCAAATTAAACTCCTATTGAGTTCTGTAAATATAGTGGGACTATTGGTTTCACTCTCAAAATTATAAAAGTTAGATAGAGTGGGATCCGGCAATTCAATGTAGTCCTTGTGTCTGTCAAGGAAACTTGCATGCTGGTTTTAGGGTACGTGAGAAGTATAGGTGTGAGCCCTAGGAATGCATAGGATTTCCACAAAGAAGAAACGCAGTTGTGAATGAAACGCTCCAAAAAACAGCGTATCTTTTTCTGAAATACTCTACATTGCTGTGGCTCAAGATTGTACCTATGCAAGGACAAAACAACTGATGATATGTGGGAATCGTGCAGTATGCACAGTCCAGATTTGCTATACAAAGCAAGGCTTTGGGATTGTGGGAATTTTGTGATGGCTGAGTATATAAACACAGAGCAGTTTTTTACTAACCAGGCTCAGGCATGTGCCTATGACTATATTCCGTACCCATTCTGAACGCTATAAATTCCTTCAAGTTATTTTTCTAATTTTCCTGCAGCTAATGGATGCTAAGGACCACACTGATGTAACGAATAACAAAATTGTAGGAAAAGGGAGGACAGAAGATCGCTTTGACCTGCTGCAGTACTTTTCACAAGATGAGAAAACATTTTTAGCAGAAAGAACAGACTGTGCTAATGGTCTAGTTTTGTTATCATTAACTGAGTTTAGTCTGCGAAATCCACTACCGATACTTTTCAAGATAAAGGACAAGAATCTATTTACATAGTAATGCTGTAGTGGGAAATAGTTAAATATAGATAATGGTGTTTAAAATAACATTTGAGTTTGTTTTAATATCTGTACCTGCTCCCACAACCCAGGTAATTCAGAGCAAAGGCTAACCCTCCTTCCTAACTTATCTCTTTCTGCTAAGGTAATGTCTCACACTGTCTCAAGTGGTCTTGGGCAATTTCACAGCTAAAGAACAGAGTTAATTACAGGACTTTGCAGAAGGATGTCAAGTCAGAGGTAGTCCTTGTATTGGTTTTAATTCACACTGTAAACTGTATAAATCCCTTGCAGCCAGAAAGAAAGTGAGACTTAGGGGTTTTCTTAACTGACAAAACATACTGTAAGTCCAAATTTAGGGGTCAGGATCTACCTGTCTCTACTCTGCTCTTGTTCATGATTACATTGCATTTTTCTACTGGGAGTCAGAAGTATAGTTAACCTAATCGCAACAGTTCAAAGTAGAAACAGCATACTGTTTTGTTTTGATCCTTTTCAAAAGGAAAACAGGTTAACAAGGAAACCTTATAGACTAATATTTGAGGTCTACAGAACAAAACAGTTCTTTTTCTAGTTGTTATATTGTTGTCTGTCATTCAGCAAAACATATGCGCTTTACCTAGTGGATGGACTGAGGATGTAGAAACCTCTGAGTTGGGATTCTGTGCGACCTTTTTACATGTTGCCAGAATTACCCACCTATAAACACGTGTAGCACTTGCCACCTGCTACTAAGTGTGAGTCCTAAGTTTGAAAATTGAAATATCTGTGTTGGTAACATAGGTACAATAATTAATGCTAGAAATAATAATGAAATTATTCTAGTTGTTGCACTGGCAAGTATAACTACAAATCATAGCAGAAAGAAATTATAGTCAGGCTACTGCAAAATTATTAATGCAAACTACTACTCTGATACCCCCCCAAATGTCCACAGTTTATTGAATATTTGATACTAAGGAAATAAAACCACTAGCGTCCTTACTACTAAATTTATTACAAGAAATTATTTAAAGTTCAGGAATACAGCATAATATTTTTCTAGCTTAGCTGTGAGCTTCTTGGATAGCTATTGAAAGACAAAACAGACCGTTTATCTTGACAACAGAATTTACGCAAGAGCCAACATATTTAATATTAAATCTTTAGACCAGTGTAAAATTTGAAACAATTAAACTATGAAACCATGAAAAATGAGAGCTAATATGCCACACATGAAGGTTTATTTTGCAATTGCAAGTTATCAGTTTCGGAAGGATGTGAAAATAAACATCCTCAAAAGGATCTATTTTGCATTTTTGTGTTGCCAACTGGTGGCCAGACAGTAGAGCAGACTTAACCATTTAGAAGCTGAGCTTGTTCTGTGTGAATTTTGCGTACTGTTGCATGCAAAAACAGAAAGCGTGACCCTGGAGGTCCGATAGGAGAGTAGGAACTCACCAAACATAAACCCTGGTGCCTGAGTTAGAAAAAACTGTGTTGAGTTTATCTCATTTTTACAGCATTCTTACTAGTTGCTACTTGAGCTGATGTATCTGGATTGTTTCCAATTCTTTTCTGAATCCTTTAAGAAGCTCTTTGTCCCCATTACTTCTCCCTTTCTCTCTGACTTGGACAAAAAAGCAAAATCTTACTTTTTTTTTTTTAATTGAAATCATTAGCCTCTAATGCATGAGCTTTTGGGACACATGTATAGCCCTCTAAGCTGGTCAAGTTCTAAAAGTTTGCTACTATCTTCCATACTGGCGGACTGAGCGCAAGGAGACGGCATACACAAGAATTTTTCCCTTGGATGTTGTTCATCTTGCCACCTCCTGGGGCAGAAGCCTGTCTGTCAGGCTCTTTCCTGGGGCAGTGGAGTGAGTTTATAAATATTAGCATCTCCATCAGGTAGGTACTGCATGGAGACACAGTTTAACCTCTCCAACCTAGAAGGAAGAAAAAAGAGGTCCTTTCTTGTTCTATTTCTGTTACTAATTTTTCTTTTCCCTCTTCAACACCTTCATCTTGCAGCTCACCCCATAGAGGTTCTTTCTGGGTATCTCTAAGTCCAGTTCAGATGATGAGTCTATCACACATTGTTGGGAATGAGAGGATGTGGGATACTTCAGAGGATGCTGAGTGTGGAGCTATGTTCACGGTGGATGGAGTTCCCCAGGGAGGTGCGAGGGATGGCCTCTCCCTCTCATCGGGGCAGTTCGGGGTGTGGGGGGAGGAGGACTCCCTCCTCCTTAGTACAGCCTGGGGGGAGGATGGAGACAGGTGACAAAGTAACAGATTATCTTTTCAAAAATATTCTAGTTAAAGCTTGTTAGCTCTCCTGCAGTTATGAACACTTCCTTCTCGGGACAAGTAATCTCCATTTCAGGAGAGCTGAGGAAGAAATCGTTCTCACCACCCATATTCCCCAAAGAAAATTTTTGCTAACTCTTGGGGCCCGTCATCATCCTGTGTAAAAACAGAGTACGTGTAATGTCAAGAGCAGAATATAATTTTAACAAGGCAGTGTTTTAAGAAGTATCCACAAATCTTGCATGAGTCATGGTTCTGGGTACTCAATTGACAAAAACCTTCATTTTCATAAATATAATCCTGGCCTCTCTCTGACTACAAATAAATTACGGTTCCTTCATGCTAAAGCAAATTCAGCTTGGGTCCCAGAGATAGGATGTCACTCTTGAAAGACTGGTCTTGAAGAGGACACTGCTTTGCTGGTGTTTGAGGACCAGTGAACCTCCATTGTAAGGAGCTCTGGATAACACCAGCTCCTGTGAAACCTGACAGTGGAGCCCTGAAGTTCAAACACATGTACACACCATACGTCACCACCAGCAAAATTTTTATTTTTAAGTCTGCAAAATTTGAGATTTAGGTTGATAGTCTGTATGCCAAGTTGCATTTTAATGAAAGTCAAAATGAACAAAATAAGAAATGCATCCCTCTCGCCCCCCCGTGAAAACCACCATGGAGGAGAGTTAATGGAAACCCTGACACTTAACTATAACTGCACTTCCAGGCGCCACTGTAATAATGGAGTAGTAAACCTTGTCCTGATAAAAGCTGTTCTGAAAGCAATAGCATTTATTGTACCTCCTGTGCTATTTGCAGAGCAGAACTGAAAAGTAGTTTGTTTTGCCTGGAATGAACTACTTTATGAATTTTAATGTACGATGTAATATTAAAAGCTAAACCAGGATTAAAGAAGATTTTTGTTCCCAAGCTAAAACAGTACTTATGAGAATGTGTTATAAAAGATTTTTTTTGTTTCAGTTTCGATGGGGAAGAAATGAGCTTCCACGTTTGTGAAAACCTCTTCAGATTGGTTATTCTTTCTATAACAACCTGTCCTTTGTTTAGGAAAATTGAATTAATCCAGAACTTCATGCTACTGTAATCAGTCTTCCTTGATGAGAAGATATATATCTGGGCAGGCCAGGAGGGGATGGATGTGTTGTTGTTTTTTTTTTTTTTCAAATCTTTCTAAATGACTGCATTGATTGGTGATAGGAAGATGGCCAAACAAGTTTCTGATTCTCACTGTGTTATGTTTGTAAAATAATGCTTCCCTGTTCAGTTAGTGTTTGCAAAATTTCGTTACTGTAAAAAGCTGATGTATGGTTTCTTTCCTAAACAGAAAATGTGGCTGTAAGTGTGGGTGGGGTGAGAGGTTGTGCTTAAGTGTGGATGAGATGAGAGATTATGTTTTGTTTTGTTTTTCTCTCCAAAATGAATACTTTTTCCACCTCCTCTCCCAAGTCCTGAAGTTGCACTGTTGGGGGCTTTTTTGTTTTCTGTTGGTTTTTTTTGAGGAGGAGGGTGTTTTTTCAACCCAGCTTCAAACAGCCTCTGTCTTGAACTCAATTCTAAATTCAACACACCAGCCTAGATGCTTGCTATGTATAAATTATGAAACGGTTTTATGTATGGATATTCTCCAAGAGGTTAATTAGCATTATTGCATGGAATTCATCAGACCAGAGCAGACCAATGGTCCATCTAGTCCAGCCACAGTCTATACTTGATCTTTGAAGAGAAATTGTTAAGAGGCGGGGGAAGAACTTTTATGCTTGGCCAATGATGTAAATTGTAGAGGGAGAGGATATGGCTGTGAACAACATCTCTTGATAATCCCCAAACCCATCATTTTATGACTTTAAGACTTGCATTCTCCTGAAGCTCTTTGGGCTAATATGGCATTTTGATGCAGATATTAGTGTTTTCTGTTGTTCACTTCCTGATGCAGTATCAATAGACGGCAATAGAAGTGTTTTGTTTTGTTTTGTTTTTAACTTCAGTGACATATTAGATGCCGTTGAGTTTGTTGTACCTGTGTAAAGATAGATGTGATTTGCCAACCAGAATGAAGATTTTCAGTAATTCCTCTGGGTTAGGGGTATATCCATATTAAATTGGGCATTGAAAAGTGTGGACCAAGATGCATAATTTAAATTATGTCTCCAATGTGGTGTGTGAGTCTTGGTTTTTGATGATCTGGGTGTTCACAGCTCAGTTAAGTGGTCTATGAAGTGCTGCTACAACATGAAGATGTCTTTTGAAGCTGAGTAGCAATCAAAAAGACAGTGTGCTTACAGAAAAGAGGCATTTCGATCAGGATCCCAAGAGCAGTGTTTGTTTCCCAAAAGATACCATGGACTTGTGTATGCTAGGTGAATACCTTTATCTTCTCATCCTCCCCTCAGGACCCTCAAAGATTAGTTACAAGTTAGAAATATTTCTTTGGGAAGGACTGAAATAACATTGCCAAAATTTAAACCCAAGGTCCAAGAAAGTGTGTTGACAAAGCCATCACTTTTTCATTTTCTGATTTAGCTTAGCCTGATTTTTACATGCAAGCAGAGAAGCCTGTCTCCTGTTGTATATTTAACGTCCCCATGGGTTGTCAGTTACCTTTTAGTGAATCCTTTTCATTTAAAGGTTATAAAATTGCCACTGATTTTGTAATTTTCAAATGATTTCACTGTATGGTGTTCAGGAGATGCACCTGCTTTTGCGGCCCCCTGCTGCTTTGCCCAGCGTGAAGCCTGCGTTTTCCCGCTCTGTGATGCAAAGAAGGGAGGTCTGTGGTGCTGCTCCTCACGCTGCCCACTGCCAGGTGCCTCAAATGTTTCTGAGCAGCCGTTGGCCCAGGCTTGGCCATCCTCTACTGCAGTGTCGCTTGTAAAATGTCACACTGCAGAAAAGAAAACGCCTCACTCTCCAGGTCATGCCTGCAAAATACCAGTTGTTTTCAGATGAAAGCAAATCATGGGATAAACTGTATGCCACATTTTGGGATTTTTCTTCACTTCCCTTTTCATTTAAGACTCCTGTTTTCAAACACCAGAAAGTGCTAATGCGGGCCAGAAGGAGGCAGGTGGAAATGTGTGTGGACGCCTCGTTCTTGCTGGGGTTTCGCCCCTTGCAGCTAACGGGCATGTGTTAGCACAGCTCCTGAAAAGCCTGATAGACAAATCAGGCTCAGCAAAAGTGGCATGCACTCCCAGTTTCTGGGCTAGATTATTTTATCTTAAAAGCACTACGGAGGATAGTTAACACAAATTGAGCGTGACATTTCTAGGAAAAAATTGGCTGATGATTTGCCTAAGTACGTCTCTCACCCAAACCCTTTGACTCTTATATTGTGAGACCTGTGACATATGAAAGCTCATAGAGAGTGAGATTAGAAGATGAATTATCATGCTGTCATGATTTCTCTTTGAACCTCAAGGGACTTTAGAGCACAGGAAGATGCTGACTTGCCCTGGATTAAACTGATAGTGAAAGTGTGGTTTTAGACACATACTTAAGAGTAGGCTGAATCACCCTCTGGAAGTGCCAAGCTCTGTCCATTAGATTTAGAGGTAGCCTGAGTGACTAACTCAGACTAGACATGTAACTTCTGAATGGCTAAATAAATTCAGCTCTCAACAACCTCAGTATGAACCAGTAGCTTTGAATCGAAATCTAAAGGTTTGATTTTGCATCATCACCTTCTTCTTGGTGATGTTCTTGGCAGAAATCCAGTCTTTCCTTTCCTCTGGTCCGCTTCAGGATTAGTGGTCCATTAGGTCCACTAATCTTGGGCAAGCATTGCAAGAGTAGCTGCTAAAGAAAGACATGATCCTTAACTATTGAGAATAGTAAGCTGAGTACTTGCTGATTTTTTTGTACCTCTCAACTGATATTGCAGAAACTGCACCGTAACCTGGGTGGGATGATGGTGTTGAAACATCACTTCCATCATTTCCAGAGGATGAAGGAAAGGATAGTCTTCTGCACATCATGTCACTACTGATGTATTTTTTGTTGTTTTCCTTAATGCTGCAGATGCAGCATAGAGATGGTAGTGTAATCATTCTGTCTTGTTTTCATGTTATTTTTTTTAACCTGGACTGCAAGAAGAATAAATATTTGATGTATGTAAGTGAAATACAACTGGAATTAATAGTTTTAAGAAAACCCTATCTTGATTTCATGAATGAATGAGTCATTAAAATATGCTTTATTATAAATTATCACTTTCTTAAAAGCATCTTAAGAATTAAACTGATAAGATAGTATTTTAAAAAGTTAAATCTAAAGCCACAACTTTTCTACGTTATCATGCATTTAAGTGTACTGGACATAAGGCATGAATCAAGATATATCTGTCAGTTTTCTATTTCATTAGAGATTGTTTTATGCTGCACTTACAATTTTCACTTCATTTGCGTGGGGCAAAGAAATCATGTAAGGATTCACGAGTCTCTACAACACTGTTTGACAGGTTTCCACCTAATTTGTTTTATGACATTGAAATTCACAGTGGTCAGTTAATGATAACTCGTATTTCAGATGCATTCACCTGTTACAGTATGCTGAATTTTCTTGTTTCCCAGTTGCCTGAACCACGGATAACTTATAATGTTAAGTCTCTGAAAAGCTGAAAGAATATCAGAGCAAGATTGAATAAAAGGAATAAAATGGAAAGGGGAACTACTTGGGGAGGGAAAGAGAGGAAAATAACTTTTTCATAATGAAAAATGTCTCATAAAATATATTTTCTAGGTCAAAACTGCTACTATTGCTACAGAGAGGAATGGAAAAACAGAAAATAATTCCATGAACATTAATGCTTCCATTTACGATGAGATTCAGCAGGAAATGAAGAGAGCTAAGGTGTCTCAAGCACTGTTTGCAAAGGTTGCGGCAACCAAAAGCCAGGTAAAGTTCCCAGGGCGCAACAGCCTCCCTGTCCTGTCTGATTATTTCCCACCCCCTCCCCCGGGTTTTGATTTGTTTCTGTGTGACTTACAACGGCAGCCAGGTTAGCACACCAGCCTGGTACCACAACTCGGAGCTCCTTGCTGAGTCCAAAGGTAACCTCTGGTTACCCTTGACCAGGCAGGGTTGAGAAGCAGCTTCCCGGGACGCATCCCTCCCTCTTCCCCGCCAGTGAGATGCCTTCGCTGCCTGCCCATGGGTCTTGTGTGGCTTAGAAAGCATCAGGTTCATCAGTTCTTAGCTGGCGTGGATGTGGCAAAAGCTGTGGGCGAGCTCTGTGTATTGCTGCTGAATTCATCTTGAGGCTTTGGTGTTTTGCAATTACATGCGCTGTAACGAGGAATGCTGGGGTTCTGGTTTTTGCGAAAATATTTAGTCAGGCCCACTGGTGAGGCTGTGCACAGGAGGTGGGGCAGCACTGTTCATGTCAAAAACAAACAAAAAAAAACCCCGACAAATTACAGTTATACAAGTTACACCTGAGAAAATATATATGATCTTTGTGGAATACAATGACTGCTTGGTTACCTGCGTGTGTGCGTACATATATGTTGCATATTCAGTTTTAAGCCTTTGTTGTGTGGTTTCGTATTTTGTTCTCTTCAACTGAAGAATTTCTGTCAAGTTTAGTAGCAAGAGAGGGAAATCAGCGAGCGCTTGTTGGGTGTGATTATTATAGGTAAGTGACATGTCTTCTGAGAAGGATCACCGGAGTATGCAAAAGCATTGATTTAAGTGAGAATGTACTCAAGAAGTAAGTAAAGGAAAAACATATAGAAAAATGGGGAAGACTAGAACCACAGTTATACCAATGCTTGAAAGAAATGGTAAAGGCACCAATGCATGCAATGTTGAATTTTCACGTTAGATTAAATGTTAAGTCTACTTAGTCACTATTCCTTTACTTTTCTAAATTTGCTTCATAGAAAAATACAGCATCTTCCAGGGAAAGCTGATAATGATCAGTTAGACCAATGTTTCTTGGGCCGTCAGCGTTTTAGTGCTAGTTTTCTTTTTAACAGTCTTTAACTTTTGACTTTTGCTTTGTTCATGTTTTGGAGTTTACTCTATTTCATTGTACAGAAAGGATGTTGTCTCTTAAGTTATATGCTGTAAGGAGCATTTAAAGGGATATTTTGGAAATGTTATATCAAAATGATTAAACTCAAGCTGTGGACTGTAAAAATTACAGCTTTATAGGCCACATGCCTGCCTACCCTTCAATCACTGTCAAAGTGATAATTTCTACAATAATATGTTTCTTTTATTGTTGGATTCTAAACACCAAGTGCTGTTTAAACATTAAACTGAATTGTTTATGTTAGTGCTGTACTCTGTGTCATACATCAGGCCACTGTAATCTCCCATGGAATGTAAAAATTCTGTCATGAATCATGGCTTGTATATCGGAAATTACTGTAATTTTGATTGGAAATTACAGGGCTCTTGAAATGTTTCTAATTATGATAGAATGTTACAGCAGCTTCCAACCTGTGTGCTCCTCAGATGTCTTTATTTACATGTCAAGACTCCGGGTTAGAGAACTGTCCGTTTTCTACACCTTCCCCTTTCCATTGCAGTTTTCTGCAAAACTAAGGTTTGAAGCCAGTCTATCAGTCCACGTAATTTTAATCTGATCCGATTTGTGTGATAGCGTATTTATTTAAGTGCATAGTCTTAACATTTCTAGGTGGGACAGCTCTTCCAATGCTGACTTTAAAAGGGACAGGTAATTGAAGTGAAGCACAAAAGCTTCCAGAGGATGCAATGCAGTTTTTTTAGAGTATTGATACAGAATTCAGATTCTTGTACAAACTTTGCTACCATGTATAGAAAACAAACATCACCAAACACATAGTTCTTTTCCCTTTTATTATGGAGATGGTGCCTGTATTCTCAGAGGTTATTTTTCTCCCAGATTTAAGCAATGTAATGTTAATTTATGTATTAAGCAAGCTTTCAGGTCTGTAGTTAGCCAAAGCGCCATTGTAGTAGAAAGCTTCTTCACAGAAGTAACCTCTTAGGTAAACTGAATGTATTGGGTCTTCTCTAACCAGTTCACTACTAGTCAGCTAATCAATAAATTTTAAATATGTAGCAAAGCCATGTACATTAGAGGAGATATCTGCCTTATAAAAATTCTGCATTGGAGCTTGTCAGCAGTACAGAAAATTATTTCTTGGGGCAAAGAAGTCTCTCTTGCACAAAAAAGAGGCTTGTTCAGACATACTCTTTAAGAGAACCTCTCTCGAGGGAGGTCCGTTGGTTTTGGTTTTTTTTTCATTTGGGGATATTGGTTTCCTGCTCAGAACTGGAAATCCTGGGATAATCACTTCCAGTTATAGTGAAAAGTCTGGAGGACACGTATTAGAAAATAATGCATTGGTTAACAGTTTTGTTTTTTACCATCACAAAAATTGAACGTTGCTGCTCTTATTTTGGATGTAAAAACCTGATTAACTGCTGAGTGTAGTCTGGAGTTATGGTACAAACCAGTATGAGACCTAAAGCAGCTCTGCTAGCGGACAAAGATAGTTGTTTGCTGGAGGGCCTTTCTATTTTTTTTTTTTTTTTTAAGGAACTGATTTGGGTCAACATTTGATTGGGTGTCGAAGCAGCCAGCATCTGCCAGGTGGCTGGACTTGCCTGAGCCAGGAGACAGCAGATAATGTTCTGCTGACTAGAGCACTTTGTACAGATGAGCTATTAAATGATGCGCTACAGAAGTTTCTATTTAGGTAGTGCCGAGGTAAAAAACGAGCATCTTCCCTTGCGCTGTATTAGTGCCTTTGGCAAGAGTTACCTGATCGATGGAGGACCACATATGGACCTGATGCTCAACAAACTAGCTGGCTACAGGGGCTTGGTGCAGCAGAGGTCATAGCACAGAGCAAGGAAGGGGTGACGAGAGCAGGAAGAGACTGCAGCAATATTATTGAGACCGTGCTCTGGCTTAGGTGAGTGATGATTTGCATACTTGTAGTTTCATGGTGCACTTTGCTGGTGGCTTGTTGGCTTTCACAAAGGAAAGGGACTATCTGGCACATGGGTTTGAACAAGTTTGGGGACTTAGCTACAAGATTCCTTCAAATGTTGAATTCTTTCCCCTATAGGAATATATGCATTCTGTATATTTTTTAAATTTCTGTGTTTTTAAGGATCGCTATATTGTTTGCAGAATAAATTCAAATTCTGTTAAGTTCAAAATATATACTTTAAAAGTTAGTATGGTTAAACTGAGGAGCTGAGGAAGATACTATAATTCAAATTTCTTGAATACATAGTATCTTTGGGGAGTTTAAGAATTGTAATTGGCAAAACACCTAACGTCAGTATTTAAAATCCTACATTTTTATTGCAAGTTGTCTGCCTAATATTTTTTGTTTGGTTATGTTGAAAAGAGACCCTTAGAAAAATACATGCAAATGGAAGGCAGAAACGTTTACCAAATGCTTTGTCTGCTCCCAGGTTGTTGTTTTTTAGTGGTAGAACAGCAATACTAACAATATTGTTTACTAAAATTTAATCAGCACACCTAAATAAGTCAAAATGAAAAGAATTCACACATCTATAAATTTGTGTGGTATGCGTTCCTTTTACAATTTAATCATATTGGAGTTTTATTAAATTTATAACCTGACAGTCTAATTCAAGTAATTATGAAAGCACATTCTTAATTCTGTTATTTCAAACAAAAAAAGTTGATTTGTGTAATGATCATTAAGGCATCACGGTTCAGTAACTGTGCATTGGTTACAATGTTTTCATGTGGGAGCCAGGGATGAGTTTTTTTTCTTGATGGTGACAGATGCTAAAATCTAATTTTATTCCATAAAAACAAACAAACAAACAAACAAAAAACCCCAAACCTAACAGCCCTGAGAGATAAGGCAAGTAGAGCCTTGTCGTGCTCCTGTATGTTTGCTGTATTTTGAGAAGTTACATTTATGTTAATGGCTTATCCTGGAAAGCTGCGGCCTGCATATGCTAGTATGAAGTAGGGAAGAGAGCAAAACTTTGCTGAAAATCAGCTTACGTTGCTAAAGGTTTCTTAAATTTAGGAAATTAGTGTTTGCAAAAACTGAAGTAATATCAACTTCCGTACCTCTGAGAGTCCCATGTGCTACAGTGTAAGGCAGTTAGCCTGCATTATTATACCTAAATAAGTTTACTTTTTAGTAGAATAAATAGGTAAAATCAATACTTTTCTGCCGTGTCAATCCTGTTGATTGCTGTGTATGGCCAGGTAGGTGCCAAATGCTCTTCTCACCGAGTCAAAATGCCTGTATGTTGAAGGTGAGATACTTGGCTCTCACAGAATCATGCTCTGATTTTAATTTTAGTATAAAACTAACGGATTACTACCCATACCTCCAGAAACCTTATCTAATTACCAAGAGTTTTGACCCGTTGCTTCTGAGCTGTTGAACCGTCTTGCCCAATTTCCTGTCCTTCTGTCCCCGTCTTTCGCTTTGGTTAGGCAGTTAGCCCCTTGGAAATGAGTAGTTTCACATGCAAAGCATGGGGGTAAAATCAGTGGTTCAGACCATTGCTAGAGACTCCATACTAAGCCATCAGGCAAGTGTTTTGTGCAGTGGTATTTTATTAGAAGTATTTGACTTTTTTGCCTTAGTACGCACCTGGAGCGTCCGCCTCTGCAAGGCTGCCTGGGGAGGCACACCAGGTAGGCATTAGGCAGAGCATCTAACACTCATGAGTAGATGGGAAGGAGTTAAATGGGAAGGGAATGCTAAACATTGGCACTAAAATTGCTTTTGGCATGCAAATACCATGCTTTTCCTGACATAAATATTTTCAGAATAGGCCATTAGAGTTCAGGTATATAAAACCGTGCTTTTACTGGAAATTTTAATGTTGTAGTAAACCCAGAGATTTATAGTGAAAAATTGATGTCTGTTATCTCACTTTTATCTTTTTAACCAGCAGTTTTATAAATGCTATATCTTTGATCTGGCTTTTTCCATCTAGAGACTAAGCTATATACTCTAATAGGAAAGTCATTTTTAAACAGCTTCCCACACTGAACAAGCACGGTATTGTGGATCTGGCACGAAGATGTAACATGCCATTACCGCAGATATAGAACGATCTATTCAACTATTTTCCAGCGGAGGGAAAAGAAACCTTTCTATCACTAAGAGTAAATTTCTGGTAACAACGTGGCTTTAAGAGGAGGGTCTTGAAATTTATTTCCAAAGCTGTTTCCTCAGGGTGCTGCACCTCGGGCTGGCCCGGCGGGGTCCAGGAGGGGACCCGGTCCTTCACCCATCACCCCACTTCTCTGTCAAGTCATCTCCCGCCGTTGTTTCCCTCAGAGCAGCTGAGTCACTTCCTGGGTTTAAATCCTGGCTTAAAAACCTTCTTTCCCCCCCCTCGGTGTACAATACATTCTCTGTGGAGTGGGGAGGGATACTGCACAGGCAGACGCGAGGTGGAAACAAAATGTGCTCTGAGGTCTGCTGTTGTTTCATGGGTCCACCTGGAAATAAACCCCTCACCCTCACGGGAAGGCGAGATAGAGGAGTTAGAAAACACTAGCAGCAGAAGTACACCACACAACAGCCTCTATTTTTTTTATTTTATTTTTTTGATTCATTTTCCTCCCCCCTCCGCTACCCGGGGGTGATTGCTCTGGCAGTTGAAGAGGTGCCATGAGCAGCAGGAGTAGGACGGGATCGGGTGTCAGCGGGGATGGGAGAGGAAGAGTGTGAACTGAGAAAGATGGGCTTCTGCGCGCGATCAAGAATTGCCCCATAAAACGGTATGTCATTCAGTGAAACTGTGAAACTTGGCAGATAGAGCTGATTTGTTTCTTTCACAAAATATTGTGTTGCAGAGTCATAGTGTGTTCTGTCTCGCCTGGGTTGGAGGGAAGGAGATTTTTGGGTTTCTATTGTGGGAACAAAATGAATGCTTAGAGCACTCCAGGTCCTTCCTCTGCCCCCTGTCTTAATTTCTTTTATGACATCTCTTCACAGAAATAAAGGTTAAAGCCTCAGGAAATTTCCCTAGGAATTTTTTTTAAATTATTCCTCAGAAAGGGGGTAGAAAAATTGAGTTCAGTTAGCTTGCTTATCACTTGATCTGGGTAGACCTGGAGAGGGGCCGGCATTGATCCTCGCCATATCCCGCATTATTAGTATGACCTTGGTAGAGTGGGTTGACTTCAGTGAGTCTTGGGTTCCCACTAGTAAAAAGTAGACAGCAATTTCTTGAATCAACAAAGATGCACTGAAGAGAAACCACCTTAAAATCTCCGAGGTGGTTCATATCAGTGTGCAATTGCCCATGGAAATCTGCATAGAGGGAAAAAAAACATTAAAACCTGGAATAGTTCAAGCCAAAGAAAAAGGTGCAGAATGGAAAATACTTAACTGGTAAGAGGATTATATTGACCTCTTCAGACAGCTCCTTGGGGCCAGGCAGCCCTTTCAACATGTAAGGCAAAGGCTGTATTTGTTGACACACTGATGAAAAAGTGTGCTTCCTGAGCATGCTTCACACGTGGGGTCAAATCGGCTCTGGCTAGAGGTTCCCAGCCAGGTGGGTGGCAGCACGAGCTGTTCAAACGCAGCTTACAATCCACATAGAGGCTGTTTAAAGAACTGGTAGCAGCTTCAGGAAACGCTGTATATTTGAGTCCTAAGGAGAGCTTCCCTGGAGGGATGCGGTGCACACCTGCGCTACGTTGATCGGGAGTTAATGCTTAACGCCTTCACAGCCTCAGCCTGCAGCGCGTCCCTGGGAGGTGCTGAGGCTGGGACCGCTGAGCGCCTGGCAGGATGCGGCCCCGCAGGTGGCCAGAAACAGCAAAGGGGGGGCTCTTGGTTAGATGGGTTTTTGTCTGGTGGAAGGGGCACAAATGTGGGGGAGAAGCTAGGAGAAGTACAAGTTTAAGTCATTAAATGTACAAATGAAAAAAGAGAGCCAAGTAGAGAAAGCTCTTTACAAAATATAAAATTCTGTTAAAGCAGCAAGACGGCATAACATAAGGAATGTTTGGTACATGTTATTGAAACTGAAAAATCAGAGTATGGAATGAATTATAATTTAGCATAATCCATAATTTTACAGTTTTCATTTTGAATTATTTATCTTATATGATTTGATTAAAGATAAAACTGGCTGACAAGATCTTGAACATCTCTGCCTGTCTTAATGACAAATGAAAAAAGTCCTCATTATAACTTCACCATTTTAAAATTCTTATTTGTATTGTTTCTATATAGCTCCCTTTTATTTTTAAAGCATATTTCAGATACGCATTGTGTACACGCGATTCCATAACCCATCAGGCTTCAGTGTTGCCTCAGTACCTCTGATTCAGTAAATCAGATCATAGGCAGCATGCTGTCATATAATAAGGTGTCTGATCCTTATTACCAGTTTGTTGATGCACAGACTCCTTCAAATTGACCATTGCAACACATGGTTTCCCCTGAAACTAGCTGTGATAATTAGCGTGGCTCTAATGAGACAGAATGTCACTGATCTTGTGCTGAACTGTCGAGTATCGACGCTACGGATGGGAACTGTCAAAGCTTGCCATCTGTGACAGAGCTTGGCATATTCCATTTGCAAGGTAGAGCATGCTCAATAGACTGTTTTTAAACAAATGGTCCATTTCTTGATTAGGGCTCTGTGTTCTGTTACCGTGGAAGACTTTATATCATAGTTAAACTTTTTTCTTTTTTTTTCCCTTTTTTTTTTTTTTGCTAGGGTAAGCTTGTTAGGAAATGAAAACGTTACTAATTCTCAAACCGGTGCCTTCAATCTTCTGTTAGCTTTTTGGGGAGAGGCAGGGGGTTGCAGATCACGTATTTATTTTCCTTCCTTCCCCCAGTTATCTTAATGTAGTTCTTCTATGGCTAGCACTTCCACAAAGCTTTTATCTGAGGGATAGGGACGGCGTAGTTTCGAAGGGTAGAGGAACAAAAATTAAAAAGTCTTAGATGATGTGCAGCAGGAGCACATGCGCCTGAGATGAAAGATTGAATCGGTCAGGAGAGTCGGGCGCCCAGGCTCCCGAGACCGGCCCTGCAAAATGCTGTGCAAAAAGTCCAGCGCTGCTTATCATTCCAAAATATGCTTTGTTGCTTTTTATTTCCTCCTTCTCTGGCAGACCACACAGGGCTTGTTCTGAAGAACATTTTCACTAATCTGATCAGGCAGCCAAATACGCCGGGAAAACTGCTTTAATGATCCCACTAATTACCTCAAGTCAATATGAACTGTATTATTAGACTGAGGGAAAATATTCCATTAGGTCTCCCCCTTGGGAGTTTCTCCGCTTTGTGATGTCACCGAAGCCTTCGCCCTCTCGCTTGTAATTAATTTTATTTACACACGCAGGCACGCACAAGGTCACACCTGCACAACCGGAGCTGGCCAGGGAGCTAGTGGCACTCAGGCTTAATCAGATCTGTCATAATTACCATTCTGCATGTTTCTGACACACGCTGTGAAATATTTCAATTTAACTGCCGCTACCAGCACAACCAGATGTAGTGTGAGTGTGGCTGCATTGGAAATATTATTCCTCAGGATAAACTCTCTCCTCCTCCTTTTTCCTCCCACCCCCTCTCCCTTTTACAGCTAATGTGGCACAGAAGCTGATGTATCCTGTAAATCTTGAATGCAGCGCTAGATTGATAACAGCAGATTAGACAGTTTAACCACAAACAGCTTGTTCATTTTTCACAAATGAAAACCACATGTGGTGTAACTAAAATTTCAGGCTCCTTTTTTTTTTTTTTCCTCTCCTCTTTGGTTGTTGTTTCCTTTTGTGTGTGCATGTGTGCGCGCGCGTGTGTTAAGGTCTGCCTTTCACTGTAAAGGAGTGAAATAAAAGAGTAAACATATAGGGGGAAAGAGACACTTCCGTCTTTGGAAATTATTTCTCCATGACCTTTATTAAAAACCTTCCTTGCTTTGGCAAAGAAATCAGATATCACACGGGGCGGGGGGTTTGTCTCTCACTCTGAGACTTTCTAATCTCTGGGTTTTATGCCCACTTATTAAAGAAGTCATCCTACTGTGCTGTTTTTCAAAATAACAGGCCAGCAAACACCTCACTTTAAGAAGAGCTTCTAACCAAAAATGTAGTCTTCACTGCTACCTGAATTTAGCAGAAATAACATTTTCTGCCAAAGTTTTTCAGCATGAATTTTGTCTCTTTGCTAACTCTTCCCTTTACCTCTTCCTTTGGGGAAAAGATTCTTTTTTAAAAAGAATCCTCAAAGTGTCTATAATTTTGGCAAATGGAAAATTGATTTTTTTTTTTTTTTTAATGAAAACATTCCAGTATTTCTTATGAAAACAGATTATGGTTAGTTTTTAGGAAATTAAATGTTGTCTGTAAATTGTTCTGCTTTTTTTATAAATCCATTTTTTCAGTTAAATTGTTCAGCTTGCCCTAATTAGGTAGCCTTCAATACTTGGTTGTTTTTTTTTTTTTGAAACCATCTACTCTTCCGTAGATCACTGATGGCTACTTTTCCTACACAGAGAAGAAATTAATACAATTTTAGTAGAAAGTTTTAATTATAAGGTTCTATAACAATTCTCACAGTAAGAAAAGAAATGTAGGTGTGCAGAATGCAACTGAGCAGATCCCAAAAGATGTTGCAGGTATTGTCAGGCGAGAGGAGTGGTGCAGTGCATCTGATCAAAATTCATCAAACTGAATCTGTAGTAAGGCTTCCAGGGGAGGTTTAAAAAAAAGTAGCTTTAGTAAGAGATTGTTTTATCCATTGCCAGTGATCTGTGATGCAGTGGCAATATGGAAAGTGCAGGAGACTGGGAACTAAGACTCAGTGTTCAAAGTCAGTCAGAAGAAGGTGAGCAGGATAGTTTTTGAAAGCCACTGAAGGCACAGTTCGTAGCAGAAAATTTGGCTGCGTAGATGGCCCCCCAGACTGCTGCAGAGAGGGTTAAAGACCCATGCTTGCAGCACTTGGCCAGCAGTTACTGACTGCATTACTAATCTTCCAGAGCTGGGCTGGAGTAGGTCAGCGTAGGTGTGCCATCAGTGTCCCGTGCTGCACAGCAGTGCCACCTCCGTTACTGACTCCCCTGGGGTCTGTGCAGACCCTGAACAAATGGGAAATCTTGTCCTGGAGCTGCAGCTGAGGCCCTGGAGGTGCTATGGCTGCAGATGTCTCAGAAATGAGTCTGGAGTAAGGCGAAGAGGAGGGCGGGAAGGGCTTGCATTGGAAGAGATAATGCTGAAAGGAACCGTCAGGATTCTTGCAAGGGTCCAGAAATCCAGCTCTCGTTTCTTTGCAAAACTATTCAAAAAATGTCATGCAGTCGGGATTGCCAAAAGAAAAAAAAGTGCAGCACCCTCTCCCGCCTCCTTTGAGTCTTGTATTTTTAGTTTTCCTTTCTTAGGTAGAGGTGTTTCGGTTCCTACACTTCAGATGCATGAATCAGCTCTTCCCCAGGCAGCACCTGCTGTCTGCCTGACAAGAGGTGCTGTTTCTGGCAGGATGGATTTTCTTAATCTCTCTTCCCGCTTTCTGTATCCTCACCTTCTGTTTTGTTTTCCTCTTGCCACCTTCACTAATTCCTTTCGTTATAGCTTTCCTCTTAGCCCTTCTTTGACTTTTTCCCACTCCATTCCTCTCCCGTAGACACCCTCACCATCCACTCTCGCTCCATCTGCCCCTTTCTTGTGTCCTACTGCTGTCTCCTGCATGCCAGAACTGTACCTAGGACATCCCACCCCAGGTGCATCCCCCCTCACGCAGTCGCTTTTGGGCTTTCGCTGGGTGGTGGGGAGCCAAGGGCTGGTCGCCATCACTGCCGGCTTCATGGGTGAAACATCGTTCCCTTCCCCACATGGCAACATGAAGATATCTGGGAAAAGAGCCATGTTCTTCATTTCTCAGGTTGCTCATGCCTGCTGTGGGCAGATCACTGATTCCGGAGGCTTTTGAAGATTCAGTGTATCGATGTTTTAACATGAAGAAACGAAAGCACTATTAAAAAAAAAGGGGGGGGGGGGAGTCTGAGCGAGCTGTACGAGAGTTAATGACATACGGAAATGAAAACAAAGCTGTAGTGCCAGAGCCGAGAGGGAGGCTGAGGAGGCAGTGAGCAGCCCTTCGTTCCTTGCAATGGGGGAAGCAGGGTACCAAGTAAGCAGCGCAGAAAACAAAGGTGAGCTCAACCCATAACTAAACGACAGGATAAAATTCCTCCTGAAAAACTGAGAGCTGCTAAACACCTTACTGCAAAGAATAAAGGCATCGTATGCAAACACAAATACACAGTTAATGGTCTGAGGGGCTGTTTGTTAAAGGAGCAACCGATTACAGTTCCGGTGAAGGGTTGTTGGGCAAAGGAAGGAGTAAGAAATGATAGATAATTGTTTTCTCCCTGAATGTTAAACTGGATAATTCAAAACATACAACACCTGAAAGAATGTTACGAGATTTCTAGGTGCAAGGGGAGAAAGGAGACAATGTTTTATTCCAGATAATTTTTAATTTCGCCATTCCTAGTAATTTCTCATTGTGTCCATTTTTTTTATTTTCCTCAAATTTAACCTCTAAGTCAAACTTCAGATTTTTGGTTATGAATTACCCCAAACTATTGGCATACAATGAGTAGACTAGTGCAAGCACACAGCTAGCTAAGTGGGGAAAAATTCCAATTTGCAAATATTTATCTCATTCCAAATCTGCCAAATGTTATCTGAATCCACATTGTTATTCAGCGGTCATCTCTTTTTTATTCCTGTGCAGTGTCATGTTCCCTTACTTCAGAATGGCCTTTGAGAAGCAAATGAAAATAGTTTTCAGGATCTTTGTGAAGTAAAGATGCTTGGACTGAGTGGTCCTTAGCAGAATTCCCTGAAGTTCTGGACCTCAACTGAGCAAGATTTGCACACCTATCAGTTATGTCTGTGGGTTTACTTTCTAGTGTATGTAACATGCAGGAGAAAGCTCTGCAGATATAGGAACTTTCCACTGTTTATATAAAAAGTTATTTTTTAAAAAAGCTATGAAGGGCTTAAGTGAGATTCTTTTTTATTTTTGCTTCAAGGTGGACAGTTTTCTTCACCTGTAAGAAATCATTTGCTACTCTTATTGATTATGAGGAGAGAGCCTAACTAAGGGGACAGGTCGGAGGGATCAGGGCAGGAAGAAGTGCCTGCTCCATGCAGCACCTGATTTAAGGGCAGAAGCTGCTGCCTGGAAATATGGCTGGGGCTGGGGCTCAGCTTGGCTGGTGCTTTCCTTGGCTGGTGAGGAAAAGTCTAACACTAAGCACTGCTCTCTCTAGGAGCTTTTCCCTTGTGGCTGTTCTTGTCCCCAACCTGACAGCAAACTACCTGAAAATACTCCTGTGTTGATTCCTACCCTCGGCCAGCCAGGAGGGAAAACTCCAGCTTCACTTTTGATCCAGGCTTCCTATTCTTTTAAGTCTATGCCCCAAGCAACCATGCTACAAGTAAGGGTATTTTAGCTTTCTAAGGGCTTCACTGCCTTTATTTTTCCATGGGTGATACACATGCTTCTGGCTGCTCCCTTCTCTTTTGCTGGGAGGTTTGTCTCTTTCACAGGTGTGGGTTTTAAAGATTTTTTTTTAAACTCTATTGAGGTAATGGGCGCCATTAATTTTCTGTCTGTTTCTGTGGAGGAAATCTGGAGGAATCAGGAGGAAAGTTATGAAAAGTTTCTTTTCAATTTCTTTAAGACTCTCCTCACCCCTGGCATTATCAGAGCATTAAGCATTCTTCACTACGAAACTGAGAGACACAGAAGCCAGCTGAACTGCAAGAGACAAGTTAGAAATTTTCTCAGAATATTTAAATGTCTAATTCAATTCTGTATGAAAACAGTTAGGCCATAAAAATGCGAAGGGATGTCTGAGAATGGATTTGATCTGTGTATGTTTTGGAATGATGTCGCTTGTCGGAACGTCTTGTCAGCTGAACTGAATTTACAATGAAGTCCAAATATCTATGAGCATGTGATTTCTCAGTGTGTGGTAGATCTTCCCCTGATCCAAAATGAATTCTGGAAAGAAAAAGTGTATGACAGGAAGCCATGGATTTAAATTACTCCCTCTGGGAAATTATAGTCTTTTAAAAAAAAATAAATCTAACAACGTGAAATACACACATATAAGTAATTACGGAAGTGACACTTTGGCCCTATGGCCTTTTTACTGGAGGTCTTTCCCCCAAAGCAAATGTTAAATCTTTGTAAGCAACATAATAATAAACATTTGCTGTTCACTTGTAAATTGATAGTAGTAAAAAAGATTTTTAGAATTGCCAGGCTCTTTCTATTAAAGACTCTTCTCTAACTAAACTGCAGATATAGCTGCCATACAAAAATTGATTGCATGTTTAAGAATAAATAAATATGGGCTATTAAGGGTCGTGGTTGGATTTAGGGTTGTATTTACTTTCAAGGGAAGCATCGGTATTGCAGTGAAATCAGTACTTCTCTCTACTTAAATAAAAGATAAAGGGCCATATATTACTAGTCACCCTCTGTGAAACCCAGTGACCCATTTTATATGCCTGTACTATAAAAAGTAATGTACCAGACTAAGACTGACTTATTTAATAATTAGCAGTTGTTTTTTCTTGTTTAGATTTTTTTTTTCATTGTTAAGTCCATTTTTGTCACGTGTATCTCGCAACTACAATGCCAGTTGAATCGTGTATGTGAAAGAGGAAAAATCTGGAGTAGAGGAAGGCAGAAAAAAGCTTCACCCACTGTTTTTTTGCATCTATTACTTTTTTCCCTTCTTTTTACATATGTAGTTGCATTTTATGTAAGATTTTCAAAGGCATGCATATTATGGTTTTGATTAGGGCTTGTGCCTGTCTATCATTGCTAGGCAATTGAAGGCAATACTGTAAAAAAGATACATGTGAACAAGGGAAAGGAAAGGTGGAGGAGGCTGAGAGCAGAGAAACCAGGCTTGGGAGAAGCCCTTTATTTTGATTATTCAATTCCGTCTGTACTCAACTAAAAAGTAATGATACTTATGTTTTCAGTCAGTTTTAGAGTTACGGGTTAGGTTTCTTCTTTCCATGAGCTGGTGGTACGTCTCAAGTGCTCATACACGGGGAACGTACCCACCAGTTTTGATACAGCTTCAGACCTTAATCCAACAAGTTTTTCGGTAGCACTGGCTCTTAGCCACTCACCGTGGCTCCAGGTAGAAGGAGAGGTCTAATACAACAGACAAGACTGTGGGAGCAGTGCCACAGCTCTCCAGGTCATTTTGTTTCTGTACTTGTTTGCTGCTTATCATTGAATTTTAGAGGTTGCTTTAGCAAGTTCCCTTTTCCTATTTATTTGTTTGGATGTTTACAAGAATAGAAATATGTATTTAATTTTTAAGTGCTGCAGCTAGAGAGGAGAAAAGGCAGAGAGGAGACGTTAGGAATCCTTTTCCTCTAAAATATCACCAAAAAATTGTGGTGAAATACTCTCGGTACCACTGCAAGCTGTTTCGTCATTTGTTTTTCACAACCCAGAGAAGAGGTGGAGGTAACGTCCAGACAGATGGTGCAGCAGAATAATAGGCTGGATAAGAAATTTAAGGAAATGGCATAATCTGTTTCAGTATTCTTCAAAGGAAGTTTTTCCTGGTAGCAAAGTTTACCTTTCTTCTGAAAAGCCCTATGAGGTTGTGGGGGTTTTGGTTTATTTGTTTTGCTAAATCTCATCTATTATGATGGCAGATATAGATTTACTTAAAATTCGCATCTGGCTTCCCCTTTCAATGTTCTAGTAATGAAAGCCGGTAAAATAGATAAACCAGAAATATCTGGAGGTAAAGGACAGCTTCAGGTTTCAAACTTTCTCTGATTTAGGGGAATGCTCAAAGGCAAAGCCTGAAACTTAAGGCTGATTAGTGTAAATAAAATACTAAGGCAACCATCTTTCTGGGGACATTTATTATCACTTTAGGCCACGTCTCAAGAAGAGGCATTCGTATTCTGGTGTCTCTACTTATCTTCTGGAACAGGCTGAAACCCAGCTTTTGCTTCTTGAATTAAAGATACACAGTTTTGTGAGAAAAAGAGGGAAATCCCAAAGTATTGAACATTCACAGCAGTTTTTTAAATTACTCGAAGGTATGTTCCTCACAGAAGTCAGTGCTTAAAATTACCTGAAAATATAAGCTAAACTGAAAAGATTTTCACTGGCAAATGTGTTGGTTAGTATCAGAAACTAAGTCTGGTAGATGATTAGTTTTCCTAAAATTTTATAAAAATATCCAGTGGCCTTTCTTTTAATGGGCTTCAGTTCTTCTGTGAAGCGTTTAGGTTGTTCAGCTTTGCGCAGGAGATAACCAGGGCAATTTATGTATTTTAGGAAAGATAAACCTGCCGTCAGAATAAATTTTCCTGCAGTCAGGAAATTCCAGAAGAGCATTTAAGGCTAAAAAGGACCGTTCTCATCATCTAGGCTTGTTCCCATGTCTGAACCCAAAGGTATTTCACCCAGAAAGAAGTCAGATTTAAGTAATCTCAGCCTGAAAATTAATTTTGAATTAAACGCTCCGTTCTTACCCTGCAGTGGGTGTTCCTTGCTGTATTTTTCTGGATAATACAAATGTAACGCAAACGGCATTTCCCAGATAAATTAAAGCAGTGTCCATTTTTACTTATTTGTTTGACTGAAATGACATTTGTTTATTTTGCTTCTCAATGCCATATGCATGAGCTTACTGATTCAGAACTCCCTGAATTTTCGATCCTGTTGAACACTGTGAGAAATCTCAGTTGAAGGGTTTAATGCGTTTTCCAATCAATGTGTAGGGGAAATTTGGCCTTATCAATTTAAATGCTGGAGATCCTTTCATTGCATTATGGAAGAATCTTCTCTAAGCAGAGATTATTCTTAAGAACTTCATAACATTTAAAGGTTAATATGTTAGGTAAAGAACAATATCTTAAGACAAACATTTTTATTACAGGACATGAAGGGATAGTTCTGATTAAATTACATGATTATTTGAATGGGAAAGAAGACAAAGTGCATCATTTCTTGCCCTCAACTTTAATGCCTTTAATCAAATAATGACCTTCTGGAAATAGTTAATTTTAAGCATTTGGAAAGATCAATACCACTTTGCCACCAAAAAATGGCCCAGATGATGAAATTTGATGTATTTAAAGTACATTTCACCCTTTTAACCTAGTAAATAATTTAAAATGCTTTCAGTACTCCTTTGCTACCATTATGTATCTCGTTCAAAGTATTATGACTTTTCCAAAAGCAACCTTTCTGTGCAATGAGCAGCTTACAAGTTTAATACTGAAGGCTATGTGCATGTACTGTAGTGGTGATGTCGGCCTTTTTTTCTTCTCTTCTGTACGTGGATTCTGTTATGAAAAGAAGTGGAAATATCTATGATGAACACAGCCATTTGGAATGAAAATGAGATTTGTAAAGCGAGTTGGACGGCTTTTGAAGGGGGAAAAGTCAATATTTAAAGTTTAGTTCATGAGTTCTTTTCCTTTGTTTTGTCTATAAGCTTTTGTGTTAAAGGTGAAGGATTTGGGTTGCTCAGACAATTAAGAGCCCATTTTGCCAAGTGTAATTTCATATCTGTGTTCTATAAACTGAAGTGCCTACAGCATTGTAAATAAAAAAAATTGCCCTCTATTAGCATGTTTGTGGGCAGATTAAAAACAGTCTTCATTAGCGTAAGTAACACTTACAGATTCTTTTAAAAGTAGAAAATTATTTGCTGAATGATAAATTGCTAGCTTGATAGTTAGTTGCTGAAAATTTGCTCATTCAAAATGCTTACTTTAGTTTAGTCTACAATACTCAATTTTTTGAGTTAGAAGTACTGTTTAATGGATTATGTACTTAGTCTTTGTTCACAGTAGATGCTGAAATGCAATTCACACTTTCTGCTAAAATGTTTGTATCAAATACCTCCCTATTTAGACTGATTTCTTTTAATACCATATATTTTTATTATACTATATGCCCCAGAGAATGATAAAAATAATCTTAGATATACTATACCAAAGAACTGTTCGTATCTTAGCATTGATACTCTAAAATGTCTTGCCTTCTTAGATTCAAATTACAGCTCTTTTAAAAAGTGTTGGAGTCTTTGTTACTTATTTTATTCATCATTTGGCAAATTCTTATCACTATAACGAATTCACCAAACAAAAGAGTTCAGTTGCTCCACCTTGAAGCCCTTTCTTCCCAGACTAGATGTGTTTGTTGCTGATTTGGAAAGCCTTGCCCAGAAAACATCTTTCGTGATTGTAATGCTACCCTCTTTGATCTAGTTAGGATTGGTATTTACACCTTAAGTGCAGATTTCAATTACCTTTTTTTTTTCCTTTTAATAAGAAAGATACCAGAACGCAAGAATAGTTTGTTAGAAACTCTATGTGAAAGCACAGATTTTATTTAAACACAGCACAGGTCAGACTGAATAAAATACCATTTGGATGCATAGATAAAATACATAGATGCTTTCTTTAAAATAAGCATGCTCATGGGTCTTGCAGAGTCTAATGTTTGGCAGTTATCCTCTTTGCGCTTTTCCTGCAATAGTTTGGCAGTTCGGCTTTCACAGTTTTTTTTTCCTCTAATGTCTTATGTTTCTTTACTAAATCCCTATCAGAAAACCAGACAGAAGACTCTTATTTATTTTAAATATCTTAGGTTTAGCATCTTTTTTTTTTTTCACCATTTTCTTGCTTACTGTAGCAAGACCTTTGCAGATGGTACTTGGTTACTTGAAAGTGCGTAACAGTATTTTCTTTGTAGCAGATGGATTTAAGACTTTTAGTTCCCAATAAATGTAGGTTTACAATACATAACTTTACAGGATTTGTGTTGTATATAACAGGTTTGAACATATTATCTCAGAATTCATCTGCATGGCATTTTCAGCTTATCCAGGGCCCATGCCAGTATTTTAAGTAATAGGGAGAGCATAGTGATTGATAGCAGCTAAAGGCGTGATTTTGAATAGAAACAAAGGTTTTAGAACAGAAGGTGTCAAATTAAACTTTGTCAGTTTGAAAAGTAGTAACATCCTGAAAGTTCTCCAAACATATTTACATGTGGCTAATGTTTATATTTTGCTTTGTACTCTCTTTATATTCAGTGTAATGTTGCTTGGCAAATTTACTCTGTTTTAAAATCAAGGTTGTTCCCAATGTCATTGCAGAGTTTTGGGGGGTTTGCCTTGCTGCATAGATGTATCGGCTTAATTATTTTAAGGCTGTTTTTTTAACGATATACTATATATGTTGTATAAACCAGTTGTGATCTAATCTGAGTTATAAATATTTCCTTATTATTTTGTGGTCCTTTCCACTTCCTGTAAGACTATAAAAGACATGAAAAAACAGTGGTCCAAGCTTTCCGTCAGAATAAATTGTTTGAACTAGACAGAAAAATTGCTCTAGATTTAAATGAGTGTAAGAGGAGAAAAATCAGCCTTGTTAGGTTCACTTGTAAATTCAACTGCATTAACTACAGCAGTTCATACTTCTTTAGATCAAATGGAAACAAAACTTAGAAATTTTACATAACTTAAAATTTGCCACTAGAAAAGTCTGTATGATTACTTTTCCTAAAATTTACAAAAACAAAAAATCATACATTCTCATTTAGTTGACTTTCATGAATGACCTTTATGTCAGATACAGAATTCTCAACCTGAAACTGAATTAAATAACTATGGTTCTGTTTGTTTGCTTTGAACCAAAAGAAAGCCTATTGGTATAAAATTTGTAGTCTTCTAACAAAGCAAACCCCTGTAGCCTCTGTAACTGCCCATTCACTATCTCTCCTGAGAATATTTCTGAGGTCAACTTTCATAAATATTTCCAGAAATAAACCATTTCAGGACCAAAAAATTGTTTCTATCCTTGCAATTTTAGAAGAATTCAGTTGGTTGTTTCCACATTGCCCATCATATGTTTCATCAGAGTATGTCTACTTCTTTAAAAACATGAAGAACCCAGTGGAAAATAGACATTTTGGTAGAATAGCAGTCTATTCTGTGTACCATGTCAGAAGCATCTGATTTCAGTATCTCAGAATCGCTGCTTCCCTGAAAGGCTAGCAGAGACATGCTTCAGGTTACAATTCATCAAATCGTTTTTAGATAAGGAATTAGAAGTATTATTTCAAGGCAAAAGTGGATAGAAAAATCCTGGAAATACAATGTTAGTCGTTGTTAATTAATAAAAATAAGGTCTGATCTAGTAAACACAGAAACAGAAAAGACAGTAAGAGGAGAAGGAATTTCTTAGTTAACAAAAACTGTTGTTATGAAATATGTTTAATCAACATAAAATGTGATTGCTTGGGAATTATTTTTACTACTGGACTTTTAAAAAGAGTTTCCACTGTCTTTTTTCCAAAAAAATCTGTGATCCATGTGGTCACCAGACAAAATGTGTGCAGCTGCTAAATGAGTGGTGCAATTTCTTTTCCAGTTTGTTTGTATATCGTAGAGAGCTGTCATGGGAGGGGACAGGTTGTCTTGTCTTTTTTTTACTTTCACTGAACTGCCGTGATAGTCAGCTCTGCTCTCTGTTTCACCACCATTAGGAAGAGGACCAACAGTTTCAATGTGAAGCAGTGCAGACTCCAGACAACCAAAGGACAATTTTTATGCTTCAGGGCAGGCTGTTTTCTTTTTTCTTTTTTTTTTTTTTTTAATTAAAAATTTTATAACTGCATTTCAATCAAAAAATCTAGATTTGTTTCTCTTCATCTTCTTCTCCCCTCCATCCCCAACAACCTACCTGTTTTCTGATTGCACATCTTTTAACTTGCTGCAGAAAACTAATACTGCTGTTGAGCATATTCCAGCACGTATCCCTGTGGAAGCAAGGTGGGCAGAGAAGCACGAACAACATGTTGATTTTGTTAGGGGCAGGGAGAGTTCATAATTAACCTGCTAATGCGTCCCAGGGTGCCTTACAATGGGGAGGAAGAATTCACAGACCCTTGCTACTGTTTTAAAAACATGCCATACGATTCCATCTGGGACAGGCTGTACATTATGTGTTCTGTATGAAGGTGTTTGGCCCAGCTTCCTAAGCCCTGGGGCAATACCCGGCATCCACCCTTAGCATGTGGTCAAGGAATGGGGTGCGCTCCATCCCTGAGGTGCAAGGGGGCCCTTCTGCTGCCGCCATTTTCCTCTCTCTCCCCTCCCTCCCTAGCACACCTGGTGAGCACCTGGCAGACTGTAGCCCCATTTAAATTTTTGCTTTCTCAGCTCTGCTACCACCATTTCTCTAACATTTGTCATTTTGATTATTTCTGTTTCTTGGGGGCATTTTCTCCTGTGTCATTTGTTCAGTTTTCCACTTATATCCAAGAGAATATACTTCAAATTTTTATACACACCTCACTAAATATTTTCTTATACAATATGAATTGCATTAAGATTATTTGTTTACTTTCACCTCTTCCTATCACGGCAATATTTTTACACTGCATTTATTAACTTAGCTAAAGATATGAATGTCTTCAAGAAAATACATATCTATATTGTATCTATGTATCTATTGTATCTAGTAGTAAACTAGTCTGGATAAACCGTTTTTCAACGAGCAGTATATATAAAAAGGATCTAAAAGCTTCTGTACATTTATATTATTTGTTGATTCAATAAAATGTCACGTTATCTTTCCTACAGCATTAAGAAATAAAATTGCATGGGCCTAGTTTTGAAAACAGATCCTTGAAGCTAAAAGAATGGAAGTATGCATGTTTTATATAAGTAATATTTTGTTTCTAAATTTTAATATACAGAAAAATTGCTGCTGATGCACACTGTGTTAGCTAGAGCATTTGCACTCTTCTTTTAAAACTACCAGTGCACAATTAAGAAAAAAATCCTCAATTAAATTTTAAGAAGACATAAGAAAACAGTTGTTAAATTTTCAAGATGAACTTTTATATCTCTTTTGGAAGCAAATTAGCAACCACTGCAGTTCTTGCAGGGGATTCTGTAGCCAGCTTCATTGGATGTATCCCAAAACCATGTCTGAATTAGAGTAGGCAAAGTCTTGGGCAACTTGCTGTCTTGTGTTATGGAAATGGTATAAAGAGTATATCAGAACCTCTGAGCATATCTTGCTCCACCTCAAGCCCTAATAGTGTACATAAAACTGAGAGACTGTTTTTTTCTGGGTCTATGAGAAAAATCCCAAAACAGATAATCATCTATTACTTGAAATAAGTTCACCTGCAGAGGCACCTCTACTTGTAGCAGATAGGAAGAAGATATTACTTGACTGCATCTAGTTAAAGGATTCCTGTCTTTTGAAAGGACATTAGGGAGCTCCGCTACTGCTATGATTTACGTGAGGCAGCCGTACAGTCAAGGCGGATATTTGAAGTACTTTCTTGTTTTGAGTAGTAGTACCAGGATTTTAAAAGTTGCTCAGCAGACAATCTACCGGCTCCTGAAACACAGTGTCGATGCTCTCAGATGGGTGTAGCCTTGCATAGAAGAAAATAGGCAGCAGAGAGAATATACTGGCATCAGTGGAACCCCTGTCCTGCGGAGGGGAGCTTGTAAGCGAATCTGACTTCATCAACCAGTTTGTTTCTAAGCAAACAAACAACAGTGTGGGACCAAGGGGAAGGTTCTTTCCAAAACGCTCACAGTTGGCGAGGGTCTGTGAAATAGTGTGGCAGCCTCTCAGTGTACCAGTGTTTGCTTTAAGCCCAGCCTTTACAGTGAAAGCCCTTTCTTACTGGGGGAGAGCGTGAGAGAATGCAGCGCCGCTAATGTACCCATTTCGCCCTCGTTTTGCCCCTGGTGAAGTAAGGAAAAAAACTAATGTTTTGCTGGTGTTATCTTCAAGGGGTGGCTCTGTGAGCTGTTACGTTGGAAAGAAGATCCCTCACCAGAGAACAGGACCCTCTGGGAGAATCTCTCCATGATCCGAAGGTTCCTCAGTCTTCCTCAGCCTGAACGCGATGCCATTTATGAACAAGAAAGCAATGCAGTTCATCACCATGGTGACAGGCCTTCCCACATTATCCATGTGCCAGCAGAACAGATTCAGGTTAGTTTACCTTGGCCAATCCCACAGAGCGCTAAGTAAATAAAGCTTTAAACGGAGCAAAGGAAATTAGTGTTTCTTTCCTCCCGGCCAGGCTAAATGCAGGTCTCCCGGTACGAGATAAGAGCACGCTGCCATCCGCCACCGGAGTTCAAAGGAGAGCGTGCGACCACCCACGGTTTTTGTTTCGGTTCGGTGGTGTTTTGCACACGTGCGTGGACGCGGTGGCGCAGTGGCACCTGCGTGCCGGGCAGGGCAAGCCTGCGTGCTGGCCGTCCCTGGCTAGACAGGTGTCAGGACTGAAAGGCAGAGGCGTTTGGCACTGGTTGTCAAAACACCTTACCAGCAAAGTGGGAGGACCTTGTTGCGCTGCTGTTCAAAAGCTAAGCTCGAACCCTCAACAGCAGCGGCTCGCCCTGGGTTAGGAGTGAAGGGAAGGGGATTCCTCATCCCACTTTAACTCCAGTCGAGGCTGGGGTGAGTCAATGTTTGTTTGTTTTTCCTTCAGAGCCCCTCTCCCACCACCCTTGGGAAAGGAGAGCATAGAGGCGCTTTCTTACCAGGCCTGCTGACCGCTGGACCTTGGCTGGGTGCTGCTCCACAGGTGAGCTGGCACAAGGGCACTGTGTCAGGGAGAGAGAGGAGGGGATGCAGGACCCACGCCACGGGGCTTGGAAACAGCTGCCCTCCGCTCCGGGGCAGCCCGGGCGGTGCCCCCTCCTCTGGGGTCTGCACCCACCCTTTGCTCGCATGGGCACCGCGAACCGGGAGCGTGGCTGGCTGTTTTGCTAAATATTGTAGCCCAGATCGTCAGCGCGGACTTGCTGTCTGTCTGAGCTGGGGACTCTTTAATCCCTTCGCACGAAAGACCTGAGGTCAGCCTTTTAACTGCTCCCTCTTAAAGGGCAGATATTACCCCATGCTTTCCCAACCTCAGCTGAGACCCAGTGTATCATTTGTATTACCTATACAGAAAAATATTTACAAAGCTAGGAAGGATAGAGTTATCTTGCAGCCAGAAACAACATGAGTGTATATTAAAGATAAAGCAAACTGAATAAGACAATCCCTTAGGATATCAAGTACTAAAATAATTGTGAAAGCCTGGAAACTTGCTGTTTGATTTAGCAAAAAGAGAGAGAAAGATCTGTATTAAGTAATAAAACAGCACTTGTTTGAAAATGTACATTGTTTTTAATAAAATCGCTTCTTAAGGGGATAAAAGGAGAAGCTTATGCACAGTATAAACATTCAACCACTATGCCACTTACTTAGATTTTCTTGCCTTGTTGATAAAAGTTGTGTGTTTGATCTTGCAAATATTATTCACATAAGCAGTTGCATTGTAATCTCTTAATGTGACTTGTAAGAGTAAGGATGGGAGATTGGGCCTGAGTTTTGTCTCTGCTCTTCTACATCGTAGTTGTTGTAGATGCATAAATGTGTAGCTAAGACACCAGTTTTCAAACTGTATATACAAAGCTTCCAGTCTTGTAAGAATTTAATGTGCTGGGAGTAGTCTTGAATCTCTTTGGGATTGAAGCCTTGAATGGGACTGCTCACAGACCATAAAACATGAAAGGATGTGAATAGGGATGAGGAAAGAGCCCCAATTCCACTCGCATTTGTGTCAGATCTTGGAATAAGAAGATCACTTAAAGCAGTGGCTTCTAAAGTGGGTGTTGAGACCTATGCAAAGTCTCCACAACCACGAGTGACACCGCGAAGTGGACAGAATTATAATTCCTCCATTATTTCTACTATTCGTACAGTGTTTTGTGCTTCTTAGGGTCTGCAAGCCAGCTGCGACTGGAAGCTTGGAAACCACTACCGGCACACAAAAAATTGTCAAGGGGAGACTCACAAAGGGAAATGAAATGTAGTGATAGCAACTGCTTGTTTTGCTGCTGTTGTTTTTTAATAATAACTGGTGGTTTGTACCATATGACAAGAAATTTGCTGATCCAAAATATCTTACTAACCAGTGCTTCCTGTGCTGTGAAGCAAAAGAATTGTCAACAAAAACAGTAGCTGATAAATTTACTTTTGATTTTAAATGTGATCTTATAATGTAGTGTATTCCAGTGGTAGATGAGAAAAACATTTCTGTCCCTGGGGCTCAGTGCCTCACCTTTTAAGAATGTTTCTGAATCTATGCTTGCAAAACTTCATTTTAAGCTCTTGTTAATTATTTACATCATGATTTGCTTTATCTTATTGTTCTGATGTGCATACTGGCTCATTTTTATTGCCTGAGTTTTTGGAATGCAGCATGTTCCCTTCTAATAATAATAGTGCAAGTTATTTAGAGCTTTGCATCTTAGTGCTTTATAAATATTAACTAAACAATCCCCAGCACAAACACAGAAGCAGGTAAATATGTTTGTTCCCTGTTTATACGTTGGGATACTTGAACACAGGCAAGACAGACCCTCTCTGAGACGGCAGGCAAGAGAGGTCAGAGCCAGAAGGGGAAATACATATTTCCTACCTCCAGATCTCTTTGTCCTTGCTGAGGCTGGGTTTGACAGCGTGACGTTAGGCGCTTCCAGCTAACGCATTCTGTTGTAACGTTTGCAAGTTTGACGAGACTTCAGTGCGTGCTAAGGTCAGATTGGCAGTGGGATATTTCCACACTTAGCTAAAATGCTCTCCTTCTCCCTGATCCCCCCAGTCCCCTAGTCTAGCTATTGCTGGAGATTTGCAGCCCTTGTTTTTGGGCAGCAGCTGCTGCTGCTGGCAGAGCTCCTGTGCGTTTGCCCTCATCTGGCACTTTTCTCACTTTGCCCTTGCTACAGTTCTGGCTAAGCTGGTCAAGTTAATCCTATACTATGTCACCTACTTAGCATTTTGTCTTGTCTGCACTTGACTCATGGAGCATGTTCATTAAAATTTGTCAGCTAAACTGCACTGATGTCTCATCATCGGCGCTTTCAGTCAGACAAAGCCAGTGTCTTCCTTCCACCTCTCTGTCCATGTCCCACCGTCCCTTTATCCCTCATCTCTGCTCACACACATACAGGCGCATGCAAGATATGCAGAGGTACTAACTCATATTTTAATTCTGGTTCAGCAATAATGGGCCTTTTTTTTTTTCCTTTTTTTTTTTTCCTTTTTGTCATTTAAACTTACTAAGCCTTTGTTTTTAGCTTTGCAATTCCCCCCCTGGATTTTCTTGGTAACACAAAATATGAGCAAGAATACACGTACAAAAAAAATGCTGTGCTTTGTCTTGCAGCAGCAGCAGCAGCAACAGCAACAGCAACAACAACAACAGCAACAGCAACCAGGTCCCAGACTACCCCCAAGGCAACCGACAGTAGCATCACCAGCTGAATCTGAGGATGAAAATCGTCAGAAACCCCGACCGCGAACAAAGATTTCTGTTGAAGCCCTAGGGATCCTACAGAGTTTCATACAAGATGTAGGCCTGTATCCAGATGAAGAAGCAATCCAGACTCTCTCCGCTCAGCTTGACCTGCCCAAGTACACCATTATCAAGTTCTTTCAGAACCAGCGATATTATCTCAAGCACCATGGGAAGCTGAAGGACAATTCTGGTTTGGAGGTGGATGTTGCAGAGTACAAAGAAGAAGAGTTGCTCAAGGATTTAGAAGACAGCGTCCAAGACAAAAATGCAAACACACTTTTTTCAGTTAAACTAGAAGAAGAGTTATCGGTAGAAGGGAACACAGAGATTAATGCTGAATTGAAAGACTGATCTAAAAGTATTATTTTCTCTCAACAGTGCCACTGGTATTTACTAATGAAATGAAAATTCCATCTTGCGTTCTGTCAAAAACCTTTATTATTCATTGTTTGGCCAATGAATCTTCCAAAACTTGCACAAAAGTTGAAAAAAGGATAATGCAGACTGCACTAGATGTTTTACTCTGTTTTACAAACTGCTTCGCAGCAACAGATGAAGCGTTGAGGATTGTTTGATATTAATTTGTGTTCACTGGATACACTGTGAGTGTACCCAATAAGCATGATACCAGTGATTTTGATTCTGGAGCCTTCAGACAAGCATTACAACTTTTGTGATTTACTGTTTTTTGTTTCTGTTTTGTTCTTGTTTTTTAATTATTACTGTAGCACTCCACACTTGATCTTTGGAAACTCACATTTATTTAAAAAAATAAAATAAAAAAAGAGTTTGTTACTCTTGTTCTATTGTATGTTACAAAAGAACTATAGACTGTGGAATGCAGTTTAAAGATAACATATGCCAACAAATGCCTTGTATTATATGGCACTGCCGTAATTCAGATTTGTTTTCTTTTGGAAATAAAGGTCACTGTATTTTTTTTTTCCATTCTCATTGTTACATGGTTTTAAAGAAAATGAAAAAGAAAATGTGAAACACAATTTAGTCCTCATTATTTATTTGTAGATCCTGCAGCATCATGTTGTAATTAATTTTTTTGGAAGTTTCCGTTAAATGTAATATTGCTTCTCTTGTTATCATACTGATTTTTTTTCTATTTATAAATGTATTTTGATGGGCAGTAAAACAAAGTGTCTTAAAAGTTTTAAATAGAGAAAATGTGCTTTACACAGTTGCCTATAAAAAGTGCTCTATGTTATCCAAGCAATTCATACTATAAGCTTCACTCTTATTGTTGTATGCAATTTTTACTATCATGCAAATAAGCTTAGGTAAATAAAACTAATAGATCACCTTAGAAACTTATGCAATTAATGTGAAAATAATTGATGTTTGCAATGTGTCTTCCTTTGGTTTACAATCAATTTTAAAGCTACAGCTGTATAAATTTTCTGTATAAAGGTGTATTTCTTTTTTATGAGTTTATTGCTATGAAAACACCAGTTATTTTGTTACAGCTGGCTGTTTTTATAAGTGTATCACAATTTTCTTTATGCAGAAATGTTCTGACTAGGAGTGGTTATTGACTGTAACTACACAATTAAAATTGTTTGTATGGTATGATATGGCAGGGTTTGTCTGCGTATGTGTATATCTGGGAGGAATAACTTGTTCTTAGTGCACATTGTACCTTCTTGCCACCACTTTGAAGATGACATTTCAATTGTTCTCCTTTAAAATCACAGGCAGATTTTTTTAATGACCTTCTTAAAATTTGAATTTAGATAATATACTTCAAAAAGAAACACAGTTTGGTTATGAAAATCATAACCTGTCTTTTCTTGGTTTAAAAACTTGCCTGCCCAACAGAGATAGCAGGATATTATTGAGTCAAAAGGCTATCAGGCATAAACATATTTACAGTTCCTGGCAGTAATGCACTTATAATGGATACAGCTGATTTTATTTTACACTAGAATTATGCTAACACTATTCCTTGCACTAATGTATAAACATTAAAAAAAACATTAATAGGCACAAAGTAAATAGGAAAGATGGGCTTTGCACATAGCAGCCCCCTTCTAAGGAAGATTATTTTTAGTGATCACTAATAAGGTTCTTGATAAAGCCATAGTAATTGGTGAGCTCTGAATTTATGCACGGCTCATGTCTAGGCTAGAGAGAAACCTGCAGCTGAAAGTTGTGAAGTACACACTGATGTTCTCTTTTCCTCGGAGAGAAACAACTTGCACCCGGTGTGATTCGGGATTTGAATTCGGCTCAGCTCTTCTAAAATGACTAAAAGTTTGCAAAACTCGGGATGAGATTCAAAGGCCCAAACGACTCTTAGGTTGCAGCGAATTTCTCCTTTTAGCTCCATTAAGTTCTTTAGGAAGATACATACTAGGCAACAGAGCAGGTTTTCATTCCACACGTTTAAAACTGCCGCAGGTTGCCCAGGTCCTCTGTCGCAGCACCTTTGGGGTTCCTCGAGCAGCTCCCAACCGCGGCACCTCTGGGCTGCTCCCGGGGCTGTGCTGGGGCTGCACTGTGGCTTGGGCTCGGGATCCAGTCCAGTTACAAGAAAAGAGCCTTAGTACCACTGTGAGAGTGAAAGAAGCCTTAGGAGGGACACGAGTGTGTAATTTGGCATTGCAGTCCAAAAGAGGGACAGTCAACCCATAGTTTATGTTTTAAGTTTTTTATGTTTTAAGTTGAAACCTTGCTTATGGGACTTGTAATAGCTATAAAGCTATTGATAGCCCAAAGCTATGCTGGTTGCAAAAGGGCAAAACCTAAGCCTAGTCCAGAGAAGCCACTGTGGTCACCATTGGATTTCTTTCTTTATTTCGAATGGGATCGTGGCTTTGTACAGCCACACAGCCGCTCGGTGTTGGGACAGATCCCTGTTCACAGCCGTGGGACAGGATGAAACGTAGCCCAGGCAATGCAAGCTGATTTGATAGGCAGGACAATACCACTGGCACCCGTGGGCTGGCTGAAGTGCCAAGTGACCATTACAATAGGGCTGCTTAAGGAAAAACAAACAAACAAACAAAAAAAACCCCAAAACTCAAAACTTTTAAACTAATATGTGTGCATGTGCAGGGTAGAATGGAAAATGAAGCAAAGACTTCCCTGGAATATACCTCTCTTCACGCTAAAAGCTAATACATGCAGCACACCTAATACCAGAAAAAGGGCAACAAGTCCAACACCCTATAAAAGCATAAGAAGAAATGTTTATAAAATTGTTTGCTATTTTGAAAGCAATTTCCTTTTCTTTTATCCTTTTAAGTTTTATGGGTGCTGAAGTAGAGGCCATGTGTGCTTGCAGATGGTTATTATAGCTGTTCCTTTTCCATTATCTTCGTTTTCCTTTCTCCTAGCCTGGCTGAGGTTATCTTCTAAGCAGTTCAGCCTCTGCAGTCCACACATTACCTGCACAGAGGTTTGAATCAGTGCATTTTTGTGTCCCGGTGGGTGGGCTGTGAGTACAGTCTTTTAACTTGGCCTCAGTGACCAAAAGCGTTTTTCTTAAGTCCTTAGCAGCATTTTCAAAGGTGATATGGGCATTAAGGATCCCAACTTTATGGTGATGTGAGACATTTATACTGTTAGGAGTTAAGCTACTACAAGCATATGCCACCTTGACTCATGGACTGCTTAGACTACCTAGAAAATTACCTTATGTCCTTTTCTGTTCCTTTTTCTCCCCCTCTGGCGTAATCCTACAAAAAACTTCCCATTTCTGCAAAGATTAAGAAATCAGACTGGACTTGTGTAACAAAGAACACAAATTGAGACATCAAAATGCTATTAGTTGGGAAGTTGTTAGTAGAACTCACTGGTGAGTAGGACTTCACCGAGGGTGTACGAAACAAGTATTTCGTACTTAGGGAAGTGTGGGGAAAGAATATTGCTTACTAGGAATAAAATTTAAGCTGCAAAGAAAGCCAAATGCCTAAAAAAGAGGGATCTGAGTGCTGGGTGAAGATGGCAGGACTTAGTTTTTTCTATAAAACTGAAGTTAAGTATTTACCATATTTTATGGTGTTTACCATAAAAAGTGGAGTATTTTTACTCCCTGCTGATTCCCATTAATCTATATTTAACTTACAAGATTTATGCGTATATGCTAAAGTCCCCAGTGTGTGTTTTTCAAGCCTGAAAGAAAACCAAAGAGGCCCCAGATTCCAAGAAGTCTATGGCTTGGGGGCAGTCTCAAGCCCCAGTCACACATACAAAGGTTGCATATCCTTATAAAGACTCCCTATCTTACAATGCAGGATTTTAGATATGTGTTTTGTATAGCTACTTTAAATGGGCCAGATGACGCAGAAAAAAATGTCCAGGTTTTAAAGTAAATTATTCCACTTAATTTTTTCTTTAAGTTGGGAAGGTGCAGCAAATGGAGAAAGAAGGGAAGGGTCCCCCAAACCAGTGATTTTGTTCCAGTGATTTACTGAGTCAGTACTTTGGTTGTGTGCTGGGAAAGCATCACACATTGCTAAGTTCATTCACCAAAGCAAATGCCCCATACATTAAGAGCAGTATAAATGAGATACCACAGAAGATCTACTTGATCATCAAGTATTAGCAGTTCTGCTTAACTTATTGAACCTGTGTTTTGATGTCAGGTACATTGCGGAGACCAAAGGCATTTTGATTTTTACATAATGATTTATATTGTACTTTGAATAACAGTCCCATAGCAAAGCAGGGATATAAATATACTCCCAGGCCTTTTTTTGCACACAGATGTAATTTTACTTTGGTCCCCTCACAGCGCCTTGCGTCCACACAGTCTTTTACTACAACAAATGAGCTAATAATTCAAACTGCAATAAGTGATCCTCCTTGGAGCAGGAGTAGTGCTACTTGGCAGCGAGATTGTTTGCTTTCAGGTTCTTACGGGAGCTTTCCCGCCCGCTCTGCTGCTGGCAGTCCTCCCACTATCCCACGCCGCATTGTTTCACATTGGCCTGGCCCAGGTGCCCTTCCCGCTCTGGGTCATCTTGCCCAAATGTCATCTCTCCTGCTTACATGCCAGCACTCAGGTACATGTGCCACAGTTTAATATGAGACAGCAAGGACTGTATGTATCTCATGTCACCTACCCTTTATGATCACCGTTCCTCCTGTGAGCCCTGCAGAGTTGCTACAACAGTCCACTTTCACTGGAAAGAGAGCAAATCCACCAGCAGGCAAGTAGTTTCCGAGCTGATGGAGTAGAGGGAGCAAGGGGACACGCATTCCAGAGGGGAGAAGGAAAAGGAAATAGGAAGGTGCCAGAGAAGGATGGGAGCATCAGTAAAGCCACGACAGCTACCCTTGCGTGGAGGAACAGGCTCATTTTTCAAACTGTGCTACAGTGATACCCAGAAATACCTCAAAGTACTGCCAGAATTCCATAGAAAATATTCCTGACCTGAAATGTACAATGGTCTCCAATCATGGGATTTGCTTTGGCAGGCAGGATCCAGGATAACACAAAAGCCTCCTCAGCTATCTGTGGCAAAAGAGGTCCCCTAACAGTTTGTCCTCTAAGTACTGTCCCTGCATGTAGGACATGCAGGATTCTTTTTGTCAGCTGCAGACTGACAGCTACCATGGCAGCTGCAGTTAGGACTCTCTTTCCAGATTACTTGTTTACCCACACAATATGCTAAAGCAACATCCAGGCTATAAAATCTCTCATTTTCCTCCAGGATCACATCCAACCACAAGCAGCATGTTTGCAGCCTCGAACCTACTTTTCTGAGCTGTCTCCTACAGCCCTGCTCCTCCTCAGACCAGATGTGCCACAAGAATTAGAAAAATCAAATGTGTTGTATGGCACAGATGTTTATCATAGTGCAAGAGAATAGAAAAAATATTATCTCTGTGGGCACACAGAGTTATATAAACATGCACAGTCCTGAAGTTTGGGGCAAATAAGTTGCTGCAAGAGGCTTCAGAGAGAGATTTCATACTGCTATAGTCATCTTAAAGCATCAGTTGAAATGATTTGAAGTTGTTGGGGCCAGAAAAATTTCATGCAGAGTCCTACTAACTTTGCAGGGGACTTTCTCACAGAACAGAATTTAAAGCAAAGAGCACTCTGCTTTGTTATTCGCGTTGTTACAAAATAAACACCCTTTGCAGGACCAACCTTACAGATGTTGTTGCCTTTCCACATCCACATTAAAGCAGGACACCGTCCCGGTAACTAGCAGCACTGCCTGCAGCTGTGCGTCCCATCTTGCCCCATCTCAAGGGGCCTCCCCTGCATGTAGCATGGCCCAAAATGGCTTAACTCCTCTTTACTCTCCCATCATCAACCTAAACACAGCCCTTCATCCGCAGTCAATGTTTTTACCTGCGGAAAGCAATTTAGAAAATGACTTACCTTAGAGCAAACCACGGCAGGGAAAGGTAAACGAGAATGTCCTTTCAAAAGTGTAGGAAAAGTGATTCTTTATCATTATCAGCATGACAGCTTGGACTGGGAAATAAGTACAGATCGTGGTGTTGGCTTGCCTTAGTAGGCAAAATGCTATATCCCCAGCCTAGTAAGGATTTAATATCAGCTGAGAGACTGAAGGAGACAGAAAAGGAGGAAAGGTGAGAAGAAATATCTAGATAAAAACTTATTGGGGGCAGTCATGCCTAGAGATGACTGGAGAATTGCAAGACTAGTTTAAATTGAAGGAGATCTGAGTTAGCCACCAGGAAAAATTAAGTGAGGAGCACTTTGTGGTTACTGGATGTCCCACAAAAATGCAGAAAGAGTGAACAGAGTAATGGAGATGTTTCAGAGTAAAGATTAAATAGAGAAGGCTTGCAAAAAGGCAGTGGCAGCTTCCTTCTTTAGCAAATACCTGCAAAATCAAAAGTGGTGCATAGAAGGTGAATACAGAAAGAAGATTCAAAACTTCTTGTAACACAACTAGAGTCAATGTTTGAAATTACCAAGTAGCAGGATTAAAAAATGGCAAAAGGGAGCAGTTTTCTGCACATTTAACTGCCGAACTCACTGCTATACACACCTTCACACCAAAAGGACAAATGGTTTAAAAAAAAGTTCAAAGAATTTGTGAAAGCAAAGGGTTGATCTGACCTTCTTTTAAAGAGGCCAAGGACTGCTTTCCACTCCGTAGTGCCGGATAACATGTGAAGATTACGCTCTACTGTTTTTTTTTTCTGTGACCCAGTGGTGGTATCCATGTGGACAGTGTCCAGCATCCAGCCAGGGACATGGTTGCTTTGAGTCCCCCATAGTCACAAGTGAGACGAATTTGAGTGGGCTGAAATTTGCACCGTGTTCTTGGTCAGGTATGGTAAATGCAGTTTGTGCACTTTATTCCCTATCATCTTGTACATAACCAGATTTTAAAACAACTGATTGAATAATTTCATTGAGGACCAGGTCACCTCATATTTACAAAACATTCCCTCCCACACATGCCAGCATAAAAATTTATACCCAAATCATTTTGGTCATTGCCATGGTACAGTGCAGTCACTATTCACAACTATGCTCTAACTGCCGCAAGAGTAAAGTAAGGCTCCTTTGACCCCGTTTGTCTACAAAACTGGGCCATTTTTTATCATGTGGTACCACCTTTCTTTCAGCCTCCCTTGTGCACATACCACTTTAATTCAGGTTTATCTGACCTGTTCCTTTCTCTTCTTCAAAAGCTCACTGGAAAGGTTCACGCCAGGGAAATGTAAGTGAGGGCTTCCAGGATGATTGAAAAAAAGTAGATGTATATATTTGCATCATCCCCTCATGAGACATTACTCCTAAGCTTTTTAGGGTGTGTTATGGGATGGCCGGGAGAAGAATTGGGGGAAATGTACTGGTTTGATCCCAGGCCTCCTCCAGTTGTCACTGGGCTTTCTGCAACACACTCTGGGGAGCCAGGAGCAGAGGGACGGTCACTGCAGCCATGGGTACCTCCCCAGGATGCCACGTAGCACATAAGCATGACACCACTTGCAAGCACGCTGTTGGACAAAAAAAGCACCGTGGGAAAGCAGATCAAAGCAATGTGATTGCATTTCACGTTTGATACAGCTCATTCCTGAAGCCAGGGTGAATAGCCTAATCCAATGTATCATTCCTGTGCAGGCAGACCCTCGGGCTGGCATCATGTCCCGTGGAGCACTGCTCCAGCGTGCAGCATCTGCCACCGTCTGCCCTAGGGCTTGGCTTCAGACTGCCCTCCTCCTTTCCACCTCCTTTTGGGAGTTGCTTTGCACAAAGTTTGAAGGCCAAAATTCAGGCTGTTTCAGGCCCTTCAGGGCATTTATTCCCCTGCCACTTCCTGCACTACTTGATCTTTGATCCACACTCCTGACCTTTAAAGATACAGAGAGGCAGATTTCCAGTGATTTAGCTTCAATTTCACGTGTGCTTATTTTTGCAAATATAAGTCTATCTGCTTACCCATTGTCTCCCCCGCTAATCAATACGTCAGCTGTTGATCACAACCACTGCCAGACAGCTAGTAGATGGGACAATTATTCTCACAAGGACTTTTAAGTCCAGATTTTTAACCCACCGGGTCCAGCATGGAGCAGCTGCAAGGGCTCTGAGTAGCAGCTGCCCCTTTTCTACTGCAGCTGCTGAGCAGCTCTCCTGATGGTCTCTGGCTACTTTGCTAGGGCAAGAGGAAAAACTACTTTCTTTCCTAGATCTCATAATATAAAGGCTTAACTCCCTGCTGGTGTAAGAAAGGAGGTGAAACGCCACAGCCAGTTCCCACCCAGCATGGTCATGATGTAGAGTAGCCTAGGGCAGCTCTGCCTTGCACCCAGCCAGCAAATGAGTAAGAGGCACAAGACATGACAAGAAAGCTCTGCCTGCCTGTTGGTTTTCACACCTCAGCTTGTTCTTAAAGAGGCATTGGGGCAGATATTCCTACAACCTAAAGATACCTGGAGCAGTCTGAGGCTCGGAATCCTACAGCTCCTGGCTCCCGACTTATCTGCTGAGCCAGGGTCAATGGGAGGCTCTTTCAAACCTGCCTCCTGAACTCCACTGGCTGCCTTGGGGCATGGCTTCACCAAACCCACTGGAATAACCTCAAGAAGAAAAACAAAGGAGCAAACATGCCGCATGTCATAAATAGCTATTCTACTGAGGAGGATCAAGCAATTTGATACTAACCTTCACCCTTTCCAAGACATCCTCATGTACCTCTTTCACCTCACTTCTCAAGGATAAGATTGTGTTTGGGCAAAAAAAGTGTGTGGCCAAGACATTGACTCAGCCACCTGAGCCCTCAGTTCTGCTGTGGCCTCACAGAGGTCACAGGCCACCAAGCAAAACTTGAAAGAGTCTTTGTGTTGCTCTGACTTATGGTAGGAATTGGCCTTATGTTCACCTGGCACTGAGACTGGGGCTAAAAAAATTTGATTTAAGGCCATACTACCCCACACCTCTTTGGTTTTGCTGCAAGCACTGCTCATCAGTATCAAACCATCTGTACCGCCACAGTTTAGGGCTATGAAGTTATAGCTGTAAAGTGTTACCACTGCTAGTAAGAAGTTGTATGCAACACGCAAGATGAGCAGCTGTAACTGCAGTTTTCTTCCCAGCCATGTGGTCTTCTATCCACTTCTTCAGCGCTGGGGTCTGGCAGGTAGGCTGGGGGGCATTCCCAACATCAAGGGAAGTCCCTCCTTCTGCTGATTTCTCTCTCCTTCCTGGGCTCTGCCAGGGAAAGCAAGACACAAAGTGAATTCATATTCACACCTTCAGTCCTTTCATAATACCCGAATGTGAGCTACAGGGCTGGCTATAGGGGCAGGAAATCGTTTCAGGGGATTTGTGCTGACTTCTTTCAAAAGTTCACATGCAGCTGTGTAACCTGCAGTTATATCAAGGCACCTTGCTGCCCCATGGAGGGATCCCTTCCAGCGGGCAGGGGAGAGGGTCCTTCAGCACAGCCTAATGATCCGATCTGCTGGGACTGTGTAACAGCACGTTAATGGCCCACCAGTGAAGGTGCACTAGGAAAACAGCATCAGAGACAAGTGAGGAACAGCACAGGGGAGAAAACATGTGAATGGGAAGGATTGCTTTGATACTGAAAAAATGCAAGAAACAATAAAGAGAGGAGGGGGAAAAGGACAAATAGATGACTGAAATATACACTAATGGCAGTGAAATGTCCAACCCCTCATCTATACTCATTTTATTCCAGTTTTTCTTCCCATGTCTCACAAAGACTTGCCAGTTTTTCACTCAGCTGGTAGAAACCAAATAGAAGCTATTTCCTACCCAGGGAAGGGAGTGTTTTAAACTTCGATGGACTCTTCTTTTTTATTATTATTCTTTCTTTTGGGCTCATAAGCATGATGTTTATCTCATCCATGCATGGGAAGAGGGGGAGGAATGGGTAGGTTTGACTTGTGCTAACTGTTGGCAACAGTTGTTTAATTTTTTGCAACACGCACCCAAGTATCATGAGACTGAGTAAAATATAAATAAATATGCTTTTTGGAAACCCCATACATCTTTATGGCCTACAATACCTTCAAATCATGGAAAAACACATGTTTGTTTGTTTGTTTGTTTAAAAAAGATTTTGGTGACAATGCTGCCTCCCATTGCTGTAAACAATGTCAGGAGGCCAAAATTAGTCTGCCCTATTTTGCACGAAATAGTCAACAACTTAAGATGTTTTTGCAATAATCAGAAAATTATTGACCGGTGTCAACACCCCCTTTCTGATGAACTGTTGAAATGTTAATATTCTTGGCAAAATTGTTTTTGCTCTAATTACTGTATCCATCTGCTCTATAAGATTGATTATACTGTGAGAATGTTTGTTCTCTTGTCTCCTGCAATGATGGGCCTCTCCTTGGCGCAGAAATAGTCCTGCCTCATCTTTACACAGAGACGAATGTGCAGCAGAAATCAAACCAACACTCAGCCCCAATGAAGCCAAATAAAAATTCCTTGAAGAAGTTAATACAATAGATATTAACTGGCTCTTGAATGGACCATCACTTGGAAAACTATTGTCTTGGCCCAGATGAAAATAGCTGGGCACAGGATATCAGTGACCAGAAAGGCCACCAAAAACCTGGAAGCCCACAAATGCTGGCATATCAGCAGTGTTACTGATTCAGCTGAGGAGAAGTTTGGCTAGTTGGCGACGCCAGGCCCCCTCTGCACCAGCTCCTTGGCAATGAGCAGCGGAGTTGTCCGAGGAGCGGAGCGTTTCCTGTCCTACCTTCCATCAGCACCTGCAAAGGCTAATGTTACCTGGATTGGACTGGTTATTTTTGAAGCCAACATACAATATACGTGCTATCTGTGGCATGTGCCAAAAAAGACTTGGTATAAAGTGATGTCTGGTATTAATCATTATTAAAGCTGATTAAAACAAAACAAACCACAACACAACAAAACTCCCATACATTTTCTCATACAAAAAAAAAAAAATCGGTGGAAAAATAATTGTTTTATTAGAAAAATGTTGTTTTCTCATGGCAAGTCTGGAAGAAATTCAAAATTGCATTAATTTTTGAACTGGTATTTCAGAATACATGCACAAAAAAGTCATGCAAACTAAAAAAAAATCTTTTTCTTCAAGCATTCTTGCACAGCAACTGAACTTTTTTGTTGGAAAAAAATGATGCTTTTTCTCACACACACAAAATCAAATTCAGAAAAGCCATTTATTTCAGAAATACAATTTTCAGTAAAAAAAAATAAAGCAGCTATTCTTTTCCAGATACTGAACTGCATCGTCTTGTCTAAAGCATTCAAAAGCCATTGAGACTCAGGCTGAGATTGCTTTCAGGGTTTTCATTTTAAAAAAGATTTAAGGTCTTTGTAAAAATCTTCCAAGTTCTTGACTCCATAGGGTGCGCTCGGTGCATATGCTTATCCTTGCAGAAAGAAGCTTAAAGGCTAGAAACTTCCAAAAAGGAAGAAGGGCTTTCTAGATGTTGAAGGGATGGCTTTTTTACAGTTTTAAATTCATAACATATGAGTACATACAACTTTTCCTGAACTGTAATGCAGCCTAAAGAGCATCTGCTGGATATTCATTCACACCTTTGTGTCAACCCTTTCTTTGTGCCAGCAGGGAGTATTAAGTTGTACTTAGCTAACACAGGCTGCTTCCAGTGCCTCAGCTAATGTACCATGCAGGAACACTGTCAGAAGAGTTTAAGAAAGAAGGGGGGGGGAAGACTAACAAAAATATTGTTGCTAGATATATTGGAGATAGCGTGGGAGAATGAGGTTTTTAAGAGAAATTCGTCCTCAGAAAAAGATTTTGAATGCCCGCTTGCTTAGTGTGCTATTATACTGTTTAGCATTTTTATTTTTAAAATCTGAGAGAAGTTTCAGTGGGGAGAGGATGACTGAAGTCCAGTCTCGGCATAGCACCTCTCTCTTGTCTTCTTCTGGGCTTACCTTCTCCTCCCATTTCTCGCAGCAGTTCCCAACCTTAAGAAGACCCAGCACAGCATCATATCGCTGCTACCATTGCCCAGAGCAGGAGAAATGCAGGAAGACTTTCTACAGGAGAAATGCAGCAGAAGTTTCTGGAGTCTTCTTGCTTCAGATAGAGTTTCTCAGGCCTGGGCATCAAGCACCCAAGACATCCATTCTGCCAGCACTCCCACAAGGCCCTTGTGTCCTTGTGTCTGGTGACCACCATTCAAAGGACTCTCCACCTGGAAAAGACAGTTTGGGGCTATTGCCAAAGCCAGGGCATGACAAGATTCCTTTCAAAATGAGCAAAGTTGTAGTCAGGTACCTGGGAGATGTAAGCCCAGAGTAACTTCTGCTGAAATCAGTAAGGATTTCCAATCAGTTTTTGAGCTGACAACTACTTTTAAATTATTTTTCATAATCTTTTTCAAGATGTTTTTCGTCATATATTTGTTTAGTCATACCAATCCTAAAAGGCCAGATAGGATTCTAGCAAATCCATCATGGAAAGAAAGTGTCAGCATAAAGATCTCTAAATCTCAGAAAGGAGAAGGATTGCAAGTTACAATCTTTACCTAGGACAAATACAAATACCTCAGAAAAGGACACTGACAACAGCAAAGACCCCACGCTCCACAAAGAGCCACTGGGAAATCCAAGGAGAACTGAGGGTTTCTCTCAACATTCCGCTGCTACGGTTACTCTTTGTGCAGGGCCCTGAGCACTTTCTCATTGTCCCCTGCACGAAACACATGGAGGATTGCAGCGGCTGAATTAGGCTTGATAATTTCCTGTCTGCCTGCAGACTCAGACTGACATCCTGACGCTGTCCTACACTGGAGGACTATTTTAAAAGCTGCCTTTACAGGCACACTGGATGTAATGCAGTTTTATTTTTAAATGAAATCTTTGATTATGGAGAACAATCCCATGGCTAGGGATGCATGCTACAGAACCACAGAGTCTGTGGGGGACCATGCTTATCGCAGCAAAATCACCTTCTCAACTGTTCAACATTGCTGCCGTGTCATGTTACAGTAATAACTGCAGATGAAGAGCTTTTAATTCATTGATAAAAGCAGAAGGCTGGAGTAGCTGGCTAGCTGTAATGAAGCTTATTATTCTGCAGCTAATTTGCCGATTATATTAGAGTTTTATTTCTGAGCACTTGTACCAGAAGACAGCATTATCAACACAACATCTAAACACAGAAGGTCCTGGGAAGAATGTTAATGAGCTATCACCTACCTTTGCAAAGGTCCCCATTATTAATAGTGAGCGTCCTAAGTATAGATCAAAAACTCTCCCTGAAGTGTGTGCAACCTGTGTAAAATATGATTACTCATTTGGAACATAACCAGAAAGTAATGGCTAAAAGTCATGTCTCATTTAAAAGATTGTGGTTTCTTTAATGATGGTAAGTGGACAAGGGCTCAGGTGAAGCACCCTGGTCTGGCAGCGAGATTCCCACACAGCCTCAGCAGCCCCAGCCATGGGCTGGAGCCTGATCCTGGGAGAAAAGCTGCACATCAAGGAGTACTCTGCTGCTCCCTATCCTTTGCCTTCTTTAACTCTCCTGCTTCCTTATTTCACCGTCTGGAGGCCAGGAACCCCTGAAGACTACTGAAACATGGGATCTGCTCCTACTTCCTACCCCTACCACTGAGATCCCCCAAAAGCCTGAAAGAGGATACTGGCACATCTCTTCCTGTGCCAGGGAATAAAAGCAATGTCATGATAGATGCATGGGTAAAGAGGAATCAAGGATGTGACATCTGGGTACCCATGCATCACTAAGATCCAAGCAGACCTTCAGTCAACCACATACCCTGGTATCTTCCTGGAAATATTGAGACTGTTTTTGGTTTTCCTAAAATTCCTTCAAAATTTCATTGGGAAAAGGAATTCTTCATGTCCTCTTGCTTTGCTCTCGCCAGTCTCCCGCCATCCCCAGGCACAGGTCCAGGTCCTTCTGAGTGCTCGTGAGAACATAACATCATGCTAAAACAGTGTCTCCTTGGACCCCCTTGCAGGATGAAACTGCGCCACTGAACTTCCTTGTGCCTTAGGAGTGAGGAAGACCAAGGATTGCTTTAGTTGTTTGGAAATTTGGTAAATATGTCTACTTATTGAGAAAGTCATCTGTCAAGTTAGTCTTTGGCAGGTTCAAGCTAGACCAAAGCACAGCAAGGATTGCTGTAGGCTATATCTTGGTTTTGTATGTAGCAACACCGTAGTTCAGAGAGGTTATTTATCCTAATCCACAGAAGTCCATAATTGCTTTGCAAGCTTACTGCCTGTTCAAGGGAATTACAAGCCTGAGAGTTTCTCTCCTGTGTTGTGTCCAGCCAGAAAAATTGATCTTCTGCTACTAAGGAAAAAAAAAAAGAGAAAATGCAACAAAACTCTTGTTTTCTTTAAAACATGATACAAAGTATTCAGCAGCAGGTACAGCAGGTACAGTTGGTACAGTCTGTTTCTCTTTCCTATTCATTAAAATATTGCTGTCGAAAAACTTGCTTTCATTTCCTAGTGGCAGAGTGCTCTGATTGTTAGAATCAGTTTAAAACTGAAGTTTATGACTGATTTGTAAAAGCACTAATTGCTAGAGATATTAATGTCAAACTGATATAGCTGACATCAGATAAACATCCACTGTTCCTAGAAAGGAAGCTGTGGCAGGCCAAGAGCGTGGTTATCCCTGGGCTTGCCAGCCCACCAGCTAGCCCAGAGGCGCTGTGGGCAGGGGTGGCGTGGCCATGGGGGCCAGGTGCCAGGCAGGTCCAAAGCTGGTCTTGCCCTTCTCTTTGGGCAGTCTCCCAGCTGGCCTTTGCCATGCTAGGAGCCACCTGGAGCCAGGAGCAAGACTAAAGAGAGCTTCCAGCCTAGCCACCTCAGTCATGAGATTTATTTTAATCTGACCCTTGCTTTTTTCCAAAAAGGGACATTTGGGGGTCAGTTCCACTGTAAGCGGTGCTGTCTGCACTCCAGCACATGCTGATTAGCCATGAAACACTGGGCTGCCAAGCACAGCAGGCACACTGCATGCCAAGCAGCTTGCCGGGGTGATGCCTGAGCTGCATCGGCCCCAATCCCACATCAGGGTGCAGAGTTCCCGCATCCCAGGACAGGACAGTGCCTGCACACCCGCAGAGGGGAGAGGCTTACCTCTGCGGGAGGTGGGGGGCTAACATGCAGGATCAACAGCCTTTGCAGAAGGGACACAAACGGCCTGCAAAACAGCGGAGGAGATAGATAGACAGCGATGGCAAATTCCCCTCCCCGAGCAAATGTCAATGCACCAGCACGACCTCCTCTGCGTATAGGATATTTTGTCTATTAGAGACCAATCCACGTAGCCACAGGCAATCTAGACTCCTTAGGGAAACAGAAGGTTGCCTACTTAGACTTATTAGGATAGTAAATGGCTGAGCAGCTGGATGAACAGGCAAAAATAAACTACCTGATATTCTTCCAAGTGCTATACAGACACCATCCCCATTTCTCTTCAGTCCTCTTAGCTTTGCAAGGCCAAAAGGATTTAGATGCTTAACATTCAGGACTTAGAAATTCAAATCATCAAAACGTAAACAGGCAGCTTTGAAAATATGTGTCTTAGGAGTCACAGTCCCACTGACTTTCCATCAGGCTTTTAAAAACAGGGGTGCCAGGATCTGACAAGGTTAAGTGGAATTACCAAGAATTTTGAAGAAGGTCACATTCACAATAACCTGGCATGTAAACAGCAATGGAGCACATAGGAGTCACCCCCAAAACCTGGTAAGATCCAGGCCGATCACGAAACACTTCCTAACAAGACCTATTTCAGTCAGGAAAAAAGCTCCACTGCTCAAACCACAGAAATCTGGACAGGACAAGACATGAGATAACAAACCACAGTTAACAGAAGAATAACCATTGTGTCATGTGCCATTCACCCAACTGTGACAAAATTTCAGAGGGACTTATCCATATACAGTAGGACCAGCTCACGTTACGGTATAGTTCATTTTTTCTGTGGTTTTTTGTCAAAACAATGTTTCAATAAAACTACTTTTTCTGGTTTTGATAGCTTTGTGTCGAGCTTTTCTCCAGAGCAGTTACAAATGTTTTGGAACAGAGCATTATGTATGAGTAGTTGAAATAGTTTATTCTTGTAATTGTGTGTTATGTTGAATTCATGTCCCACAGATTCCTTCTGTACTGTGGAATCAGTCGCTATTGATTTCCTTTTCTATCATTTCAATGCTGCTTTTTTTTTTCTTTGAAAGAAAGAAATTCTCCCCAGCAGTATACACTGCAGTTTACTGTGCATCTTTATATTGGCAGGAGGCTGAGAAAGACCCTATTTGAGTGCCTGTCCAGCTCTGAAGTCTCTTACTCTGTGGTCCTTGAGCATGGAGGCCAAGATTTTCCAACAGACTCTGTAATATTAGGCATTTGAATCCATATCTATACACGTAAATAAAGTTAGCCCTGCTTTTCAGAGGACTCTCAGATCCCATCAGTGGGAGTTTTTATGGACAGAAGACTGAATAAGCATTGCAGGATTTAATTAGTACTATTACCCAAAGGAGTGCTTTAAAGATGGCTATATCAGAGGACGCTGATACAGTTCAGCAGATAACTTCTTTTTTCTGTGTATAAGCTTTCAGTGAAGCTTAAGAGAGGAGAATATTCTTCCTTAAAAATTAAGTTCAGCTATGCACTGCTTGAAGTAGTATTTATTTGATTAACATGTCATGCACTAAGGATGTCAATATTGAAAAAGCATAGAAAACTATAGTCAGAGTAAGAAAACTGTCTCTTCAGAGCTATGCTTAACTGCCGACTTAGTAGAAGAACAATCAAGGACAGTTAAAAACACCTTTAGGAGTTACATGTAGCACAAACCCACACAGCTTCTCAAAAGGAAAGGCACAGTGCACTTGACCATGGTCTACATGAGAGATCTCATCACACATATCCTTGAAAAAGGAGGAAGTCTGAAGTAAAAAACCACCACAAAATTTACGATGATCTTCAGCTGGTGCCTCAGCTGGTGTAAATCAGTATAGCTCTGCTTATTTGTATGGAGTGACACTGATTTACACAGGCTATATTGGACTGCTATGCAAATGTGCTTCTTACATACCTAAAGAAAAAAAAAATGTGAAAAAATAAGGAGCAGGGAAGGTTTCTAGGTCTATAGCAGAAAATAAGCCAGGAAATCTGTACAATCTGTACCTATGTTTCCTATAGGAACACATAGCTATTTTACTGCTTAACAGCCCCAAAATAAAAGACTGAAATATCAATTTAGAAAGTGCCACAATGACATTTTAAAATATTTGTTGTGTAACAGAATTAAACTGCATGCATATATATTCCTGTGATGGTTTGGGATATCTGTCTTCATACAACTAATGAGTTCAGTTGGACATTATGAACTCTGCTTGCACTCTTGATCTTGCTACATTCTTAGTTTTTACTGTATTATATATTTACTTGTAGTGAGGCTATAAAGCCTGATGCCTGGATGTCTGTCTGTGAATGGGTCAGGTATTACATTGCTCATAAACTGAATAAAATAAATAATCTGAACAGATCAGCCCTAACAAATAGTAGGATGGCTCCAGCCCAGCTTTATGTAGAATAAGGTTTGGTGCAGCGGGTTTTCTTCTCTCAGGAAAAAAGACAAAGGCAGGAAATGTAGAACAGGCATTTGAAAAGAATTCATGTTCATGTAAGAATAAAGAACGAAAAAGGAACAGAATATGTGTCATTTCATGTTCAAGAAAAGAAATTTAAGCTTATAAAGGTTAAGAAGAAGTTACAAAAAGGAATCTTTTCAGGTCCCAAAAGGACATCACTCAAAGTCCAAAGACCTGTCAGGACAAATGCAAGAAACACTGAAAAACAGCTGAATTAATTTTGCATTGAATTCAGTATTTCTTGTCCTGGCCGTAGTAGAGAGAGCTGTACTTGGAGGGAAACATTCTGCAAAGTGTACAGCTTATTTATTTAGGTGAGTATTTCTTCATGAAAGGTTACACCAGAAAAAACAGCACAGCAGAAGTCTTTGGAGGAGGCCCTTGGTCTTTGTGGTGAGCCCATCAGAGGATGGGCTCTTGCAAGGGGCAGTGGCAGAGCAGGGCAGCAAGCATCCCTGCCAGGATGAGGCAGGGATAGAGGAGGAGGAAGGCAGGGGATTGCTCACCACAGGAGCTGCTCATCATATGGTGCGGGGCACGTGTCCAGGACAGAAATCTGTGTGGTGACCTGCAAAGACCAGGTACTGTCTGAGGACCCCCAGAGCTGCTTCTCTATGAGACCTCCAGCCACATTCAGAAAGGGCTTATCTGGTTTAAAGGCAGTCATTCTCTAATTAGGCTAAATCGCACACCTTGCCAATACCTCAGCCAGTGGGATCGTTTCTCAGTTCCTACAGATTTAGTCATTTACTCATACTCACTTCACTCACCTCTCACATTACAGCCCTGCTTGTTCATCAGGTCTGGATTTGTCTGGATGCACAAGGCAGTCTCTATGCACTGACTTCATAATAGAAAAATACAGCAAGAAAAACAGCCAACAGAATACACAGAGGTTTACACTGAAAATTTTGATCAGTCCTACTTACATTTTCAACTTTTTCTAACTTTTTGAGAGTTGGACTAGACTGAAGTGCTTTGCACATGATGAAGTGTGGATGGCAACAAGAGTCTGGTTAAGAATGAGGAAACCAATTTGAGTAGAAGGCGATTGAATGGCGAGTCATTTGAAAAAGATTGTCCTGACTCAGGCATAAACACAGTGGTGGGGAAAAGTCCTGTAAAAGTGAAGCCAGTAAGTATTGCAGCCATAACTGGTGACTGCAGCGTGCATGCATGTGTGTAAGAGACAGATGAAAGATTTAGTAGATAGATGGCAAAACAGGTGACACGACTTCTGATTCTGACTTATGGAAATTGATACCTCCGCTGAAGTACAACCTGTTCTCCAAATCCTGACATTAAGACGAATAGCAGCCAAACGGCAACCTCTAGCATTTGATATTTGCGAGAGCTCAAATATTGATTGCAGTACTTATTAATGAGTTTCATTCATAATAAATACATGGTATGTTTGCACAGAGGAGGTGTTTTCTAGGGGAGGCATTACATGTTGTATTAAACAATGAATAATTTCTTAATCTTAAATGTGAGTAAACAGCAGGATAGTAAGTGTCATAGTTATAGGCAATTTCAGGAAGGTGCAAGTGTAGCAAGTGCTCCAGCACACCTGATGAGGCATCTCTCACTCCAAATGAAGATTTTCTTGATAGGAATCATTATGTGAGGTGTTATGAGCTAGAAATTACTGTCATAATTTATAACAGGTAAAGGGTTTGCCTTTTTAAGTACTAAATTACATGTTGTTTCATTGAAACTTTGTGACTGTATTTATTATAGTAACTTTCTGTGTTGCCCTTTTAGAGCTCCTCCTACTTGAAGTAAAGTTACTTCTACAATGTCTGGTCTTGGCTAAAACTCCACTTTTTTATTCTCCATTTAGATCTATTTCAAAGAAAGTTTCCTTCATAAGACAGCTGACACATGAAATTCAGAGAAAATAATGTATCATAAAAACTGCACAGAATGGACCTTTAAAAAATGGATGTTTAACGTTGCATTTCATAAGGACTGTATTCCCCAAATTGCTGGTCAAGTTGCCATTTACTGTAATGAAACAGAAGATGAGGTCTTGTGTTTAGGAACTGAAACTTCAGAGCCCTCAGCACTCAGTCTTTTTTTTTCCCTGTGTTTTTTTCACTACAGTTGCTAGGTGTTTAATTTCTACGATCAGTTTTTGATATGAGGCAAAAACAGTGAGTATGAATAAGCAGAACATCCAACCAACAATAAAAATGGTCACTGTTTTATATTAAATATGCAATTTTTCTTGCACAAATATTCTCTCAGAATACAGATCGTTGTGACTAGGCTACTTGAAAAAATAGCGTAAAACTACTGTGGAATATTTTCTTTCCTTCACAGCTAATACCCACAGGCCTCTATTTGCATAGATCTCCAGGGGTCCATTCCAAGATTCACTGAAAGAAAAAGGAATTCAGCCAACATGGACATGTCTACACTGTCCTCCGAGCTCAGTGCTCCAGCTCAGGCTCTCCACCTGCCCAGCCTGCCTAACTCCCTGGCTGAGACAAGCCATCCTTGTGCCTGGGGAAACTTCACCCCCAGAGAGGGCAGAAAATCGGGATGAAACATCAGCCGCAACCATGCAGTCGGGCGGGTACATCTGTTTCAAGCTACATGAAGAAGCAACTCCTGCCTGCAAAGAGGCACAGCTAAGAGTACAGAGCTCAGCAGAGCTGATCCACTCCCTGCTACTGTGGGAGGAAGACTTATATCCCACATATTTGTGCATAATGGAATAAACAGTTAAAACTCTTCCAAGGTTTGATTGGTGATATGATTCACAGAACAAATGGTGTACTGTTAAAGTATATGCAGAATACCTGTAATAGTGTTGCAACATTTTATCGTTACCATAGGCACCCTATTTCCCTACCAAATTTCCCATCAAATACTAACAAGCAAGATTGTTTTCAAGAGGCAGAGACAGCAGCTCTCACACTTGTGACTGGAGCACTAGTCTAGGTCTCGGGCACACAAACATTAGGCTGTATCTGTAAAGCAGCAGCTTCAAAGTTACATCCCTGGCTCCAGTGCAGATCCACTAAGACCCCAAACTCTTTTATTAGCTTCTTGACAGTGGTGGCATCCTCCTGGATAGGAGCAGCATCACTTGTTTTTGAGAAACAACATATGGTACTTAGAATCCAGTGGCTGCCAGCTTTTGATGTAATTAGCCATGATCCCTGAACATCTGCACTCATCAGTTAGCCTTTAAGTTGGTGATCTATTGTTCTACACCAGAACTGAGATTACTCTTTCTTAGGGCATGCTTCCTTCAAGAATGCTTAATATCTTTAGTTAAAGTTATTAGCTTCAAAACCCTGTGAGTACTCTGTAGGCAGAAATCCTATTATAGATTATCACCTCGTCACACTTGAAAAGTTCTCCTGAGACTGGAAAAAGGCGACTACTTAAAAGGCAGTGTAGGACAGTGAAGGACCACAATACATGGTGGTACTGTCAGGACAGAAATACCCTCCTCAGAATAACCATGTTTACTAAATCATATTTGTAGCCTGTTATTGTCAGACTTACTGCCATTCATACACATTAGGTAAGTACAGTAGATTTATAGTAGGGAAAATGGAATTTAAAAATACTAGTTGGAAGAGCAGAGAAGATGAAGATATTTCAAATTTTGCTAGAGCTTTTCATTAGAATTTTGAATTGTCAAAGAGTGATAGCCTTACAAGGTGAGCAAAGAAGAAACAATTATTCAGTGATATTTTTTTTCTTTTTGAGTTGCAAAAACAAATTAACAAAGTATTTGTGACCAATTATAACCTTGGATTACCAGATGGATTGAAAGAGACAGTAAGGCAAGAGAGAGAAACCATTAGTTAAACAAGTAATCTCATGGAAGCCATATGGGCTGTTTAGGCAATTAGGATTATTCACAGAAGAAGGGACTTAAGGAGTCTTTCAGAAAGTCCATTATCTTTGATAGCAAGGTTACACTGGGCAATGTGAACTATCTAGAAGAGAAATGATGCTGGAAGAAAAATTGAAAAGAAAGAAAAAAAATCCCAGGAATAACAAGTACATCTAGAATAACAAAATCAAACAATAAATGAACTGGTAAATAGTTTCCCTGGCCATAGAGGTCTAGAAAATAGTATTAATTAATTCTGGGGCAGCAGAAAGAGAAAGGAAAAAGTTAGTGTCATGAGTACTGGGCGTTCAGCAAGAAATCACTCATTTTTGCTAGCTCTATATTTCTAGTACTCATGCACATAACTATAGGACATCTAACACGGGTCAAGGAGATTGTTAATACTTGGGATTGTCAAGCTTAGTGGAAATAATAGTCCAGCTCCTCACTAAACAAAAGAAGGCTACCATGTAACCTATATCATATTTTCTTAATGCAAGTTGAAGACTTCTTGTTGCATTACACACCCTGGCAGAGTTTCTCTGCAGCTTTTGCAAGGTAACCAACATACATTGAATTTTGCAATGAAGCTTTATTCTCAGGCTAAACATACCACTGAAGTGTCACCTGGAAGTTACACACTGGATAACATACCTGGAAGATAAAAAGACACACTCGGAACAGCCCAAAAACTCGTACAGACTGAGCTTGCTGAACTAGCAGCACAGTCAGTCCTACTCATTTGTGCAACAGTCATTAGGTCTTTCCAGGGAACTGCAAGCAGGATTATCTTTCATTGACACATTACACCACCCCTAACGGCTTTAAAGTCCCATCCTGATTCACGGTGGAAGGTCATTATGTAGCGTGAATCCTGCACACTGCACGTATCAAGATTAAAATCCTTCCGTATGTGAGGGATGAAAACTTCTTCCTCTCTGAGAAGTTTTTCAGAAGGAGGCAAGTTCCTTCAGGTGAAGAAATAGTTGGGCTGTGTCATGAGGCCCTGCAAAGTGGCATTCAGCTAGAATCAGGTTAAGATAACCTCAAATGACAAGCGAGAAGAGAATGTTTATTTCCCCTAATTTGCAGTGGCTTTGCTATACTTGGCTGCAACACAAAGAATTGAGCTCTGATGAGCATTGCAAGAAGAGAAGATGATTGTTTTACCGGCTTGAAAGAGAGGGGAATCTAGGGAATTCATTCTTATTTATATTATTATGAAGATCTTTTGTTTTTTGGCCTGAGACTAAAAAGACCAAAGGACATTTAAAGCCTGCAGTTTTTCCTGCAGCATTTTCATCAGCTGACACAAAGCTGGCCAATTTATTGCTCTGACTGACAGCAGCTGATCAAGTGTTCCCACAGCCACTATCACAGTGTGAAACATTGGGTTCAAAATGGTGATGGGTTCATTTGCTGTAATTCTAAATGGGACAGAGCCCAAAACCAGGATCCCAGCTCCCTTGAACTCGAGCTGTTCAAAATTCAGATCCATATCAAAATCTTACTGCTCAGGCCCATCGCTACTTAATTTACCAAGGCTGTTACTGGCACAGCACTTCATTCTGGCTGTCTTCACTAGCCCTCACGTGGCAGCCACAATAAATTATGCAGCTGGGAATGCAATAGCATCTGAAGTGATTGACCCGTGCAAGGATAGTGATATCGCTCACATTGCTGTGATGCAGCCCCATGCAGGGCCGAGCACTGCTCCCCTCCGCCAAGGGGACCGGAGGTTGGTCCCCTACTCTCCCGCATGCAAGTAAATCTGGCCTATTTGGCGACTGCTGCCTCCCTCCTGTTATGTAGCAATAGCACTGGATACCATTGACTATGTCCCGATAAGATTTCCCTTAAGCAGGTCTGCTTTTTCTACCTTTCCGAAGAAACCCTGTTAGTGAGCAGTGCTACAGCCCATAGGAGGGCTTCTCATGTAGGGACTTAAGTCCCTTTAGTGAAGCCTTTGCTTTCGCCTGCTTGTGTACTTGCTGGAAAACTGGATGCAGATTCAATAACTAATGTCATCAGTATTCCTGTCTCTAAAGCAGGCAGTGTAGTGAAATGTGACTGTGACTACCTGAACCTAAAGCCCAGAGGATGGCTGGTTTGGCTGGCACTCAGCAGATCCATGACAAATATGGCAAAAGCGGGTTAGAAATGGGAGCCAAAGGAGTCAAGAGAGTATGCATCATGGCTGTTAGACGTGCGGCAGTGAAAGCATGTCCCTAAGCACTGAGCAGCCCCTGAACTGTTTCTTTATCCTTTTATGAGGGTGGACCCCACTGCAATGATCTGGATGTCAAGCTGTGCCGCGTGCTCTGCAGCCCAGGCCCCTCAGGAGCTGAAGCCAGTGTGGGATCTCCCTGCCCTGTGACTAACCTGAGCTTTCTTCCATGGGGGCACAATACGGCTTCAGCAACTGCAATCACACATAGTTACCAGTGGTGTTTCCAGCTGAAAAAGCCCTCCACAGCTGGGGACTCTTCTGCCCTCCTTACTGTGGCCCTGCAGTTAGGTGCTCTCAAGCCGCTGTTCCTACTTCCTTGAGCATAAAAACTTTCCAAAGGAGCAGAGAGGGACAAACTATGAGTTCCTGGCTTAGCTCCGGAGCCTACACAGAGCTGCTGGCTTACAGATAAGAAAATGACTTTCTCTGTGCAAACGGAGTTTCGGAGCAGCTGGGTTACCTGTGAGATTGGGAGCTTTCCCTCCTTTAGACAAAAGTGCTTCACACCCTGCCCTCAGAGCAGGTTACCTCCGTGCAGAGCTTCCCAAGGGACTGACACTGAACAGCGTGGCCTATGCTAATGCTCATAACTAGTTTTCACCTCGCTTTCTGTCTGAAGCATCAAGTATTCACCATGAGTGCTGAGCTACATATGGTGCAAGGTATACATTATTCCACTGGCAGCCGTTATATGACACTGTAAGTAAAATAAAGTAACAGGTAGGTATATTTTTCTTGTTAATCACAAACCTAATTTTCTATTAAAATGTATGAGATGACAAAATCTCAACAAACTCTTTAAAGCTATTACTAGAGGATAAAGTATTCCACCGAAGTATTAATATTAACATCATTAAAAGAGTTTTATCAAGTGTGCCTTTATCTCCAGATTGCAAACAATAGCAGCCTGAAGGAGAGATATGCCCTTGAGTATTGTGGTATGAAAACCAACAGCAGTTTTAGAGCCACATAAAGTCTTCTTGTGGCTTCAAAATTAGGGAAAAAAATTCTTGGAGCCACAATTATAAGAAGTAATAGAGTAAATGAATCTATTTTTCATCACCTTGGGCTCTGAAAAGAAAACATTTGAGAATTATATTGATAAGAGAAAGAGCTGAGATATTCAAATGCATTTAATGTTGTTTTAATTGATTAAACTAGATCAGAAACATTTGAAAATGCATAAAGGAGCTGTTTCTGCATAAATATTCAAAATATATCTGGTTCAGAAGATAGGTGCTGCTTTGTACATGTAAATGATACAAGATACCTTATCTTCCATAAATCCAATAAAGTCTTAGAATCCAGAACATTAAGAGTCTTAAGTTTTTAGGGTGCATTTTTTGACCAGTCATTTTTTAACATTGCAGGACTGTCTCTCTCTCCTTTGGAGAGGGAGTGCTTCTGGCAGTCCAGTGCTTTAGAAAAGGCATCTGAGAGAAGTGAAGATGAAGAAAGATTTTGGTTCTACTGTGGCAATCCATGGCAGGTTTGTCCAAAAGTCTGGTGGTGTCAGTGAGTTACAGATCAAAGCATGTGAAAGCCTGGACAAATCCCCCAGCCTCTATTTGGGAAAAATATATTTTCTTCCTAGCATCTGATTTTCAGGAGAGATCAATGCCATTTCACCTCTGAGGATAAGGGCTCAGCTTTTGAAAACACTAAGCCATTGACTCATTGATTTCAAGAGCGCTTGGTATCCCTAGCCTTCAGATCCCACAACACATGTGTAGAATAGTCCGCGCTGCCCGCTGCTCCTTCCCAGGCCCTGGTGGTCCTGTGCTAACCGCCCAGAAGCAACTGTTCTCCCTTCTGCTGTAATCAGTTTTTTTATAAATCCCGACAGTGGGTTATTTCAACAGATTTACAGAAGGGGCCTTGTGGGGAGGAGGGGATGGTCTGGGGGAGAGAACCGAGGTAACCAAAAGCCGGTCCATTGGAGGGCCTGTACCAATATCAGAATTCCCAATCTTGACAAGGTCCCTTTAAAATGTTTCTTTGTTTCATGATCATAAACTCAAAATAGTCCCCTTTGCCACATCACTGTAACACTGCTCTGAGATGAGGAAAATACAAGAATATTGTACTGTAGATGTCTGTCTCCCAGCTGCATTGAGTGATGAGGCTCTCTCTTCCCTGTATGTTCATAAGAGGTAATTTCTTCTAGAGTCTCTCCATAAAAAACTCCTTACAGGGAGCCCACCATTAATCTTGAGCACAGTAAGTATTAGCCAACATGGTAAAAAGAACATTAAAAAAAATCTTGTCCCTAAGCTGCGGAAGCCTAAATAATGACAGTCATAGCATAATCTCACTCTCACACACAAAGTTGTTAACTGACAAAAATAGAGTTCATGCAAAGCAGAGTACACAATCAGAGCAGAAAAGCACAACTTTCTTCACTAATTCCCAAATAAATAACACCGAATATATTGCTTTTAAGTGCTTCATTTATTTTAAAGAAATATTTCTAAAAGAAGTGTTCCAATGACAGACCATGAAGAGCACTTTATAAAAGGAGATTAATTATATCCTGAAAGTTACAAGTGTCATTGAGTAAGAGGACTGCTGTATAAAATACCAATATACCATCCTATTCAGCCACCCATTCGGGCTAGGCCTGATCCTGAATTTTCAGCTGAGAACTGGAATTATTTAGCAATTATTTAGTTGAGCATAAATATTTAGAGACAGTTTCTGCTAACAAATCTTGCCTCTAGGAGCCAGGCCCATAACAATATTCTTGGCACTAGTTTTCCACATATAAATCACCCCCCTAACTTCACACCTTCCTTATTTCATTTTTACAATTTTGTAGAATACCCAGTCTGGTTTATTTATGTGGCGCTGCATCTAGGATTCTCTATATGATGGCTGTTATTAGATCTAATTCTGGCTACATTGCCACCATTAAAAGCAGCCCTACACCATTAAAACAAGAGACAGGGGAAATAGGATTCTTAGTAGCAGTGGTAAAAAAAAAAAAAATGTTTTTCTAGCTGAGGAAAGCACAGACAAACAAAATATCTTCCTTTCCCTTGAGTTCTGCCACAAATCTCTGCATCTCTTCCCTCTATCCTATATATAGATAGAAACCAGTCAGTCAACTGATTCCCCTAGGGGGACCGGCAAAGTGTAGGGGGAACTAAATCTGGTAATTTAGGTGCTTATCAAGCATGTGGACAGGGAAGGTCTGACTCCGGCTGGAGCAAGCAGAAAGCAGCTGGGGCCCAGCGGCTACCCCTGCCCTCTGAGATTTGCCTTTTTGAAAAGAAAGCCCAGTGAAAACATTTGCAGCTCCAGATGAATCATGTAGTAACCGAAGAAGTCTCCTAGGCCAGGACAAAGATTCCCTGCCTGAGGTGGCTCAGGGGGATCTGCTGGAGATGAGGGTTGAGGGTCAGCGCGGTCTGCATCGAACCCGCAACCAGCCTGCCTGCCTGCCCACCTTCCTCCCTCCCTCCCTCCCTCCCTCCACCACTGAGATGGGTTTACTGGAGCAAAATTACAGCAATTCAGCTAAGATGGGACATGAAAATATTCCCCACTACTTAAGCTCACTTTAAATGCATCATTGATGGCACAACTGTTTTTCTATTAAGCTGTACAAAACAAAAATTCAGGGCATCCTGAAAGTTATTCCTTGCATCTGCTGCAACCTGGACATTTTCTTCCTCTGTGGAAAAGCACCTTTTTTTGACAGCAAGCCCACAGTGCTCCAAAGAAAACTGGGTATTTGCCTTGCTTTGTTTGTTTTGCACTTTTTAGACCCAAATGGAGCATGTCACAAGTTCACTACTGCAGTTTTCTAGAGGGGGGTGTCAAGCCTACAAGAGGAAATACTTTTGAGGATGAGTTGTTCCACTGCAAGGGGTGAGCGTTGAACAGGCAGGGAGAACAGTGTCCCCAGGCAACAGCCCTTGGATACAGGTGATCTGCCCGTTCTTCATGTGGGAACAGCACTACCTTCCTTACCACAAAAGCAAGTCATGTTTAAAAACATGACTCTTAAGGCCTTCCCAAGGTTACACAATGTATCAGGGAGAAAAAGAAGCAAAAAAGACCCCAAGCCAGCCTCTTCAGCATGTGCTTTGTTGAGATGACTGTTTCACACTGCTATAGCTTGAACCTTGCAGTTCCAGCACACTTTAATTCGATGGAAACGTGTCCCAACAAAGAGCTTACCAGTTTTCAACTCTAAATGCAGAGGGAAAAGTAGCAATAGCAGCAGCACCACAGCTGAGTTCTCTATAGATGGTAAATAAATCATGGGAACAACAATCCCCAATTTCACATTAATTGTTTGGAAATCTCTACAACATCAAACATTTTGTTAAAAATCTAGAAAAAAATCAGCATGGCTCTTTTGTTGTTTTTGTTGTTGTTTTGCTTTAAAATGATTTGTTCTAAATACAGCTTAACATGCAGATGACTGGTTTGAGACTAGTGTATTTCTTCAAGACAGAAAAAAAACCCGCAGTAATGGTTTGTATGGGGATGTCAGCAGAGAGGCTATTTAATAACAGAGGTACCTGGAAGAACACTCGGCGCTTCCACGTGGATGGGGAGAGTCAGGCCTTGGGGTAGTCCAACAAATTTGCCTCTATTGGACTCAGTTTGGGCAAGAGCGTTTTTCAAATCAGAGTGGAATAGTCCCTCACTGATTGTAAGGCATTGGAGGATAAAAGATAAAACAAATCTGAAGTTCCTCACAAAGACTCAAAGAAGTTAATGACTTGCTAGGATTTTTTTTCCTTTGCTAGTGTGACATTCAGAAAGGAAGAGTCGACCCAAACACAGTTTCTTAAGAACCACTGTGTCTGCTCATGTTGCACTTTGACATATACAGCCTGATATTGCACTTGTCCTTTTTTTTTTTTCGTTTGTTTGGCTGATTTATTTGCAATTCAAACCCATATCTAATTACTGCCCAGTAACAACATTTCCTTTTTTACAGAGCAATTGCTTTCCATATTTTTGCTTTCCATTGAATTTCAATGTTCTGGATCACTTGCCTCTATTGTTCTATCTGAGCTACTGTTTTTCCCCACACTGAATCCCTTTATGCTGTTTTTGCCGATGCTTCTATCCTCTCTATAGCCTATTGTAATTTTTCTATCTTCACTCAGATTTGCAACTTCTTTTGACTTTGTATCATCTGACCATGAATTACATTAGCATACTATTTCTTTCCTCTTCCAAATTTGATGCCTAACACCAGCTCCTTTGTGTTGAAAACAAAGAAGTAGTTAAAATGTAACTCTTCAACACGTTGATAAAAGCTATCACAGGATTTCCTTAATTTATTCCTAGCAACTGCCTGGCCCATACGAATAGGTTCACCTAAAAGGTAGGCTTTTATAGTCCAGTCCTTCCCCAATACTTTGCAAAAGAAAAAACCCAGCAAAATAAGTAAACAAAAAACCCATTAATTTTCTTTACAGTTCTGCCTTTTGCCCTGGCTTTTGCCATGTCCCTCATTTTAACCTTTCTGGCTAAATTCTTAACGATGAAGTGGAAATAAAAAGCAAGCAAATTGCACTATAGTCTGTCGTGCTGAGTCACTGCTCTCCTCCCACTCCTTTCAGCTGCGCCTGTTCCAGATAGATGGCTTCAAAATCAGCCTCTGGGGGTTGGTAATTATGGGAGATGTGGCAACGGGACTTGGGGACAGGAGTGGTAGTAAAAGCTTTTTTGGGGAGTGGGGAGGTTTTCTGTAGTTATTAAGGGTTCTAAAACAAACTGAATATTCCTTTCAAGTGAAGAATTCTGGCCAAATTTTCTTCCAATATGTAGCATGTTAGGTATCTAGTAAGATGAGAAGGGATTGTGCATTACTAAAATCCTAGAAGAAAAATGCTGAGAACAAAGTTACTACATCTGGGAAACACTTTTTCAGAAAATTGAGCATAAACCAAATGATTTACTAGTGATCCTTAGCTGAAGTTGCTTTTAGTGTAAGCAGCCATATTGTATTAAGGGAGCTTTTGGTATGACAGTAAGATGTGAGTTTATAACTGTGCTGAAATTGAACTGCATTTTAAATCTTTATGAGATAGTATTAAAGATTCACTGATATCAGAATATCTACCATCTGGGCTATTCTCTAGTAGTCGGGAAATGGCTATTTCTTGGAGCCTCCAGGTCTATTTTAACCTGCCATCGGCTGTAACACCTGTTCCCCAGACCATTTTGTGGGCACTAATGTCCTTTCCTACTCTCATGGTATCGCACAGGCAGAAATGAATGAAATTCAGACATCGTGTTCTCCTGGAGGTTTAACATGCTCCTCAAAGCTTCTTGCTCCTACTCTAGCAGCAAATCCCAAAGTTAATGCAGCCAACTTTGCAATACCAACACTCGCTTCAGAACGTATCCCGTAAGTAACAAAGGTGTTTAAAAAAATACCTCTGATTGATTAATAAAAATTTTTCCTTCACTACCAGTCTGCCTGCAAACCAGTTGGTGACATGAGCCAACTGTGTCTTGGCTGCCCGTTGCATCCAATAATGTATGGCCCCAGTGTGGGTAGGGGACTGTAATTCACTTGCGGGACTCTGCCGATGTCAGACAGTGCCTGAGCAGTTTATGAACAGCAGCAGAGCCTTGAGAGTGAATTATGGCCCTGCATTCACTCCTAGGACATCTGTTGTTGTTCAATATAGAGTATACTTTCTGTAAATTAAAAAAAAAAAAAAAATAAAACAACCACACTACTTCTTCACCCAGTCTTCAGTTTCCAAAAGGTCTTTTTCTTTTTTTTTGCCCTTTATTTGAAACCAAGCCAATCCACAAGAAACCTAAGGTTTGCCATGGCATTTTCTTGCCAAAGTCTCCACTACCATTTTTATCTTCTTTTTCAGGGCCATCTTTTCAAGATTATGGTAGCCTTGTAACACACATGAAAGGATGGTTTCTCTTTCATGCTTATGTATGCATAACCATTGACTCCACAAAGCCAAATGCTAACTAAATCAGTTTAAAGCCATTGTTGTTTGAGAATTATCACTTCTGATCAATTTTCTTCTATTTTGCCTAATCTGAATGTAAAAGTCCCTTGTGATGCCGCTTTAATTCTATTTCCATAGTAGGTACAGTTCACTGGGGCAAATCTGAAGTAACCTGGTGCATTTCATTTCCTTGCCAATACAGGTGACTCAAATCCTTGGAGTTATTCCAGTGTTTCAGAATTTGGCCCAGAGAAGCTAGTTACAGCATGTGACATCAAAGAGGCGTTTGTGAAAAACTTTGTTAAATGTTCTATTTACGAACATTTCTGGCCATGTGTCATGTTTTCTGTAGGTTTCTCCCCTTCCTCCTATTTTATTAGTAGGGACATTTGCCTGAAAACAGACTATTTGTTACTTAGCAAGTTCATTTGCTCCTGCTGCTTATTCCTCACTTGAAGTCACTCCTGTGATTGTGGCATCATAATTAGTTGCTCTGGAGATGATTATGATGTCACAGAGGACTGTGTGTTATATGGCTGCAAGTGATGAATAAGCAGCAGGAGCAGATGATCTCTCAAGCAATAAAGACCACGTCTTTATGAAAATATCCCTGGAAACAGAAAGGCTGAAATTCTATATTAAAGCAATGGAATAATTTCTAGTATGTCAACACTTCCACAAAATAGCAGTGTTTCTTTTTGGAGGGGAGGGGTTCCGCCCTTTTTATCAGCTACATGCATCACTTTAAACCTACTTTTGAAATATTTGGCCTTCACTTCTCCTTAGTGAATTGCAGAGAGAGTGAGCGGGTTTTATCTATCAATAAGGGCATGATGTACTATAGCACATTCACTTCCAATGGTCAGTGACCCCCTTTCCCACCTCTCAGTCATCACAGGAAATAGTAAATTAAGTGGGCACTGACACACAACCTAAATCCCACTGCTGTCCTGCTCCAGCAAGGAGGGTCTTTGCCAAAGGGGTGTCCTGCAGGCCGGGGGAGGCAGGATCCACACACACATTGCCCTCTGCCTACAGCAGAGGCTCTCCGCTTCCTCGCACAGAAAACTGTCTCCCTACCAGGCACTTCTTGGCATGTCAATCCTCTCCTGAATTCTCCCTGCTGGCACAGTGCCCTCACCTTCAGAGCTCTTCGTGGGTCTGCTCTGGGTTGAGGAAATACTTCATCTCTCTCCTTTCCCTTTTTAACCTGTTCTATTCTCACCTCTACCTTCTTCCCAGCTGCCTACAATGGGCAGGAGGCAAAACCAAGGAAGACTCAGTGCAGGTCACTTTTACATAACCATAACTTACATGAGGCCTAAAAAAGAGATATTTCTAAGAGGCATAGTTGAAGGTAGCGTGCCACTTTGCCTTCTTCCTATTCACTTGGTTTTGACCCACCTGCATGCTACAGTTACCCTCTCTAATCCTCTAAAACCCATAGATATAATTGCCAGATAAGACATTATCTCCATCCCACCTCCACAGCATTTCAGTCTTTCCAAATATCAAAGCTAATGAATTAAGCATTCCTAAAAAAGAAGGCTTTAATTTATTGTTTCATACATTCAGTGTTGCCCCTTTTATCTGATTGGTTAATCTAACTTAACCTAGTGGGACAAAAAAAATCTGCTTGGCGCCACAAACTACAAGAGAATGCTTTTCCTACTCTGACTACAAAGCTTGCTGTTTAATTGTACAAATATTTGTGGGTTTGGCTAAGGTGAGCACTAATTTGTTATTTTAGCAAAGAGCTTCAAATAATTTAGAATGTGCTAAGAAAATATTCACTGCTTTTTTGCAAACAATGATGTGCTAAATGTTTAAGAGAAACTACCATGCTACTGAAAGGACTTTGCAAGTAGATGCTTGCAAAAAAAAAAAAAAAAAAAAAAAAGCTAAATTTTCAGTGGTTATTTTCTGGAATGTTGAAAAATACAGCTTGCAAGAACCTGCCTTGTGGGCAAACATTCTCACTATGTCCCTAGTTATTTATTTTAATTAGTATTTTGGGCTTTTTTAACCTCTGATGACGGTTTTTGTTTCAGAGGGCTTTGCCCTTCTAGTCTTCAAGAAGAAGCAAGTTTGCTGATGCGAAAATAAAAAGGTGGTGTTTGAGGATCTGCACAGTCCTGTCGCCAGGCAAATGAGGACCCACTGAATTCAGATAAATACCCCTGGCCCTTGAGGAGAGGAACTTCAATAAATCTCAGTTTCATCCTGATTACAGACCATGCCGTAAGTGGTCATTTACAGCAACGCCTGGTGAGATCAATAGCTGCATGCAAGGAGAGTTTCTGTGGGAACATTCCCCTTGCCGGGCAGGGTGGGCCCAGCAGCACAGCTGAGTGCAGGGAGGCGTCAGGGCCGTGACATGCTGAGCAGCCATGTCCTCCCACTCGCTTGCATCAAGTCATGGAGTTGCAACCCATCTGCCAGGATGCTTTTTGGCAGCTGCGAGGGGCCTCTAGGGAATTCTTCCTGAAATGTTTAAAGCCTGGCATGAACTCCAAACCTAGTAATCTAAGAAAACCGGTGGCTTGGGTGCACATGGAGCACTCTTTTTCCTCCTCACATGCAATGAGTTAAGCACACAGACTTAAAAGGCAGAACGTTTATTGCAAAAGGGAGAGGGGAGCAAAAAATAGAAAGAAAATAAGAGCATATTAATAATCCCCTGTGGCTAACTATCAGCCTCCAGAGCACGCTGGCCGTAGTCCAAGCCTTCCCTCAGCAAGGATGCGTGACAGCATGGGTGACAAGTCACTGCTTTCCTCCTCCAGCCCACTGATCCTCATGGAGGTGCAACATTTCCACAGCTACAGCAGCCCTGGGTGTCAGGCTTCACTGCCTCAGCCAAGAAACCACTGGTCATGATCCCGTTGCTCACCCCACTATGGCTGCTTGCCTCATTTGCGACCTGTTGCTATCACCATAAGGTCTGCCACACAGCTTCCTGGTAGCCCCGTGCTGCTAGCATGTCCTCCACCAGGCATTCGCTCTGGCAACTGCAATTCTCAGCTTTACTGCTTTAACTCACATGAGCTCGGTTTCGGGGCTGTCTTTGCCTCTCTGCTCCTCAAGGCTGCACATGTGTGGCATCAGGCTGTGGTGGCATCTCCTCTTGGGATCTCTGGGGGAGCAAAGTTGCTCAAGCTTTTCATGGAGCCACCCCTACCTTAACTGTCTTGTGAGCTTTAATAGAAATAACCTGCCTGGAGATTAAATCTGTTGTCCTTTCCTTTTCAAGTCTCCAAAAAATGCTGAAAGAGCGCTCCCACCCCTGGGGCCTCTGGGCTTTTTCTGAAGTTCTTTCCCAGAAGCTGCTGCCTTCCTGCAGGCCTGGGGCCTCACCTTTCCATGGTAGCTATTTTGTCTGTTTGTTTGGTTGCTTTTGCCAAAAGCAGATAAAATACAAATCAATTTCTTTTTTGAGGGAAAAAAAAAGCCGAGATCATCAGAAACTGTCACAGCTCCAGTGCCACATTCATCGTGGGCCGTGTCAGCCATATTCAGAAGGAAGCATGAGGTTAAGCCTTTAGCTGGCTAGAGGAAGCTGCTCAAAATGTGAGCATGAAGGAGACGTTTCTAACGTCTCTGTGTGGTGCTGGAGGGGAAAGTAGAGTTCATGCGTTGCTTTCTGGGCATACAACTGGCTTTCTGCTCAGCTCAGCAGCAAGATTTTAAGTTAAGTAATGGCTGGTTACCATATGGTTAAAACATATAAACTTCACCCAGCTAAAAAGGACATGTGAGAAAGAGCGGGTGGATAAACCAGCAAAAGAGCAGTTGAGAATGACAAGCTTCCTCACACGGGTGACACAATCACAGGTCAAACCGTCCCAGGCATTCAAACATCCCCTAGATTGATCCCATTTGGCAAATGCCTATAAAATGGATTATCTGTCACCCAGAGTTGAAAGAACAAGACTGCCAGCTTCACGTCTAGAGTCATAACCTTTGCCTTTACTCAGCTCCAGTTCATACCTACATGCCTTGTAACTTGCTGTACCCTACAGATATGGGGGTGTGCCTGCAAACCCTTCAAAACCATTACCGACCCGGGACTGCAGCAGGGACAATTGCTGCCCTCCATGCAGTACCCCGTACAGATGTCCAGAGGGCTTTGAAATCTGTCTGTTCACTAACTAGTATTTGTCTCAGGGCATGGCAAGATGTACAACCTTAAACAAATGCCCTCTCTTCAAGAAAAGGGTTTTTTTTCTTGCACCAAGGAAAACAGAGGCAAACAAGGAGAAGGCAGGTCCCGTCGATCCCCACAACTGACATTTTACCTCCCAGAGGACATTGTAACTGCTGAGACTGCGGGAATATTATCTTGCTTTCAGAGAGCTCTCTGATGAGGAATTCAGTACTGTAGCTGTGGCACGGCACGAGACACGTGGTTGGGATGTAAAAAAGTGAAAAATAGGGCCCGAAGAGCTAGAATGTCTGTGATGAAGCTCCTCCTTCAGCAAAATGGGAAGTGTTAAAGCTCTGAATATCAATCAGCACTTCCCACAGGCAGTGGGATTCACTGGCAGGATCCGCCAGTGTCTCTGAGACATAGAATCCTTTCCTTAAATTAAAATTGTGACCAACTAGAGGCAGAGCAAATTACGAAGGTAATAAAAAATGAGTGACATTACTCTTTTAAAACAAATCTGCAAAGTGAAATCCACTGTAGGATGAATGAAAACTCCATCAGTTCTGCATTTTATGTAAATGATCCCCCCAAACACTTACAAATCACAGAAAATTGTAAAAATGCACCACAGAGTTCAAGTTTACAATTCAATAATAATAGTGTACAGTATAATAATAATAATGTAATAGCAATAATAATAAACATGCATTACTTTATTACAACTACAGATTGTCTCTGATTGAAAGTCATTAAAAACGTATGTAAAAATCTGGAGAAAAAACAGAAAGTAGTTTTTGCTGTAGCTGTTTATGTACAGTAGACTTAGCTTCTCTGAAGCAAATCAGTGGAGAGAGCAGAGGAACAACAGGAAAAACCCAAAATAATAAACAAACCATTTTTAAGACATGTTATAAAACTCCTGAGATTCAATTTTAAGGGCACTTTCTCCTAGAAAGATGACAGCAATTAGCTTCTTGCAAAGAACAAGAGAAAAACAGGGACACTCTCCTGCAGTTCAAAATACTAGTTGTAATTTTCAGTCTTCCCTTTTCTCTGCCCTCAAGAAGCTCAGATTAAGCAGGTAGCATGCACTGCCGGGTATCACCAGAGGAAAAGGTACACAAATAATCTAGTCTTGGTCAATACTAGTGGCACAGACCAAAGCCCCATGGTCATTGAAAGGACATTTCAAATAATGTTTTTGCCTGTGCTTCACCTTGATACCCTTGTTCACACTCTGGGGCAGATTGGAGCCTGCAAGCTCCTGAACACCTTTAAGGGATGGCTTCAGATTCTGTGGGAAGCCCTCAGAGGTGTTCTGACAGATCAGTAGATTGCAAAATTTACTGGTGGGCTGGGCTCTGGAGTTGGTGTTCCGGAAAAGGAGGCATTGAAGCACTTACCCAAGCTACCATGGTATTGCTCCTGTAAGTCCTCCCTCCTTGTAGTTGGAAGAGTTTCTGCTTATGTCCATGCTGCTGGCTAAGCAAGATGATAGATGGCATGCCAGAATACAACCTTTTTCACAGCCAAATGAGTGGTGGCTTCATTCAGGTTGGCCTTCTTATGCTAGCAGTAGGAGGACTCATTCCTTTCCTCCTTCTGTTCCTCCTCTTGAATTTTTCTTATCATTTTCAGCTAATCCCCAAGGTTAGAGTTAGGAGAGACTTGTTCCTGCACCTTGTCCATCTTCCTTCTGTGGAAAGGCTGCTCCTTGTCATGTAGTTCCCAGCAGAGCTTGCATTTTCCCTAAGCAACAGGTTAGACACTATGTGGGGAAAAGAGCTGAGCAACTGTCATTGAAACAGTAACAACAGCAGAAGGGATGCATGGAAAAACAAATGATTCAGGATTTCAAGCACATGAACAGCTCTTTAACCTCAATCCCATGATCTCTTATTTCTGATATAAACAAAGCACAAGTGAAAACCAGAGGACACCGACAGATGTGGTTCATCTGGAACTTAAAATGAGAAGCATGTTTTGAAAGCAAAGGCATTTATGAGATATATTTCCCAATTTATAGTCCATCACTTTTTTACATATGCAAAACAATGAACATTTCTCTTGGGCAACTATTCTACAGCTCAGTACAGACAGAAAGAATTTTTTTCAAATATTCAGCCTCGGTTTTCCATTTCCTATAATTATCCCAGGATTCTTAGCTATACCCTAATTATACCCTAGGTATATAATTAGTACCCTAGGTACTAGCCTAATATAATCCTCTCCATCCTTTCTGTCTGCACCCATCTAATTCTCCTGGGAAGAAAAGATGTTAATAAAATAGATGAACTGTTGTCATTTTTTTCCCCAAGCTTTAATAGAAAAAAGAGAGGACAGCTGAAGGGCAAACAGAGATTCTTACTAATTCTAGCATTATTTTACACAACTCTTAGCTTTTTCTCCAGGCTTTCGTAAGCTGTAGGTCTTTTTCTCCCAGTTCTCACTGACCTCAATATGAGAGTTATTGAAATTACTCTGGTGTTTATACTACAGCTTCTGAAAAGCATTGTGAAAAATAACATTTACCCTGTGGACAACATTCTTACGGAGATGCTAAAGAGATACCATATGACCGATTAATTTGTGCCCTCTGGATCTCAAGGGGGTTATGAGTGGATAATGTCTTTTTCATCCTGAATGTGCCACAGTCCAATACGTGGAGTAACTTTTCTTCAGGAGAAAGCCTTTTGCTCCTCTCTTGTCAGCCAGGAGTTATCTGCAGCTGTAAATAGGGAGGAGTCTGGGGTACAGGCTGAAATGGTGATCTATGAAAGCAGATGGATGAAAACATCTCTTGTTCTTTTTTTTTTCACTTGATCAATCAACTCTGCAAGATATGACATTAACACATTGATCAGTTCCCAGAACACCTTGTGAAACAATAGTTTACTTTTGACCAGTCTCAATTATATCTTATCAACACTAGGTCACATAGTCTATCACACATATAACTTAAAATAATGGTAATGGTAATTTGGAACTGGCAAATGCAATGTTACAAAAGGTTAAATTTAAATTTCCCTGGGGTCAAAGGTATTTAAGGATAATCTAGGCACTGGGTTGAAATACAGCATAGTTAGCTACCAGATGAAAATGATTTTTCTTGCAGCAATTACCATCGTAGTCCCAGAAGGGGTTTGTTGTGTTAAAACGGCACTGAGACTCCAGAACTGTTCACAGGCAGGTTTTTTAGGCTGCTTTGGAGGGCCTGCTGTTTGCTTTTGTTGGCAATCATGACCTGTATGTTTATTTTATTCCTTCCTTACTTCACATGGTGAATTTTGTTCTCTGCATGTACAAGAGGATTACAGGCAAGAGATGTTAAAGTTTCTGTTTACCTACAAGGCATGTACAAACAGAGGGCCTGATCCAAACCCCATTATCATCAATGGAAAGTGGAGTCAGCATCTCTGAAAATCTAGAGGCTTTTTTCAAGGTGCCCAAGTACAAATATGTTTTCTTCATGCACCATGTTTGAAAATTTGAAAAATATTCTTTAGGAGAAGAAAAAGGAAACAGTCTGTCTTTTCTTTAATTTCCCTCTAGATGGTGGGTTTTTTTTTTTTAAGGGCAACTTTCTGTTTGACTGAACTTGACTTTTAAAGTTATATGTCACGAAGGGTTATGCCACAACTCTGGCTGGAGACCAAATTTCCCTGGAAGGATTTATGAAGCTGTTCTTCCAGTGATGCCTGACAGTCTGTAAGACAATTCTCTGACCCACTGACCCTGCTGTGGTGTGTACTGTTCATAATTTGTTTATTTTGGTGAACATAAAGAATGCAAAACAATGTCAGTATCTTATTTGCCAAGAAAAGAAGAGAGAGAAGACCACAGAACAAAGGCGTCAGCCCAACAGCAAGGGTGGATAAAGAAGCACGCTGTATCATACATTCTATATAGCATGGAAATATTCTTCATGTGGTGCATAGGAGACCTCATCACAATCCTCTCCAGGGAGTTAGCAGGAGGTAAACAGCAAAACGGCCTTTGTGTAACACATGAGCACATTCTGTAAAGAGCACATATAGATGGTGAATCTCTCTAAAAACTGATACTTAGCATGCTAAGCAAACAAAAAAGCAGCTGAATACATGTAAATTAGATGAATGGCTTGGGTATAGGAGACAGGAATCTCATAAGTCAAATGATTCTGAGCTTCCAGAAGGATTTGCATATAGCGCAAGGAGGGACCTTCTGCAGATGCAGGTTTGCTAGCAGGGTGTGTGCCTGGGGAGCTGCGTCTTTGTGGGACTGACTGATTGGAAGAACAAATTAATAGACTGGAAAAAAAAAATCACTTTCAAAACTTCAAAATGCAAGTGCCTGGATGCAATATTTTCATTTTCCTGCCCTGTCTTTCAGTAGGTTGGGCTTTTCCAAATGAAGCACCTCTCTTTCCAGCTCAGATACTGGGAGTCAGCAATCAGCCAATACTTCCTACGTGGGGGAGCTGTGAGAAAGAGAGTGATTCCTGTGGTTTGGACACTGGAACAGGATGCAGTCCCTCAATCATTATTTGCCTCTGTTGCTCATTTATTAAACAAGCAAAACAATCCCAAGTTGTCTGCAACGTCTTCAGAGTAAGAATTGCCCCTAATGTTTGTCAGCACAATGCCTAGCACACTAGACAGTGTGCCTTGCCTGCTATGTAACTCTCTTCTTCAGACAAAAATAATAACCTTTAAGAGGAGGGCTCTTTCACTGTACTTTTCACAGAGTACTGAGTTGTACTCTGTTGATGCTGAGTCAAAAACATGCACTTTTCTTCCATATTCATTACTGTGCTATTTGGAAGGCTCAAGGACGTGAAGCGAACTTTAAGCTGAGAAGATGTTAACAGAATGTATACATGGAAATCAGTGTTTCTGTCTCCATCTGTTTCTTTGGTCTCAAAAAACACAAGTGCCTCTGTAGCACAGTCAGTACAGTAACAACTTCTGGGCCCAGTGGGCAGGCATTTTTCACATCCTTTTTTCAGCGAGACTGCCAATACTAAAACCTTGTCACTGCCATTTGTAATGCACTTTTATTTTATCACATCAAGATAAAACTGTTTCAGCCCACTGCCCAGCACTTGCCACCATGACTACTGATCTGCAGCAAAGCTCTCAAGCATACAGAAAACTGGGGAGAGAGCCTGCAAACTGAAACAAAAGCAGAGCAGATTAAATTAGAGTTCTAACAAAACTTACCGAGCTAGACACTATGACACCAGTCCTTTTGTCTTTCACACCCTTATTTGATAATCAGGACAGATAATACAGCTACAGTCTGGATGAAGAAGGAGGGAGGGAAGATAAAGAAAGTGGTTGTATAGCTATTAGGGTATCACTGCATCATGTCAATCACCTAGTAACCTCAAACCTCCCTCCACCTATAAATCAGTGCCGGTTATGAAGAAAAGTCCGTATCTGAAAACTTACTACTGTCCGGCTTTTCTACAAGATGTTCTTTGGAGGCCTGGAAGCAATCCTCCTAAACTGAGCGACTCCCTCCTTACCCCTCTGTCCGAGGCGGCTTCCATTGCTGAGGAGGTCCTTCAGATACCTGAGTACGCAGTCTCACCATGATGCTGAGATGTCGTCCATTTGGGCTATCTGCCAGCCAGCACCCCTACCATGCAGAAGGCCTGATAAGAGTAGGAAATTGAGTTTGTTTTAGAGCAGGCTCGGTTTTTTTGCCAGACTTGTCATCATCACAATTTAGGTCAGCCTCAAACTTGCTCTATGCTGTCATGAAAAACATCTGAGATTGAAGCTGTGGTGCCAAGTTAACAGTGATATCATTGCTATTCACCTCTGTTCTGTTGAGGTAGCACTCACAGGGTGAACAGAGGAGCCAGAGTGGACACGCAGTTTATTATCAGACAAGGCAGATGAAGAACAGTTTATAACTTATCAAGTGGCTTCTGCACAATCCTTTGATCTGTGTTACCCACTCTATTGTTAACACCTGTGCAATGCTCAATAAAACTCTCCCACAAGCCCTTTTTGGTATCTCCAACGTGCAGTCTGTTATATTTCCTGTCGATGATGCAGTACATAACTCATTTAGAGGGGCATGTGAAGTGTTCATGAATGACAAATTAAGATTTAGTTCAAACATCCCTGATGGGGTCTTGGTGCATTTACCAGGTTTATAGATCTGTTTCCTGGGAATGTACCTTATAAAGTTGCATTTGTGGGTTGTTTATTCAATGAACAAAGTGATCCATTATGTTTTTGTCACTGTTTTAGACATGAATGGAGGGTAGGGAAATAATTGCAGTAAATAGCTCTTCTTTCCGATTTTCACAAGTGTGAAAGTTGAAGTACAGCAAATGGAATAATCTGTTCAGGATTGCAAGCTGAAGCAAAAAACCATACTCAAGTACATTTAATTCTCTCCTACTTCTTCCATATTGGGAATTTGGAGAAAAACAATTCTAAAAATCTTTGGTTGATAAAATGTAAAAGGGACACAAAAATTTAAATTTAGAAAATTTACGTTTAGTTTTAATTATTCCAGGGGTTGTGAATGGCAATGGGGAGGAGACATTAAAAGCATGCTTCTCCCCCCACCCCTGTTCTTTCTCCCAGAAAGTCTTTCTGTTGCTGTCCAGTGTGGAAAGTGGTATGACAGGTTTAGTGTTTTCAGCCCAGAGGGCAAAAAGAACGGCTGTCAGTCTCATAAAAGCATCCTGTTCTTGATAAATTTCCATTACTGTTTTGAAGATCAAGTAGGTTTTGGTAATGGGCCTCTGGCTTCTGCAAGCATCAAAATCTTCTGATTTTCCTCTATTACTGGCAAGATTTTTGCCTGTGATACGAAACACCAAACTCACTGAACAGTAAGGTGGGAAACAAAATTATTTGGTTTACAATGTCACCATGAGTGGGGGTTTTTTACCAGAATTTCAATGTTATGCACCTCTGCTAGAGGCCACAGACCAAAGCTCTTATGTTTTCAGTCACAAACTAGCTATCAAGTAATTCTTTAAACTAGGACAAAGAAAAGATTCATTCAAAGTTCTTAATCCTTTGCCCCAGAGAGGCCAAATGGACACAAACAGGATGAAAAATTAATATGGCTTTAATTCTGTGTGGACAAGTAAGACACAAAAAGATGAGCCTTTACAGAAGTCCAGAAGAAGCTAAGGACACATCAGAGCTGAAAGTGTTCGTTCACCATTGCCATGTACCACATTTCTATAGGAAATTTCCCTGTGTGGATCAATTATCCATGGATGGCCTCAAGGACCTGAAAACCCTTTACAAAGTCATTTCCTTGGGAAGAATAGATAAAGCCAAAACTTGCAAGCCTCTTCCTGCCCTGCTGAAGAGTAAGCACTTACTCCGGGCACTGTGGGGTAGGCTGCAGTAGCACTGGGATCGCTCTGAAGGCTGTGTATTTCACATACTCCCTTCACTTCAGGCTTGGCAAAACCCAATCATTTTCATTACTTCCCTTCCCAGTACAGACACAAAATATTCACTGATGTAGATAAAGACTTGTGTCAGGAGGCAATGTGTTCATTCCCTCTGCCACAGGGAGTTGTTCCGCAAAGTTGTTAGTCTCTGGTAGCTTAGCTGATTCCTTTCCCTGGGTGTTGCAGGAGCATCCAGAAAAGCTTACAAGATACTTAGGGTAAAACCCTTTCCATTTGGAGGATAATCATGTCTGGCTCAGGCAAATTCAGTGGATTTAATGTGGTAAAAAAGAAACTTCCTTTTTCTGAGCTCTCACTCTCTCTCAAAACAGATTGATCAATAGAGCAACACAGTAAGAGCGAAGACCTGTTTTCAAAGAGGAAAGTATCTTGTGAATAAGCCACTGGCCTGAAACTCAAGAAAATGTCTTTGCTTATCACATGTTTGCTGACAGAGAATCCTTGCAAAATGCTGGATTTCCAAGAACAGATTGCTGAACTCCTACTTTCATCTCGGGAAAACTGCAGCCAATAAATCATAAAACCAGAATTACAGAGACTTTGTTTTGGGGTAAAATCAAAACTAGAATTAAACATTCCACTTTCAGGAGATAAACCTCTAATCCTGGGTTATTGGACCAGTGAGCTGTAGCCAATAAATAAATTTCACTACTAAAAATGAAGGGCAAATGATTTGGCCCCACTGAGCTGTCAGATTTTCTCCCTTTTGTGCACTGTTTTTATAGGGCCCTGGATCTGGAGGGGGCTGTGGCCAGATTGTTCCCATATTCCGTCTATTCTCCTCAGAGCTCCTGACAGTTTAGAGCATAGTCAGGATGAATGCTGAAGAGCAAAACTTTACCCTGTAGCTATTGATGAAATTCAAGGGTCCAGGAGCACAACTCTCATTCCAGACAATACTGAAACGAAGCATGTTGAAGTACTGTGTGCTTCAAACCCTTTCTGCTTCTTGTTGTAAAGAAAGGTGAAGGACAATAACGTTAAGAAGACAAGGGACACACAAGCCTGTATTTACATAATTTACTATTTACATAATTTGGAATTTGAATTTGATCTGCGGTCAGGAAGGAATTATTTTTTGCCCTGTGTAAGATTGTTAGAGAATTGGGAGGAATTTTGCTTTCTCTGGTAGTAAGATATAGCTTCTTCCACAGGTACTTTCTTTTAATAAATGCACTCACAACTGGCTAGTGCACTGGTGATGTCCCTGTCCTCTCCTGCGCTCCCCCTGTGGCATATTCCAATTTTGTGGATGTTGCCTTTAAATACATGTAGAGGATATAGGGAAAGACTTTGCAGCTTGTGAAACATAAAATGGATGTTCTGTGACTACCCTCCAGACAAAATGTCTCCCATAGGTTCCTGTGACTATGGGGAAATTATGTCCAATATTCCTATACAGCCTTTAAAAAGAAATTTTGAAATTTAAATATTACTTTGTTTTCCATAATTGCAGCAAACAGCTGTGATCAACATTCAAGTAGACCAAAGAAAAAGATCTTCCAGTCTTAACATTTTTCCTAACAAGTTAAATATCCGTGACAAATTTCAGATATGTGCTACTCCAGTGCTCTGGATTAGAATTCATTCCATGCTGTGGATTTTAAACTTACACTGTCAAATTTAGGCATATTGTATTTTACAAGAGATTTGGTGCTTGTTTGCTTCATTCTTCTAGCTCAGACTCATTCATTTCTGGAGATAGCCTCTTCCATCAAAGAAGGAAAGGAGCGTGAACTTTTTATAGTAGGGGTCTCTTAGGCATTACTTTGAAGACAGATGCAGAAAGAAATTTAAAATGACATAGAAAAAAAAAAGCCTTTGATGGTTCTTCTTAATAAATAAAAATGGCCTGATCCCAAGTCTGCAAGAACTGAAGTTTTGAAAGGTCTGTATTTTGAGCTTTCTGTGTTCCAATCCCTCCCACAAACATGGAGCCTGGAGTGACGATCCACTGCAAAATACTCATTTCTGGGGAGATTAAAGATAGGTGCCTCTGACGAGAGCTGTATGAAACCCAAAAACCTTTCCTGCTGTGGAGAGATTGCTTAATATCCTATTAAATTATACTCCTGTCTCTGAGTACAACTATTAGAGGTGATTCGTAAAGATATTTGGAGACTATGGTTTACGTGTAAGGCAAACAGATTGCATTTGTAACATTTAACACACAATAACAATAATAAAACACACTGACGTGGGTTTTCTCTGTAAACAGTCTCTTCTGAAGATAGAGCCAGTGAAATGTTTTGAGAACTTTGACATTTATAGCTGTATTTATAATCTCTTTTGGATCATTTCCTCATGGAATCACATGTTTGTGTACTTTAAATTCTCTGGAGAAATAAAAACGTTTAAACAAAATAATGATGTGATAGGCATTTTATGAGGGCTTGTTCAACACACGCACATACACAAGCAAGGCTGGATTTGTTCTGAAGTAAGTGAGTAGGAGTTTGGGGAGTGGGTATCAAGGAGAGAGCCTCTTTACTGAAATTATTAAAAAGAGAGGAAAAAAGCAAGTATACCCAGGCCTGTACAGAAGATGGGACTCTTGGTGTCTGAGAAGGAACATGGCAGTTGTTACGCTTACTGTACCAATGTATGAAAGAGAGGTAAAGAGAGAGGAGATACACTTATGTTCATATGCATACATATACCTCGACATGTGTAAATGAATTCACACAGACACATATCACATAGGCACTTGTATTAGTGCGTAAATCACGGTAGATAATTTATTTGCCAGTCTTTCTACTAATGGCATATACGTGAGCAGACTGCTTTTTCCTAAATGTGATTCTCATTCCACAGAATTTGAGCAGGTTTTTACTGTATAGTGAGAGCACAGGTAGTTTAGTGTGAATATTTGACACTGGCTATGCAAATTCTGGTTGTGCCCCTTCACTGTTACTGATCACACAGATCACATGTTTTTTTTTCCTGTTTCTAGATCATCAGTGCCATCATAGTAAAAAATAATAAGGTTTGTTTCATAGGACTGAAAAAAATGGGAGATGTGTTTCCAAAGGGCAGGTACAGATGAACACGATTAGACTTGCATTAGATGTGTATGTTTTCTCCGGGCACCCCGACCTTACTTAAGACATCATTTGCCTACAGGGTAAGATTGTCACTGCTGTCTCTCAGCCCACATGAAAGAAATCAGTTGTTACAGTGGGAGATAGAGAAACTGCCTACCCAAACTCAGGAAGAAGAAGCCCCAGGAGGCCTGTGCCAGTATTGCTTTCAGCATGGCTATTTCTTCACAACCCAGACCTGTATCGCCTGCAGAGTCTGGTGGGGGGGTTGAACTCCACGTTCCAAGAGCAATCACATATCTCAGTTCTTTCAAAGCGCTAAAAAATTGTGTAAGCACAGAGAAGCAAGTCCATTTTTAAACTCAAGCAAACGCTTGCCTAGAATGTTTTACAATGCTCAGTTTAGCTTTCTCTTCTATTTTTTCATATTCAAACAGTATCACAAGTGTGTCAGGAGTGTTTCTAAAAAGAAAAGAAGATACAAAGAGCTTGTGAGCCCTGGAAAATTCTTTCTATGTCAGCTTCAAAATTCTCACCAAAGCTGTGTAAGAAGCTTGCTAGAACAGCACCAGATGCTCAAGTGTCTTCACTAGTTGGAAAATGATAGCAACTCAGGAGCTGCACACAGCTTCCATTGAAGTCAGTAGAAAGATCCCCACTGATACAAGGAGTCACTGGATGAAACCCCAACTTTGTTAAATAAGTTTCCTTGCCTACTAACTAGAGAAAAAAAGCAGGTATGGTTGAAAGTAGAAGCTGTTCCAGAAGGAGTAGTGAGTTTTTCAAGTCTACTAGGTGCTCTTGTAGTAAAGACCTTTTTTTCTGGGGATTTCACAATACTAGGAAAGACAGAACTATTTGCAACTCTTCCTTGTAAAATAAGGAACTCAACTGTACTTTCTCCCAAATGCTGATTTTGCTCTGGTTCCTAGCAGCAAATGTATACTTTGTTCTGTGGTACATAGTGAAACCTAGGAAAACCTCAGATAGCAGAGGAAAAGCACACAAATTATGGGACAAAACCTGCCATTATTTGGCATATTACTGCCTGAATATGTGTCTTAAAAGGTAAGACTTTCTTTAGCCCCAGCTTGTGGATGAAGAAAAATTGTCATTAAGAAGTAGTTCAAGGGATGGAATGATTTAAGCGGAGATCTCTGGGGAAGGAAAGAGAAAGCAGAGGGGAGAAGTCTAGCATATAAAGCTCATATAAATAAAGCACTGACCTTTACTTCTGACACTCTGTTTCAAGTCCAGCTTTCTCTCTTAAGTGGAACAAGACAAAGGTTGGTGGGGAGGTTTATTCCCCTGGGACCTGTGTTAGGCCCATCAGACATCCCAAGGGAAACAATCTGAAAGGTCACAACATAGCTGCTGGCTATCTTTTAGCTGTGGAAGGGCCCCCAAACTTCACTTGTTTATAGAGTCCTCCTGATGATTGAAAACTATCATTTGTTGTTGTTTTGACCTCTTAACACGTTCTGAACTTGGTTCCAAAGCATTCAAAGACTAGGGAATTCCATACTGAGCCAGAATGGACAAGAAGATAGCTTTTGGCAATTGCTCGTCAGCTATATCCTGCTAAGTACTTTTTGCAGTCTGTAAGCTGAAACTATATTCCTCCCCTAAACTGCTCTGCTACCCCACTACAGGTATTTAGTTACTGAAGTTCCCAGTTACTCTTTAGAAAATAGACCCAGTCCAACCAAGTTTTCTAACAGATTAGAAAATCCTGCTGCAGTTCTCAGATAAATGTAGGTAGTGGTGGAAATTATGTCTAGGTAAGAAAAATAATTCATGTGACTCATGGAGACAGTGAGATATTTAATATTTTTAGATGGCACATCACACACTTTAAAGAAGGCTTCATACACGACTATCCACTAAAAAAGTATTTTCTGAAGCCTTACTCTTTCCCTTTCCTTCTCACTATGCACCACATTTCTTTTTTCCCTTGCTGATTTTCTCTCTTATCATTCTTTCTTCCATTGTGTTCCTGTTCCTATATCCTTCTTTTCCTTCTCCTTATCTGTTCATCCACAACCAAGGATCTGTCACAATGAATTACATATTTTTGGCAGAGAACACGCAGTTAGCTAAAAGAAGATGTGTTCCTTTGGTTTTCTCCTGGCCAGATCTATGTGTGCTGAGTGACATGGAGATCAAAGGCCAAAAATACTTTCTATAAGCCACAAAACTGTATGCAGGTTTTATTAGAGATGTAAAATGTCTCAGGGTTGCAAACTCGATTCTCCAACCCCATCACTGACCAGAAGAAAATATCCCAACCTTTTTTAACTAGAATATATCTACTCAAGTGTATCATAAATGACTGAACTAAGTGAATCAATAAGCAAGGAGGGGTTTCATTTATGGATAGAAAGAACTAATCGGTAGTAATATGATTGTTCTCTGTAGAAAATGGGTAAGGTATAGAGTGCTGCCATTGAGACATAGGCAGCATTAGTCACTGTCAATATTCTCAGAGAGTTCTACTCATTGTGATGAAGCTTTATAAATCTTTGTCATGTCTTCAGTACAATAGACGCACAAATCTACTTACATTTCAGGTAACATATTAACATAAATAGCCAAGTACCAAATAGGATATCTGACAATTTCCTTTAAAAAATGGGGGTTAGATTATTAGGTGATATTGTCCTGTATTATCTTTCATTTTTTTCTTCGTTGATGCATACAGGGAAGACAAACAGATTTAAGAGATACTCATGGATGGCATTAAAAGTAGATTGAATAGTCAAAAAAATATACATCTTTTAAATACGGAGTTCATGTGTCTCATATATTAGAGGCGTTTCTCACCTGAATTCTTGCTCAATGTTATTCAGATGACATGCTGCTTCTTAAAGATATTTATTGTATCCCAGCTGATCATACTCTTATGAGTCTATTCTGGGGCTGATCCTCCTCAGTTGTCAACTGACACACACCTATTGATGTTAAATAAATTCAAGCTAACTGATGTTTTGGTCCCTTCTCATCCAAGGCTCGGGTGCTGTTGCCTCTTTCTCTTTCTGCACGGATCATGGCAATGTCTACAAACTGAAGCCCAAGAAGTATAGGAAAATAACTCCTTGTGCCTGGTCTAAACTATTTTTGAGCCATGTTGCAGAATGTTCAGATTTGGTCCCAATTAGTAACAGTCACAAGTGCTGTAAAAATCCACCTACAGTATCAGTTCAGGATTGAGACTGGCCTTTGTTGTACATTGGCATGTTGATTCTCTAATATTATCTCTTTCTCTCTCCTCCCTCCAATTCTGTCTTTTCAGGCAATGCTACCCACATCTTAAACATCATGAAATGTCATCAATGGAGTACTTCTCACTATGAAAAGAAGATGAGCTAGCGAGTCAATATATTCTTTTCAGACTATAGTGAGTGTCTGGCCCCATCTGTCAAGGACACACAGTGTATATCTCTGAGTCTATTTTAGCTTTAAAATATGATTTTAACAAACATTCCCAGAGGCAAAAAGATTTGACCCATTGCCCCAACAGGCCTGGGATAAAGGCATACACTGGTGCAGAATCATGGGCTAAGAAAAGTAAATCTAGGTAGACATTATGATTGCTTTCTGGAAAAGAAAAAAAGCACACCAAAAAAGACGAACATTTTCTTCATTATGACCTTTTAATTTATGAGGCCAATGTACCCGGAAGCAACTATTTGATTCAGGACTTAAATAAGATGCAGTGATAAATACCCAGAGTAACTGTGTGCAGTGATCACATGTAACTGTGTGCATGCAGAAGAGAGGCAGAGAGATAAAAAGTGTGTTTGTACAATTATATTTATGCCCAAAAGTAATTACTGTGTGGCCTGCACTCTGGGCTGGAGGACAAAAATAATCATGTATTTTTCCATAAAAATAATAAGGTAATTACTATGTAAACACTATGTCGCTACATGGTAATTATTGCAGGCCCAGTTTTGCTCCCCTTATTCATATTGACTACTGCTACCAGGTGAACTGGCCCCCACCTCCTTGATACCACAGTGACTATTCGGAAGCCGTGTACAAGTAAAGGTGACAGCCTTGTGTAATTAAATGGTCAATGAGCAATTACTATGTAAGTACAGCATAATGGAACTGTGCAGAAGAATCTCTAAGCAGAGGAACAAATACATTTAAATATTGTGTTATTAGACACAACCTGTCCTGCTTACGTTGTCAGTAAAAAGACTTCCTTGCACATGTTTTTTTTGTTCCATTTCTGTGCCCCTTTTAAACAACTCTTGGGTTAAAGAGCAGAATCATAACAAAACCACAGAAGCCAAAGATGCGTGAGAAGAGGTATGTTCCTCTCCTCACCACTCTGTTGACCAGGTATGAGTATGCTGGTAGAGCCATCTCTGAGCAGCAGCCAGCCCTGTGGCAGAAGCAGGAAGGATGCCATCCAACAGAAGTGGGTGGCATTCAAAATCTTGGGTTCCAGTCTGATTTCTGTGAGAGACTCCATCTGAAAACTGTTCCTACTGCTCTGTGCCTCAGTTCCTCAGCCATGAGATCAGAATAGGTTTATTTTCTTTCTGTCAGGGATGCTATGAGAGTGAAATCCATTGCTTAAATGTCAAGCACTGAGGAGCTGCAGGGACAAGGATCCCATCCATAGGAAGATTCTTCCTTCACCTCAGTCAGCCTCAAATGTATTCTTTTGAGCTTTTCAACATTTGTGATAAATACAGTGCCTCTGTTCTTACCTGGTTGCATTTGAGGATCTCAAAGCACTGTGAGAACTTCAATGATCTTGGTGATACTGTTCTTGCTCTTATTAAAATCAATAGCAACACACCCTTTGATGTTAGTAGTAACACAGTCATGCCACAGGCTTTATAATATGCCAAGGAGCATATATCTCATGCTTTTTCTAGTCAAAAAATCACATGGTTTTCCTCAGGAGAGACAGAAGGGAACCCCAAGTCCCAGCTCTAAGATCAGGTTCCAGTTGGTCTAAGAAGGCAAAACTTTGCTAAGAAGCTTCTTGGAGATTGATGGTGTTGCTACCAAAGCAAGAGGAATTGTACCCACTGATATCAGAGGTATGCCTGAGCCACCACCCCCTACTCCCTGCACTAGACTATGCAACAACGGCTGGTTGTCAGAGCAGACAAGATGAAGATGAACAATCAAGAGGCCAAAAACTTCTTAGAATAGAACAGAGACATTATAGTGTCTAATTACCAAACTGTCCTAGAAGGTGTTTGGGTTTTCTGAAGCATTCTATCACAGGACCATCGTCAGGCTCATTATAAATGAAACCCACCAGCATCTAATTGGTATTCCGGTATCTTTGAGCTGTGACCTAGAAAGAAAAAGCAGAGCAGAAGAAAGTAGTACAAAAAAAAATCTTGTCATGGTCCTAGAGTGGTAGGGCAAATGCCTGTTCCTATACTGTACATGCATAAACAGCTCTTTCCCAGCTGCGATTTAATGTTGCTATACCTTCGATTGCAATTACATTGAATCACATTGCAACAAATCTTTGTAATGCCAATCCCATCTTTCCACCTCATTGACAGCTCTGGAGATGCATCTGAAATTCATAGTAGCCTCATAGCCTATGGCAAGAGGAATCCATGCTGCTAAAATTTTATTTTAGAATTCAAGCTGGTTTCTCTCAGTCTAGGATGCTCTGGTTTTAATCTTTTGCTGCCTAGCACAGTGTATCAAAATAACCAGCCAATATTGTTAAACTGTCAGGGGTCTTCACTGCTGCTGAATTTTACCAGTATAAATAAATACTGTAACTTAAGGAAAAAAGAATCCTTCTGGACAGAATTTTTAACATTAATAGAATTAAGAGGAGAGGGAAAATGTGTATAAACTTTGACTTGACAACAGCCTTCTCCTTTCCTTTTTTTCTTTTTTTGGTACAGAAAGAAAAGGCTTGAGTGGAATATTCAGGCTGATTTACTGCTCAGGCTGATAGGGACTCCAGGCTGGATCCCAAAATTTGAACAACGTTCAAAGGGAGGGATATTTAAAAATCCCAGAAAAAGAGATATTTCCAAATTAATGGCATTGCCCAAATGCCTTGGCTCCTTGCACCCCACCAGGAAGGTTTATTATTTTCTGGTAAAATGTTGCTTGAATGGGGAGTGGTAGTCAGTGATGCGTCAGTGCTGCTCTTTGAAGACATTAAAAAGCTGAATGCACAACAAAGAACAGATGTTCCAGCATGCTTTATTTATGCACCCATCAGCAATCTTCCAATGACCACAAAACACAAGCTTTTTTTTTCTTTTTACTCCTCACAATATTATTTTCTGATCAACTCTCTTGCTATTTTTCCTCCAGCTGAAGTCTTCCGTGAATTGGGGTGTGTGTCTGTGCATGCACGCATTTGTGTGCGAGTGTGTGCCTGTGTGTGCGCGTGTGCCTGTGTATGAGCGTGTGTGTGTGCTTGAAAGTCTGCTTCCATCAAAAGCAGGCTTCTATTGAACTGTCGAACAGGTGTGGATTCTGCAATTAGATCACATTTCAGAGAGAGAGAGACACTGAGGGTAATAATGGCGGTGAATTCTTCATAGTCAGATGCAGCACCATAGCGACCAGTAACAATGAAGAATAATAGGTATTAGTATTAGGGTGATTATTTTTAGTTTATAGAATCATTTGATTGAATACTGCCATAAGGCACCGTTAACGTGTGCACAGCGCTTGCCAGCTGTAGAGCAAACTTGTTTTACTGGCACTTATCTGAAATTCTCATCTCTCCCCCACCCTCTCTGCTCACAATTGGAATGAAAGTAGCGATTAGGAAGTGAGATGTAATGCAGATTAAATGTTATGATGGACTAAGATCCTGATAGGTTATTAAAACTCACTTGCATTTGGTGTTTTAAAGGCATAGTGTTTGCATATTTTTCCACTGGTCTACATCTTTTGAAGATAAAACAAAGGGAACATTTTAAAAATCCATTCATAACCAGGAGGCTTTTTAATAGTGAGCTTCCAAATTTATGACCTTCCTGTGTATGTTTTACATCTGCGTGTTGTAAATATACGTTAAGTATGGAGCAACTGTGTTACCAGTAACCGTGGATCTGATTTAAACAGAGCTAAGGCCTCCGCACCGCAGTGGGCCAGATCCTCAGCTGATGTAAACTGGCATCTCTCCACCGAACTCAGAGGTGCTACATAAAGTTGTACCAACAGAGGATCTGCAGCGAGGGGAGAATGACAGCCTTAATTTGGAATTTCCCTGCATCTGTTGGTATAAATCAGAGGCCTAACATTATTGTCACATAATATTCTGGTGTAGCAGAGGTGCTGTGAATTTTTAAACATAGAGAGAACTGTTGATCTATTGTTCCTCTCCCACCCTCCTCCCTCCCTGCTTTCAGCTGGCATTGTAAGAAAGCAAGAGTATCGCAGCATTGGACAACATGGAAAATTCCAATCTTTATTCTTAATGGATCTTGATATAGAAGCTCTGTTTTCTCCTTAGGCACAGAACTTGGTTCTTTAGAGACCCTCATAAGAAAAATAATTCTTCCTCTGATGTCACCTGGTATCATAAATAAGCCATTATTCCTTCTGCAATAATAATCGCTATTAACAACAGTAATAGAAGTAGCAGTATTTGATAGCAGCAGTATTTGATAGTGTCCAAAAAGCATGCTAATGGCTTCATCACAAAGGTGAATGTTGTAATCTATTTCTTGTAGACTAAGTAAATAAAGAGTAAGTCTCACTCAAAGACTTAGCATGCACTATGTAAATATTGCATTCCAATTTCGATTCCCTTTGTGTTGTTAATTATAATTATTTTTCAAAAACCATTAAAAAATATTTTTCAAAATGCCTTCCATGTTAGATCATGGTTGTTTTATTTGCATTTGATCCAATGAAACACGAACGGCATTATTACTTTTTTCCTTGACGTTATGACAGTGTCTATGCAGATGTTGCAATACCAACTTTTCCATATGATTCTGAATTGCAATCATACTGTGCATTGACATACTGTTCCATTTATTCATCTGATTGAATACCGCCACAAGGCACAGCTAACGTATGTTAACAGTGCACAGTATGCATAGCCTTGTGTTCTTACTTCACAAAAATGCTGGCAAATGCAACAGTGGGTGCAAACTAAAAATCACGTGCTGAATTTTGGCAAAGGTTGGCGTAAAAACACCTCCAAAAGTAACATCCTATGATGTAAATCTCAGTATGCTTTATACAAGCCACAAAAACAGCAACGGGAATCTGTAGCGTATGTATGCACACATAGTGTGCACTGACACTGTAATACAACCACTATTGAAAATAGTATTTCACATGTGTCTTAGCTTCTTTCTGTATACAAACCATTCAGGTTTTTTCTGCTATTATTTTCTTAGTTTTTTGTTTCAGTGTTGGGGTTGGCGGTTTGAAAGGCGCAGTGCTAAATCCACTACGTTTTTTTCTTTACACTCCTCAAAAATATGCCATAGTAATTTAATATGCTTTAAAATTTCAATACTGATGAGGAGTTGCATGCCATTTTTTAGCCCACTGAACAAAAGGCTTACTGAGTCACACATAGCCTATTCAAATAGCAAACGCAGATGCCTGCTAATTTATCTTCTCACATAAAGTCCGTTTACCAATCCATACAAGAATTGCCCCCATGTCTTTGTAGTACTGCAACCAGAACGGATGCTGTCACTCAGGGGGGACATGTGACCATTAGTGCCACCTCCTTGGGGAGCTCTTTAGCATACTGTCCTCCACTGCTGTAATTAAAACTAACAAGAGCAATCTACAAAGGAAAATAAGAAAATGCAAGGAGAGAAACCTGCGCATTACAGCTTGCAGCACACCAGAGAAAGGAAGTTGAGGAAACATTCCTATACATTCCTGATACACAGAGGAAAGCCAGATTTCTACGGAGGTTATCAGGGAGGAAAATAAATACATAGACAAGACAGACCACTCATTAGATGAGAAGGTTATTCCTAAACCATTAGTTTAAGAACACGCTGGTTAGAGAAAAATACTTATTTCTTAAAGGAAAAGGAGAGGAATGCTAGATATGCCCTGTTGCACTGATAGGAATAAATGGAATCAAAATATTTCTCTACTTCTGTCAAAAAATGATCCTAAAGAAGAAATTAGATATTATAATTAGGGTGGGGCATTTTCCCCCTGAGAATAGTTTAGCCACCAAATACACAGTTTGAGGTTGACCACAACTACCCACATATTTAGTTTAAATTCAGTGAATAGTTTCAGCCATAAAAAGACTCAAAAATAGATGATGAAGTTAAAGCTCTTAAGACACACTGTTTTAAAAAGCAATATTGTGACATTCTGTTTTGGAACATTTTGTTTTGAAATGTAGCGAATGAGATTTTTAATGGATAAAAAAATACACAAAATAAAGAGAAATTTTACCTTGGATTAAAATGAAGCACTTTTTATTTTCCAATTCATACTGAAAGAAAGGGGGGGGGGGGGGAAATTCTTCTGGTCAACTGGAAATATATTTTTACTCCTGGTTTTGCAACTCAGCCACTGAATCAAAACTGGATTATTTACTTTTTATGTGACTTAAAGGTACATGCTTGATACAGCACATAGCCTTTCAGAAATGCCCAACTCTTGGATCTCTTTGAACAAGTGATAAAGGCTTCACCTGAGAAAACAAAGGATGGGTGCAAGAGCTGACAAACATGAGAAGACAAGCTGCTCCTTGTGCTTGCTCAGTTTAAGCCCCAGTTCCACTGCTATGGTGATGAAGTTCTGCAGCATCTAAACCAAGGCCAGAAAGCAGCAATGAAACAACAAGCTTCTGAAAGCTGCAGTTCTGCTCAGCTAAAGCTTCAGTTTCCACCTTTTTCTGCCAAACTCCCTTTGGGATTTGACAGGAGCCCAGTGGTTATGGGATTAGGAGGGAGTACCCTTGTGAAATGGTGTTTTATATAGCACAGGTGATATTTCTCCTCTAGGGACAGGACACCTAACCCACGTATCTTCTTGTAGACCTAGTTCTTATAGTGGTTTTTCACCACAGTCCTATATATAAACGCAGATGGGTAAGTTTGTAAAGAGCTCACATGGAGAAAATGGGGGCGCTTGAAGGATGGCTGACTCATGACAGGCACTTAAGACCTTGTCTGATTTAAAGAAACTTGTCATAAGCTAGTTCCCTGAGAACTGCTGGGCTGTTATCACTGTCATAGTGGTCAGGAGAGTGCTGGGTTTTCAGCACTTTCCAGATCCTAAGCCTGTATGGTTGGGCAGTGAGACATATTTATAACGCAGGGTACAGGGAAGGCAGCTGAACACCAGCATCCCTTCAGTATCAATGCCTTGTACCAATGTCTGAAGCTTAATAACAACATGAAAATGCAATGTATTGGTGATGGGGAGAGGAGGAAGAGAGGCAAGGGAGGTGGCTAATGAAAGATTAGCAGATCTTATGAGAGGGAGTGCAATGCATGTTGTTTTCCGCATTGCAACTGTCAACACCAGTTTAGGGGAGCTGGACAGGAATATGGAACCAGACCTCGCTGCAGATGATCCCTGAGGGATATGGGGAGAAATGAGAAAGCGCACCATGACCAAACGTCAGGATGTCTGTGGCCACAATGGAGCTAGAGTTTCACTAGAATTTCACCTCTTCAGCTTTCTCTTCAGTATTTAAAAATAATCCCTGCAAAGAAATAAGCAGAAAGGGTGTCACCATTCTAGAAGTAAATGTATTTGTTTACTGTCCCACTTTTTTTTTAAATGGAAATGTATGAAAGTAGAAAACAGAGGCTGCCATGATGTTTTTTCTTGATGGAAAATAGCATTGTTTGATAAGCCTCATTGCTTTGCTGGTGCCTAGACAATTAATTCCTTCTAACTCACAGATGAATTGACCTTTGGCTGAACCAGTCTGCTGTCATTTTGGGACTCCATTTTTCATTTATTTCAGGCCAGATTCTACCACCTTTACTTCTGCTACAGAGTGCATATATCTCATGGTGTCCCATCAAAAATACACTACTTAATGCGAATAATTGGACTTCCTAGTCGTTATTTTGAGGAAGCACTGCTTTAGTTGCTAAGCAGTTACTTTCTCGTTCTAAAACAGATCTGGGTACTGGTGTCTATAGACATATTTGCACTTTATCTACTACCTCCCAAAATAACTTGATGCCTCTAAGAACACTGCAAAAATGTGTTCTATGCCCCAAAGGACTTGTATTTTGAATTGAATATTGAATACCAGAGGCAAATCGGAAGGAATAGGCTGAGAAAGGACTGGGTCACAGCAGTGTAGCCACATGGCTACTTTTTTGCTGCATGCAACATTATTCTGCTCCTAGTCAGGCAAAACATGTGCCTGCAGGAGGCACCGAAGGGAACAGAAACATGGGAGAGTAAGACTGGAAGTAAGAAAATGTGGTGAAAACAATGTCTAGAGAAAATGATGATGACATCCACCACTGTGAGAAGAATATGCTGTGAAGTCAGATAAAAGAATTTGCCTGTCTGAAGTCAGAGGTGTTGGGTAAACATACTTAAGATGGAACGTAAGATAGAGCAGCAGTAAAATACCTGATAAACAGACAATACAAGCCACTCGGCACTTTAAAAACCTCTTCTAGTTACATTTATTTCACACTAATAATAAAATATGTAGAAATGATCTATATTACTTAGGCTTGTGATGTATCATTTGTGAAAACATGTAATACCCAAAAAGCTCTGCCATCACCATGTCATTTGAGAAGTAGCTTTTAGCATTGCCACACATTGTTTTCACAGCTCACATTATTAATGTGATCACCCTCTAACAGCTGTCTCATGAATCACCACAACCTGACTCCCTGGCAATAAAAGCGGTAATCCCGACCTGTCACCGTTTCACCATCACCACCACAAACTTGGATATCATATGCCTGGCTGTTGTTCTGAGCAGTCTGGCATGGTGTGCGTGCACATCATGTCTGTGATGACAGAGAAAGTTTGAATCAATAAATCCATTATGAGGAGACAACAAGAAGGGGATTGCCATGAATGTATGTGTATTGACATTTAATGTTCCCCCATCACACTTATTTCCTGTACCTGACCACAAAAGTCAAGTACCTACAAATACAGTAGAAAAAGGAGGCCTGTGGGCTCTGTGTAATAGATCCGGCCCAACACAAAAGCACATGCTCTTTTTACTAGCAAGAGCTAAACCTAACACTTAGCAAGGATGCAGAAATTTAGCTCTGGTTGCTATTTCCAGAATACCATTGATGGACTCTACAGAAATCTGGATTTCACAAATCTTTTTTGCAGGGAAATGATGAGATACTGAGATTGCAGTGGAAAAAAAGCAGAAATGGAGAAACACAACAGTTTCTTAGAGTCACTGGAGAGGCCCCAAGGCAATAACACTTTTTTTTAGTCTGGATCAAGAAAACATGTAGAATTTCTTCTCCCACTGAGAGACAGTATGAGTTCTGGAAAGCCAAAAAAAAATAAAAACCAGTCCAAGAATACTCACAAATTTTGAAGATGCTTGGGATGAAAATTTTGCTATCTATCTGGAGGATGGACCATCCATCCTTTATGTCAGCTGATGCTGGTTTATTCCATCCCCAGGCTCAGTCCTCTGTCACTTACAGGATGAAATAGTAGGTCATCCGTATCAAGTTCCAAATTTTATTTATTCAGGAGCAGTTAGGTTTTATGATTTAAGGCTCTTAATGGGTGCTGGAAATTTTTGCAGAAGAAAAATGATTGATGAGCAGTAAGGAAATGTATTGCTTTATAGGCAATTCAGGTTTTTTGTGGAAAAGGTTCCGAATTATTAATATAATCCCCTACATGTAAAAATGGGGTTCGAAGTCAAGATATATGATAACCAGAGGTGTACAAACCTGCATAGACTGACAGCTTTGTTCACTAAAAAAAAAAAAAAACCAAAAAACAAAATGTTTTTACTGCATGAGCAGCACCCCAAAAGTACCCAGTTCCAAAGAGCCATTTTTGGAAAATATCCCATGGTGTTTGTTCAACTCTGTTGTAAAAAGAAAGGAAACAAGATGAGAGCAATGAAAGGAAAATGAGAAGACGGTGGGCTTTCCCTGTCTGATAATACACACTCTCTTTTCCTTCCCTCCTCCCCCCCCAGCCAGCAAAAGCAACTGGCAGGTGCAGTATTACTCTGCAGATGGACCAGGAGTGGCACACATACAGTTATATATGCCTGGCACACTCGTATTTCCATCTTTATATCACATGCCAGCTAACCAGGCAGTAGCCAGATTTGAGAGGACATCCCCAACAGTTGTTGTGCATGGAGAGGAACCAGTCTACTGGCAGTACACTATTAACCCTTCTCCAAAAATAGACTGTACACTTAAGCCAGGGCAATAATTCTTATTTTCCCCCATCCTTTCACTGTCACTCTTTGTTTCTCTTCCTTTCCTTGTCATAAGAAAAGTGGAGATTGTTTTGGATGGGACAAGTGGGCACAGGTGATTCTGCAGCACTGACTTGCTCCAAACTTTGCACCAATTTCTTACTGTTCTTCCAGGTCTCCCAATCCTAAACCAGATCCTTTTAGGTTGGGTGTGGGAGAGAATAAAACAGGTGGAAGGGGAGGAAAGGTGAGTGAGACTGCTGCTACCGTTCAAAATGATCATTGTATTTTATATGAATACTACTGAGCCACAAAAATGAATCTATGCTTTCATGGGAAAGAACCAAATTTGCTCATAAACTAACTCACAGATCACATTTATAGGAGGTTTTTTGGCATCTAAAAATGCAACTAATTATTTGGTAGGATTTACAAAACTATCTAAATGTAGATTGAGACTTAAGAGTCAAAGTTTGTGTGAATCAGACAGATTTACAAAATCACCTGTCTCTAGGAACCTAAGTATTTTGTTAAATCTGGTCTAGCATCATTGCAAAAGTGCTTATTTTGCTTAAAATCTTCTCCAACACTTCATAATTTCTGTCATTTCAGTGGGGAAAGTGCTGCTGTGTGCATCTGTGAAAATAGCATCAAAATGGCGGGCTAGGTTCTTCTAATAAAGGCACTGGAAAACCAATGTCACCAACTCCCTACTAAGTTCTCCCTCCAGTGGAAGCCCTGAGTGGTAGAGAATTAGTGGACCAGCTCCCAGAGCCCCTCCATTCCCTGCTGAAAGGTGTAACCAAGAAGAATGTAGGCGGATTCAGCAGGTATGCTCACAGGCATCTCAAAGCAAACTCAAGTGGCCTTTATGTGACACACACTCTTTGGAAAGATGAGCTCCCTAGAAGGAGAATATTTTAGAAAATATCCCATCAATGAAGGCTTCAGCCAGTCTCAAAGCAGGAGAGATTCTGCTCAAAAACATAACAACCAGAATAAAAAAAAAAAAAAAAAGACACAAAAAGTTTGAACATAGCAATAAAAAAAGAAGAAAACAACAACAAAATTGGGTTCCTTTAAATCCTGACATTTATCACACCATGGGATTTACTTTTACTGCAGTATTTAAAGGATTTCCTACTCTTAGACTTGGGAATACTGCAAATAGCACAGTAAATTTAACTACTATGAGCAGTAAATGTCAAGATTTTAATGGTGCCTACTGTATGCCAGTTGGTTATACAGTCACCCATATGTGTTAACATATAAGACCTGATTCTCCTCTCAGTTATGTCTGTGTAAACCAGGAGTAAGTGCACTTAATTCAACTGAGTTACCATCACATGAAACCTATGTGAAATCAGAACCCAGGTCTGTATCCAAAATCTAGTTTGGAAGAAAAGCATTGGTCTAAATCCTCAGTGCTTCCATCAGTTCTTTCCAGAAAAAAAATCCTTGTTGAAATCAAAGGACTGGGATAGGACAACAGGATCCAATATCCAGTTCCCATTGCAGGGGTGCTAATCATGTGGGCAGAGATTGGCCATCACTTGTTTTGCATTTATCTGTCTTGTAGATCAGAAATCTATGAGGGCAGAGCTGGTGCTCCTTCTGTCAGAATAAGATTCCACCTCAATACACCATCAATTAGGGTACCACACAAAAATAAATTAACTTCTACTGTATCCAGAGGACTACTTTCTCCTTCTTTAAGCTTGAGCCATATAATACCGCAAACAGCATTCTTGTGCTTTAGAGAAGCTCCTTTACTCCACCCCACTGTTCCTGTCAATAAAGCAGCATAAAGCCATGGAGGGCACCGCATCAAGTGCACCGAGGTACCACTGGCTGAGGATGCAGTTGTGCAAAAAAGTGTGCTTAAGTCTGCTTAACAGATCAAAACCATATGGAATGACAGCTCTGTGAAGGCAAAGAATCTTCTTTTTTATCAAAAGAGTTTTTATCAAAAACAGCCTCTGAGGTCAACACCAAAGACAAGCCCCTTGCAGTTGACCCTTGCAGAGATGCCATGCAAAGCCACCAGCCCCTACCTGCAGCCCTCCTAGGATGTCACACATATTCTTATACCCTGCTGCCTCTCAAGCCAGCAGCCAGCAGCATGCATTCCCTGCGAGGCTTCCTTCCGACACGATTCACTACAACAAATGTCCAGCCACACTATAGGTAACAAACCGGAAAATCATTTTGAAGTATCTTAAACTCTTGAAACATGCTGTGGCTTTCTCAGAAGTATATTTTTTTCTGACAGTAAAAAATAGATGTTAGATGCAGTCTTGAGATTTGATTCTGAGTAAAGGATTCCAAAGTTTTGGTATGGCTAACCACATTTTCTTAGACATACCCCAGTCCTATTACCCAACAGAGGTTATTTCAGATCCTTCTCTTTTCAGTCTGCCACACACTAAGTACTCATTATTTTATGACACATAGTTACATGGACTAAGATAATGGTAATTATATCTCATACTTCAAAGCAATTACCCGGTGAGGTGAGGAAGGGCTCCTTCTTCCACATTCCACAATAGAGTATTTGCAGCACGGAGTTATTCACCTTTCTGAGATGCATTAGCTATTGGTCAGAGTCAGAAGCAAGATACCAGATTTAATGGATTAAAGGTCTGATCCATTATCACACATCTTATAATTATCCAGAAGCATAAGTCTTTACAGTAATTAATCAGTGAGAGATTAGTGAATATTCCCAGTGGGAAGATACTAAGTCTGAGAAATAAGTGTAGTTTGGTGATGTCCTTAATTAGATATTGACTCATTATCCAGAACGCTCGTGTTTTTGGACACGACGGTCACATACAAAAAAAATCGTATTTGCTTGTAGTCCTTAAAGAATAAGGGGTAATTATTCCAGACATTTACATATGAAATCTATAGACTAGGGGATTCTGGTTTTAGCCTTTCTGTAGGCATGGATGTACATTTGTGGCTGCTCTGGATGAAGTAAAAAAATGCAGGGGGTAGTTGTGAGCAAGGCAGCAGTTCTGCCACTCTGACCCCCAGAGGAGCTCCAAATCAGAGAAAAGGGGGTTTCCAACCCTGTTACAGGCCCTGGACCAATCCACCAATTCATGGATGGCTGGGGAGCCTCAGTACCCATCTAATGAAATCTGAAAGACCAGGGAAGAGATTATGAACACATGCGAACACGGAAAAATAATTCCTGCAATTTTGGCTTCTGGCTGTTAAGAGCTTGTAACGTCACATGAAGATCCTGTGGGTTTTGTGGCCCTAATTGCCCTAATATCCAGCAGTTGGGCTCTGTAAACCAACCTGGCCCAACAGGCCTGCAAACAGCAGAACTGGGAGCCCAGTGAGACCTTACTGGTCACTGAATGGAGGTAGGATTTCCTCCCTATTAGCTTGTTGTATCCTATCCTAATTCAAGGATTATTGTACTGGATTAACTCAGCGTTGATTTTCACACTCTCAAGGGCTGAGCAGAGAGTCATCCCTGTCCATGCACAAATTCACAGAATCCTGTTTTTCAAGCCAGCAGATAGTGCCTATGAGATATCATTACTATTAGGTCTAGCCACATAGTATGTGTCTTTTCCATAAAAATAGAGGTGTTCAATCTTTTCTACCAATATCCCCCTTAATACTACTTTTATTTGGGATTTTTACACAAGGCAACTCGAAAGGAAACAGGTTTTCGTAAGATTTCACAGCCCCTAAGGAGACAGAGAGCTAGAAGTGCGTCTCGAGCCTCCTCCACGCCTCATCTCACTCGCAAAGGAACGGGCCAACACTGTGATGAGGTCTGTTAAAGGCTCCCTCAGCTCTTTAGTCGCCTCCTCTCATTCCTGACATTGTGTCCCCTTCTGTGTGCGGTACCATCGCACATTTCTTATACTCCAAATAACTTCTCACTCCTCCCTCAACTCCCTCCTTTGAGGAACCTTCCTTCCTTTTTTCTCCTCAACAGTCATCTCATCTCTCTCCCCCCACTGAGCTGTGAGCTTACTGGAACAGGGAATATGTCATATTCTCAAAGTACTCTATAAACATGTTTAATAACAATCTTTTTCAACCCTTGATCTTTCCTGGATGAATCCCACTTAATCCTCACTGAGATTTTTATGAATGGTTTTTCCTTACCCTTCGAGGCAACATCTTTCTGCTAATATTTTTATGTCAGCAACTAAGTGGGAGATAGACTGTGGCTGCTAAAAATAAAGAATAAAAGAAAAAAAATACTAATTACTCAGATCAAAACAAAATCTGGAGAAGTGAGTCATAACTCAAAAGAAAGGGAAGAATGTCTTGCTTTTCATTGGGAAAGGAAAAAAACTACAGAAAATTAAATTCTGCTCCTCTTACACTTAGGGGATTATTGTCATCTTTAAGTTAACCAAACTAGATCTTACTGCAGCTCGCACTTCTAGACTGCAAGTAAGAAATGAAAGATGTCACTAAAACACACATGAGTTGCAAGACAAGAAAGCCAAACAGCTTGAGCTTTACAAATGAAAGAGATGAAATTGCCACAGTACTAAATAAAAGGATTTAATCAAAGCAGAGAACACAAACTACTTCTGACTATGCAAAGCCATTAAGATAGTACAACTGGTAGAAGGCTGTTTGCTTGTACATTGTGCCAGTTACTGAACTAGCATGCACCAAAATAATTTGTAAATAGATATCTCTTGCTTTGGGTTCTTATTTTAAGGAAAATTTCAGTAGCATGCAAACTATAAATACTTCTGGATCCATCCTTGATGCAACTACACTGCAGTATTTGGAACTAAGACTTTTATGCATTATTTAGTGTTTCAACTGTGGAAAAATACTTTCATAATATAGTAACTTAGATGTCTGAGATAATGCTCATGGGTCAAGTTCACAGATGATGTGAAGAATGATGTAAGATATATATGAGACTTGCCATATCTTACTCCTTGTGTAGTTTGTCTTAATACAAATCAACCCTTTCTAATTTACTGATCATTGAATTAATAGCCCTTTAAATGTGTCTGCATGCATGTGGGTATTTTTTTGCTATTATCAAAGGCTTCATGTAGGTCTTGTGTCCAAAACTGGTGAAAAATAGTATTGGATGACTTAGAAGTTGAGAAATGATTGAAACCTGTTCATCAAAATGTCACTCAAAGCAATCTATAATCAAAAATCACTTCTATCTATTATTTATTTAAAGGTTTATGGAAAATGACAATTTTAGAGGGGTGGGCAATTACCTGAGATTAGCCCCTCAAGAAAAATAGGCCCAAAGCTCATAGACTGAGGAGAGTGACCACAGGCTAAATAAACTCACTTAGCACACAACAGCTATACCCATCAGGCCATAACATGGAGTACACACTGTTTGTGGGCTATTTATATACACCATTACTAGAGGGAGATGTCTTTCACTTGCTGAATCTTTGTCTGGTATGCACTCAGTGCTTTAACTGCTGTCATTACAAATGTTTACTCCTTCTCTAATGTATTATCAAATTGCACCAATTTTCATAATAAAACCTTTGCCCCTGATATAAATAGTTTATTCTTGCAAACAACAAAAAATAGGAAGAATTAAATGGGTTTTTTTAAGAGATTATGTACACTGGAAAGATCGAGGGCATGATCAATTTTAAAAAGAATATGCTCCAGCAACCCAGCTTACACTTTTTGAAACCAGAGTTTGTTGATTTCATTCTGCAAGCATTCAATCTGTCTTTAAAACTAACTTGGGGAGTGCTTCCAAACTGGTATCTTAAATATCAGCTACAAAAGACTGTCCCATCACTGAAAAAGAAGACCTCGGTCCTGATGCCCTGTCCCTTAAGCTCTGTTAAGGAAGACAGCTCTGTAGTGAAGAACCTCTAACACTGCTCGAAGGCACAGGGTTCATTCCTGGTAACAGGATGATAAAAGCCAAAGTTTGGACTACAGTCAAACTGATCCAAAGAGAAGGGGTATAAAGCCACAGTTTTCAGATGAAAAGGCCAACCTCATAGGAAAATACTATTCATGATGTTTTTAAAGAGCGGAAAGAATGAGAGTGAACACTGGCTGGTCAGATATATGGAAGGTAGCTGTATGGGATATACTCTCCTATGCATCAGTGAGACAACTGAACAGTTGTTTTATTAAACTATACTATGAACTCACTGATCATAATAGCAGCTGCTATTTGTATCCCTGTAGACTAATATGCTCTGTTTTCCCTATTAAGGCATGTTTGGGACAGTTTTGGAGGGGCGGTCGCAGGGAGAAATTGCAGTGAGAAGATGTGGCAGGATTCCACATTTCGAACAATATGTTAACTAATACTTTAAAATTAAAATTCTTTATTATTTTGTGGGTATGTTCCATATTACAAGCAACTCATACAAAATGGAGTAGCTTCCTCTCTATATTATGCAGTAGATTTCCCCAGTAAAGGCTTGCTTTTCAAAAAAAAGTGGGTGGGAGATGTACCCATAAGTAAGTATCCACAGCTGGGTGTCTAACTTGCTTATTTATACACTCACAAGTACACCAGAGACTAGATGCACTTCCAAGAAAGTACAGATTTTGGGGAAAGAATGAACTAGCCTGGTAAAAAAAAGGAGGCCACAGTTGCCATTTGCACCTGCCAAGTCATATTCATATCTCATCATTTGGTAGAGAAATGGTCATGTCGCAACACAGTTCTCCCACCCAAATCTCAGTTGTATTAGGTCCCTTATGTTTCACTAGCCATTTGTGTGTGCCTGTATTTGTACATTTATGTGACTAGCTGCAGTAGACATGGATTCTGGATAATTATTAGTTTTGAAAGGGTTTTTAATTTTAGAAGATGCAGTAGTAAAAATATTGTCAGACTCATATTCCAATTTAAATATTAGAATGATGTTTCATTGTCTTTCAGTATAAAAAAATTAGAAGAGATTATGATTTTTTTAAAATGATGCTACTTTGATATGATATTGCGAAGAGAATAAGGCACTTTCCTTTAAACTGATTTTCAAAGCTATATCTGAGATCTATATCTGCTGTTTATGGATCACAACTAACTTTATAGTCATGTATAAACTGTACTTCTGAGTGCTGTAAGAGGTATCCCCTGTCTCACAATAAAAATATTATGGAACATTATATTTCCATATAGTAATGGCACTCTTATTTTACTAGTAGGAAAGGTATTGTACTAATTTAATTGACTAACATAAAAGTCTCACAAGCAAGATCAATATTTTATTTTCTCAACAGTTTTTGTCAATGAAGATTTAATTTCCCATGCAGAGAAGGTGTCTGTATAGCTCACGGATGTAAGTGGGGTGTGGCCCTTTCTGTTGGAGCCTGGAGGCTTTGACTTCCCCCCCTGCCCCAGTCCCATGGAAGTCTCAATGCTAAAACACAAACCTAGATGTGAGTAAGTAGGTGTTTTATTTGTGACCCTATGATAAACTTATCCCTTGACCCAAAATTATATAAATTCTGTATGTTTTACTTTATGCCTGAACTATAGACTTCTGACAGCTTAGTTGTGTTGGTTGGGATGTAAAGATAAGAAAACATAAGCAAAATGGAAAAAAATATGACTTAGCTTATTTCACAGGTTTGACATCAGAAGACAGAAACATCTGTAGAAGGCCAAATATTACCCTAATCTCTGTTGTAAATCTAGAAGGGTTTTTTTGATCTTTTTTTACACAGAAATGCACACAAGTTAGCCTAAATACAGCATTGTTTAAAGACAATAAATTTAGAATGCTGCAAATCTGCAATTATAATTCAGAACCTCAGCACAATGGACAGATTCATGAACTTTCCCTGAACCTAAAATGAAGTGCTGTTTGAGAGAAATTTTCAGTTGATCTGGGTCAACCGCTGATGTGTGGAAGCCATTAGCAGTTTGGTGGCCAGACTCAAATTTCACATTGAACTTCTGCATTTGCTCAAAACCAAAACTCCCTTAAAATTCAGAGGTTGTAAATTACAGCCAGAACTTCACAAACCTCTAATTAGACTATAATCTGTCCACAGAACAGATTTATTTACTGTTCTGTTAATCCCTACAGGCACCTCATCTAAAGGAAAGAAAAATATCCTTCCCACCTGTACTCACAGCCTGCTCCAGCGGTGACACCAAGCAGCACTAGGCACAGGTTTTCCAGGCTATTCTTACGACAGGCAAGGAGAAACACTGAAACTCATCAAAGTGTTTTAAAAATAAAGTCAGAGATGTAAATACAACCTCATCTTACAGCATGAATGGAGAAAATAATGAGGTCTGAAGTAAGTGAGGTCTGATGGAGTTAGATGGGAAACCTACAGCTCCTTTGGCCATTGCAGTGGGTTGGCTCCCAAGGAGAAGACACTCCCACCTGAAAAATTATGCTATAATAAAAATTATTATAATTATATACATAATTACTTCACACTTATCATTAATAACCAATGCTAATAAAGCCAAAGCCTGAAAATAATACTAAAATCATGTTTCCATTTGCATCTCAACAGCGTATTTGTTTATCATTCTTTTACAACACACTTTGTGACTCTGAAGGTGCAGATGTGAGAGGAGAGACAGAGCAGTAGCTTAAGAGCGTCTTCTTCTGCTTTGTGGTACATAAAAGGAGCTGAAGAAGTCATAAGCCTGGCTGCAAATATATCTGAGGGAAACATTTTGGAAAGCTGGTTCCCAGAGGCAAAATGAAAGAGTGTAGTGAGAACTGACAAAGACCCATGGTGTGTCAGGGCTCGGGGGCCCCCACAGGCCTCCCTAGCCCTGACCAGCCCCACACACCTGGGGGCCCCATTTCAGCACAACCCGGGCTCTGCCAGGCCACGGACCCAATCAAACCTGACCCCCTCGATGGGCTGGTGGCCCAGCCTGCCCTGGGCCTGGCCCCTCGGCCTGTCAGCCCTTGCAGCACCCTGGCACCACTGTGTAGCTTCCACTTTTGCATGTCGCTGGTGAGCAATGAGGGAATGGACTTGTTCCTTCCAGACCGTATTTTCTTCCCCTACAAAGCCCAATCTTTAGATCTGGGTGCCTGGTGGTGTGTTCAGGGCAAATTCTTCTGAATTTTGAATTTTTGAATCTTTAAGCAGCTATTAAGACATTTAGTGGCTTGCAACATGAAGACTATTTAAGTACAGTTAACTAACACCTCTACCTAAAAGCTCTGTTTTGCCTATTTTATTCTTCATTTTACATCCTGACACATCCCCCTCACATTTGTTCAGGCCAGACAGAGACGTCTTTAAACTACCTGTAAGTTCAATATCAACACAAATTCTCAACCTGGCTCTTAAAAACTCTTTATACCTATCCTCAAAGTTGTATTTTTGTATCCCTGGACTTGATAAATAGCATGTGTGTTGAGGTGGGAAAGGTGTTCATAATTTCCAGCTGAAGTATTGCCTGGTGAAGTGTCAGCTTGGGTTACATAACTCATATATAAACAGACTTTTTGTGGCTGGTAGGAGAATAATTGGTTCACCTCGTCTATTCCCCCTATCTCACACAGCTGCATTGGCCTCTTATTTCATTATTCTGTAAAGCTTGCAATGACCACCACATTCTTTACAAAATTGCATTTCTAACATTAAGAAAAATCTCAGAGATTAAGAAGATATGGTCAGTATTTAAACCCTAAAATCTCCTCAGGAAGATACAAAGTGTTTGTTGGATTATTACGTTACCCTGAGGTTGGTCAAATCTGAGCCTTGAAGGCCACTATCATGGGAGAAAGGTTAGTGTGGAGCCGAGTCATTGGCCTGGGACTCAGAGAGACATTAAGCAGCTGCAAAGCTCCAGAGATCCCTCAGCCAGATGTCTTGAGTGGAGTGGGATGACTTTGTGCACTGAGCATGAGGTAGCCTCCTCCCGTGTCAGAGCTGGGTAGACTAGCTCACATGAAGAATCACTACAGCATAGCCACTCAGCTGAAAATCCATGCCTTCCCTTACTACCCACTAGCCTTTCCAGGCTAATGAACAAAATCCTAAGGCATGTTGGGTACTACTGTAATAATAAATCATTACAACTACCCAGGGAATGAAGCCAAGAGGAGTGAGTTAAACCATTGTTGGCACCAGCTGGAGCGCCCTAACAGTAAGGATTCAAGGAAAGGCAGCAAGGTTCCCCTATGAGCTTCTCATTGCATGAACCTCTGCAATACCATTAGTTACTCATTAGGTGTTTCCTTCTTCCTGTCAGTATGGGAGATGGCAATGTTATCATGTAGAGAGACAGCATTGTCACATGCAACATACAGCAATGTGGTGCAGCGGCTCAACATGCAGGTACTTCACCATCATTTCAGGTAATTTTCTTAGCCTTTCTGGGACAGGATGTAGAACAAGAGAGAAACAACTAATGATATCACTGTGATCCCAAGCCTTTGATGAGCCTCTAGTGACTATATGTGGTTCTTCTTCCCAGCTGAAGAAACAGAGACCTGTAGAATGAAAATATTGAAGGTAATATGCTGCCTGACAGGTACAGTTGAGAATTACTGCCATAAGCAATCACATGCTGATACTGCAAAGTGTGTATATGCTTCACAAACAGAACATTTTACCATGAATCCTTCTGCTGCAACATGTTCAAGTCTTCTAATAGCTTCACATATTTATGCATCAGGCTCCTCTATACACTCTCATTCTCCATTCCCATCTTTTCCACATCATCTTCACCTCTTCCAGTCCTCCTTTTCCACAGTGCAAAGAAAGGGACCCTTCCCATGTTTGTCAGAGCTGACTTGCTTCTGAACTCTTCCCCATTTACTCCTGGATGGTCCTCCATCTATCCACCATTTCTTAGAGTCTTTCAGGCTACCTATATCATACCATTAAAATAATTTTTTTAAAAAATTACTCTTGAATGATAAAGTAATAAATATGCTATTCTTTTCTTTTTGTTTCTCACCTGGACTTTTATAGGTGTATGGCTTACAGATTTTTTTCATTTTTCCAGATTGTAAAATGAAGACAATATTTAAATCCTCTCTCCTCTTACTGGAGGTGTGAAGGCTAAATACGGAATGTGCAGAAAATGTTCTGGAGATGAGCAACATTAAACACATGGTTGATACTTGTCCTGAAGCAACAGCAGCATCAGTAGCAGTACTGATTGCATGAGAAGGAACATACCTATGTAAAGTGCACACATCTGTGAAAAGCACTCTGTGTCTGCTCACTTCAAATGGGGAGCCTTTCCAGAAGAGCAAAGAAGTATTTTTACATGATGGAACAATCCCTCTGTTGCACAAGACTTGTACTAGAATACGCTGGGAAATCACTAGGAGACATCTTCTTCAAGGTCTTTGTAAATACTACTACTTATGTTACCTGAATTTAAATCATAGTCAATTTTCTTACACCCATATTAAAAAAGTGGATAGAAAAATATCTCCTTCTGTTAACCTTCAGCTTAAAGCTTAATTCTGTCAGACATTTGAGAGAGCAAAATGAAATTGTATAAATGTCCATGGAATAGGAAAGGTAAACAGGAGATGTCTCTGAGGCCAAGTAAATGTATTGAAAACCCCGAAGTTTCCTGCATAATTTTCTTCAACTGAATTGCATGTATGGTTTGTAATAGCAAATTATTTCCTCTTTCAGGTGTCCAATCAAAAGTTACGTGAAGTCCCCCTATCCCAATTCCCCAACTGCATCATAGAGAGCAATATAATAACGCCCCATTGACAAAAATATTCCTTGATTGCAAGGATCGTCGATATCCTGAAAATGAGTTTTCACAACACTAGAGGTGCACTTCAGCTCACTTTGCCAGGTGTTTGCATTGCAGTGATAATTTCCAGCACTGTGCCGGCTGCTGAACATGGCCCAAAATTGGAATCACCCCCATAGGAGTATTCAGATTGCATAGAAAAACCTGAGCAAAGAATAGAACAGACTACCATCGCAAGGAAAAGAGCAGAGCACCCTGAATGCAAGCTGCATCAGAGTGAGCATGCAGAAGTCATGCTTACAGCTTCATACCAGCAGAAGTTTCTACATTGATATGCAGGAAAGCTCAGGAAGAATCTCAGAATCAAGTGTCCTCTCTAGTTCAAATCTGTATTTGGGGGGGCTTTGGGGTAAATGCAGATGCATGTGTTTGCACACACATGCTTCCTCTTCACTGCGGTATTTCCACAAATGTTTCCCTCAGTCTGAATCTATATCTCTGTGCATAGCGACTTCCCATCATCTTAAGCAGCTGGTGAGTCCTGGTCTACAGTTTGCTGATGAAGGAAGATTTCCTCCATTCCTCACCAAAAGCACAGCCTAAACCACTTTAGTGCTGGTGTCTTTCAAAGCCTTTCTTTGCTTTTCCTGTGTAGGCAAAAGGACAGATGAAGAAACAGGTAAGAGAGAGAGAGACTTAGCTCACCATGATATAAAGGACAACAGTATCTGACCTCTCACAAAACTTAGAGCTTCACATAGATGTGTGTGCCACCCCAGATGCTACCATGCCTCAAGTCAGAGTACCAGAGAAAAAAGTACTGCCTAAATGGAGACTTGCTGTTGATATCAACTTATTGACAGAAAGTTGCATTCCTCCTTTCTGCTGCCAGTTATCTCTTACATAAACAAAAAAAATTCCTCTTGATATTATCTTAACTGTTTTGAGCAGTGTTCCCTTCTCCAAAGCCAAGATGTTTAAAAGGAACCAGTGATTTCAGACACCCTTCTGTCCAGTTACCTGATTTGAATGATAGGAAGCTTAATTCTCAGTAGCTACTCTTAAAAAAGTTTCCAAAACATAGCAGCTTTCAAGTTGGGCAAACAACAGTTGATGTTAAAAGTACTGGTCACATTTGAAAATGTTGGCCCTTTTATTATATGCAAATAATGATCAATCAGATACAAATTATAAGTCTGAGGTTTTGGGGTTTTTTAAAAGTACTCATGAGGCTAAAAATTACTTTATAATTGACCATTATCTACTTTAAGGGAGTTGTTTTTTTAACTGAGTTAATGTGATTACTCCAGTTTTGACAGAGGCTTACTCCCTAGCAAAAGCGAGGAGACTCGGGCTCATCTGTGCAGGCAGCACAAATCCAGACTCTGGCTCCAGGTCCCTAAGGCACAGCTACATTGCCGGTACAGCTCCCCTGCACCGGCTGCGGGAGCACTAATCCTCAAATTGTCAATGGAGCACAGACATCCCAGATCTGTCCACCCCAAAAGCTCTGCATGGAGAAGTTTGAGCTGACTGTGTCTGCCGGTTGCTCTCTGTGGGCTCTGGGAGCCACAGCCCATTACATAATGAAGCATGTTTATGTATCTTCAAAACCTGGAAAAGTGAGCATTGCTCTTAATCACTGGTGTTTCTGATTTATAAAGAAATGGAAGAAATGTGAATAAGTAATATGTGATATGATGAAAAGATGTCCGTGCCCACTGACATTGTCACTAGAATCAATCTCTTCTCCTGCAGTCATTGCACGGCATTGGGACTGCAGGCCTGGCTTAATGCAGTCTGATTGCAGCTGTGTCTGCTTTGGTTTCCTGAAAGAACTTGCAAGTCTAGCATGGTAACTTGTCATCTGCAAGCCGGGAGTTTTATTCACAGTTTGCTAGAAGCCACATTAAATAGCAACATCAGTCTGGAGATCAGCTTCTGCAGCAATGTTCTTATCCTTAAGCTTGTGCAGATGGGTGATTCCCTGTGTGCTTGCTTTAATGGCTGTGCTGCTGAAGACACTAATATTCTGAGACATATCTCTCCAGGGGGCTCTTGATATGAGAGTAAAATGAAAATTGTGTCCAGTTTGCCTGGGTCTCACCAGTGCCCTAACAGCAGGATGCTGTGTTAGAAAGACATCCTTCACAGGTGCACCTTTCACAGAAAGACTGTCAGAAAAACCTGTAACATACACACTATTTAACAAGCTCATAAATAGCAACTTCTCCAAACAACTAGAAATATTTACGCTTCCTATTTTCCTGGAGTTCAGGAATCTGTGGCTTTGTTACCAGTGCCGCCTGTAAGGTTATTGAGAAATTAATGCTACTGTCAATGTGTATAGACAGAGCTTTGCTATAAACATGCACCCAAATAATATGTATTTTGTCCTCCTTTCCTCCCTCCAAGCACTGCGCTAACAAT